>NC_057402.1:16742378-17117300 GCF_019320065.1 Cervus canadensis | reverse complement strand
GCGGAATGCAAAACTAGTACAGCCACTATGGATAACAGTGTTGGAGATTCCTTTAAAAAAACTGGAAATAGAACTCGCCATATGACCCAGCAATCCCACTTCTGGCATACACACTGAGGAAACCAGATCTGAAAGAGACACGTGCACCCCAATGTTCATCGCAGCACTGTTTATAATAGCCAGGACATGGAAGCAACCTAGATGCCCATCAGCAGATGAATGGATAAGGAAGCTGTGGTACATATACACCATGGAATATTACTCAGCCGTTAAAAAGAATTCATTTGAATCAGTTCTAATGAGATGGATGAAACTGGAGCCCATTATACAGAGTGAAGTAAGCCAGAAAGATAAAGAACATTACAGCATACTAACACATATATATGGAATTTAGAAAGATGGTAATGATAACCCTATATGCAAGACAGAAAAAGAGACACAGATGTACAGAACAGACTTTTGGACTCTGTGGGAGAAGGTGAGGGTGGGATGTTTCAAGAGAACAGCATGTATACTATCTATGGTGAAACAGATCACCAGCCCAAGTGGGATGCATGAGACAAGTGCTCGGGCCTGGTACACTGGGAAGTCCCAGAGGAATCGGGTGGAGAGGGAGGTGGGAGGGGGGATCGGGTGGGGAATACATGTAACTCCATGGCTGATTCATGTCAATGTATGACAAAACCCACTGCAATGTTGTGAATAATTAGCCTCCAACTAATAAAAATAAATGAAAAAAAAAAGTTGTAAAAAGAATACCTGGATAGGAGAAAATCCAGAAAAGACCAAAGGAAGAAAGATTTTCAAGAAGCCGAAAATAAAATGAATAAGATGAGAAGTGAAAATGTCCATTAATTTGCGTACATGTGGGAGATTTTTGTCATTAGAACAAGTTACTTCTGTAAGTTATTGGAGCAAACTCAAGTTTTAAGTTATTAGGAGTGTTCTTGTGAGGAGACCTTAAGGCCAGATAGTGACAAAATTCTTCGATTGACCAAACTTTACTCAGGCTCCGGAACCTTCTCCTAGGCCTATCTATAGAGTTTGTTATATAATTCAGTTTTGGCAAGAGTCTTGCTAAGTTACTTTAGTCAGAATCCTCCACCCCAACTCTGACTCCCTCTTCAATATCTGATCATGCTGATATCCAATAAGATTTCTTATTTTGCACAATCCCCCAGGGGAATTCCTGATCACCCTGGCCCATCTTTAGCAAGACATCTATTAGATGGCCTTAGCCAGAATTCCCCATACTCCTGATGTTTCTCTTATTTAACATCTACTGACTGCAACCCTGTTCTTTGCCTGTAAATTCACACTTGCATGTGCTGTATTTGGAGTTAAATCCAATCTGTCTCCCACACTGCAAAATTTCATCATAGTATTCCCTATACCTGTTATGATAGTGACACCCCCCCCCCAAATAGATTCTTCCTTGCCATGATTTGACAAGTATCTGTGAATATTTTTTTATTAAACAATACTTAATAAATTAATTTTTCAAGAAGTTTACTATCAAAGGCAGTATAATGTATTATTTGGAGAGAAAAGTACAGTGGTAGAAACTACTGTTTAATTTTTATGTTATGTAAATACTAAAGATTTAAATAAGAAATTAGGGAATTATATGAGAGAGCAGGGAGACTCAATGACTAAAAATCTTCCAGAAGGCTGGAAGGCCTGCCTGGGAGCTTACCTGCAATAGCAGAGAAGGCTTGTGCAGATACACATAGCTGTGGACTAAGAAAGATGGGGTGTTTTTTGTTGCAAAGACTTTTGTTTTCCCAGGGAAGCAGGGGCAGGATATGGGGAGGCTGAGGAGTGAAAAAGGGAGGAAGAAGGACGAAGAATCAAAGTGTGGGAATTGTGAGAGAATTTTGAATTAGCTACTAAAGTGAATTGAAGAGAATTTTGTCATAACATACAGCAAGTTTGGGACAGAAAGAGAATTAGAATATGACTCTCTTGACTTGCAGTACAAATAATATTAGGTTGGTGCAAGTGTAACTGTGGTTTTGGACTGTGAATTTTAAATCATTATAACTAGGCTCAAAGACACCTTTATTAATTAAAATAGGAACCATAACAATCAACACATTTTTTGCCAATGAGAAATGTTTATTCCTGTAGCATAAAAATTTGTACTTTAGGTTTCAATAAACTGTGGAAAGCATTTTCTACCTCCTGCTGGTTGTGGAAGAGTTTTCCCTGCAAATAGTTGTCAAGATGCTTAAAGGCAACTGTGGTGTTGGAGAAGATTCTTGAGAGTCCCTTGGACTGCAAGGAGATCCAACCAGTCCATCCTAAAGGAGATAAGTCCTGGGTGTTCATTGGAAGGACTGATGCTGAAGCTGAAACTCCAATACTTTGGCCACCTGATGTGAAGAGCTGACCCATTTGAAAAGACCCTGATGCTGGGAAAGATTGAGGGCAGGAGGAGAAGGGGACGACAGAGGATGAGATGGTTGGAAGGCATCACCGACTCAATGGACATGAGTTTGGGTAAACTCTGGGAGTTGGTGATGGACAGGGAAGCCTGGCATGTTGCAGTCCATGGGGTTGCAAAGAGTTGGACACAACTGAGCGACTGAACTGAACTGAACTGATGGTGGATGAAGCAAAATTTCATAGCCCAATTCGTTCAACTTCTGAAGCATTGGTTGGGCAATGTGCAGTCAGGTTTGTGGTGGAGAAGAACTGGGCCCTTTCTGTTGACCAATGCTGAGTTCAGGCATTTCAGTTTTCAGTGTATCTCATCAATTTGCTGACCATATTTCTCAGATGTAATGGTTTCATGAGGATTCAGAAAGCTGTAGTGGATCAGCTGGGCAGCAGACAACCGAACAGTGACCATGACCTTTTTTTTTTTTTTTTTTGGTGCAAGTTTGGCTTTTGGCAGTGCTTTGGAACTTCTCAGTCCAACCACTGAGCTATTCATCACTGGTTGTCTTATAAAACCCACTTTTCATCGCACATCACAATCTGATCAAGAAATGAGTCGTCGTTGTGTACGATAACAGAAGCTGACACTTCAAATCGACATTTTAAAAAAATCTTTGGTCAGTTCATGAGACACCCATTTTTGAGCTTTTTCACCTTTCTAATTTGCTTCAAATGCCAAATAACCATAGAATGGTCAATGTTGAGTTCTTTGGCAACAAGAGAACTTCTCTCGTAAGAGGATTAGCTTTGATGATCGCTCTCAATTGGTCATTGTCATCTTCCAGCGGCCAGGCACTACACTTCTCAACTTCAAGGCTCTCATCACCTTTGCAAAGCTTCTTGAACCACCACTGCACTGTATGTTCCTTAGCAGTTTCTGGGCCATTATTGATGTAGAAAATTATATCCAGTGCTTTACAACTCATTTTAAACACAAGTAAGAAAATTGCTTGAATTTGCTTTTTGTCTGACATCATTTCCATGGTTTATACCAAAAAAAAAAAAATCAAGTAAAAAATATAAAGTGAGAAATGTGCATTAAAATTATGTATAGCATAATCACATTTATTTAAGAATGGATTCCAAGATCAAAGGCAAATTCAACAATGCAAAAGCTGCAATTACTTTTGTACCATCCTAATAGCCTCTCAGATAAGTACTAAGCTTAAATATAAAGTAAAACAATAATTGGATATTTTAGGAGCTATTGATATGTTATTTGTTTAATATATATGAACAAGCATTAAAGGGATAAACATTTAGCTCCAGTGATATCTTCCATGAGAGAGAACTCTACAATATATCTATCACTCATATTCACTCTGCTTCAAGGAAAGACGGAGACTATAACTTGATATTTTAAAATTGTGTCTGACAAGTTCAAAAAGTATAAGAGCTTGAAAGCAGGACAAGATAGATTAAATTCCTGATTTCCATTCTAGACCAATATTTGAGTCATACAACTAGTATGATTAATAAATTCAGGCTAATTTACTTGTATCAATTTATAGACGCATTAGCAGGGTGTGAGAGCACCTGTCAGGCTTAATTTTTGCTAATCATATTAATATTTGTAAGCTTTGTTTTTTGAAAGGTGATAAAAATAAACATGAAAAGAGAAAAATTGAATTGTGTTTATTTAACTTTTAAAAATTTTTAAAATTTGAATATGTTTTCTTGTGTGTTTATCCTTTCCCAAATATGTATATATTATACAGCTCATTTGCCTATTGAGTGTTTTTGGTTATCTTACAATTGGTTTTCATGAGATTTATTATACTAAAGTATTTACACTTTGGCTCAAACAGACTGGTTACTAATGTTGATTTACAGCCATATTCTCAAAGAATTTGGGGCAATTTGCAACAATTTATCAGCACTGGGTATTAATAATGGTACAATTTGCAAGTTTCACATGGTCTTTGTAAGACTCCCAGTGAGCTTTGTCTTTGGAGCTCGTTACATGAAACCATGATGCCTAGGAGGGTACAGCAACCCTGTCTTGGTTCCAAAATCAGTGATCACTGATTTGAGAAAGAAGAGTATATGGTACAGACTTTACAGAAATAAGGCAATAGGGAAATCACACCAGATCAGTTCAGACTCCTTGCTATGAGGCAGCCCTTGGTTGTGATTCATGTTGTGATTAATGCTGTTGCTATACTGTATTTTCCTGCAGTAAATGGTGGATTTGTAAACAATGTTATCTTGGGTTCTGTGAATCCTGATTGGAAAATGAACCCTGTATAACTGCCACCATTGAAGAAGTGAAAGTGAAGGAAAGTGAAGTTGCTCAGTCATGTCCAACTCTTTGCGACCCCATGGACTACCAGCCTACCAACCTTCTCTGTCCATGGGATTTTCCAGGCATGAATACCGGAGTGGGTTGCCAGCCACCATTAGTACAGATTAATTTAACAATTCAGTTTTTATGTGTCAAAATTATTTCTAATTTTATTTGTGATTTCTTTCCTAGACATTAACCTGAGATAATTGAAAGAGCAACTCCCTCCTTGCTACTTTATACCTGCCTTTAAGGTGCTGAGGTGTTGATTTACTTAAGGATTATACATATATTGCCTATTTGCAGGTGACTAATGAAGAGAAAAATAACACCTCTTCTGGAAATTTATGTAGCCTAAGGTACTTCACTTAAATTACTTTGAACAGAGTCAATTATGAAAATATGCCTTAAGTACTTAAATTTCATATACTAACAGATATTTCCAAAAGGGATCTTATTTCTTACAATTATGTGATATTTTGATAGCTGGAAAATAAGACACAATCATGTAAAGTGTTTTCTCCCAGAGTTCAACAGCAAAAATAAAGAACACAGAGCAGTCAAGAGTGTTATTTTAAGAAATGGCAAGGATGGTAATTATTATATATTCAGAGATCCTAGACCCTACAAAAGTATTGTCTCAATTAGTTCAGTTGAGTCGCTGAGTCGTGTCCAACTCTTTGTGACCCCATGGACAGCAGCACCGCCAGGCCTCCCTGTCCATCACCAACTCCCAGAGTTTACTCAAACTCATGTCCATCAGGTCGGTGATACCATCCAACCATGTCATCCTTTGTTGTCCCCTTCTTTTCCTGCCTTCAATCTTTCCTAGCATCAGGGTGTTTTCCACTGAATCATTTCTTCTCATAAGGTGACCAAAGTTTTGGAGTTTCAGCTTCAGCATCAGTCCTTCCAATGATTATTCAGGACTGATTTCCTTTAGGATGGACTGGTTTGATTTCCTAGCAGTCCAAGGGACTCTTAGGAGTCTTCTCCAACACCACAATTCAAAAGCATCAATTCTTTGATGCTCAGCTTTCTTCATGGTCCAACTCTCACATCCATACATGACTACTGGAAAAACCATAGCTTTGATTAGACAGAATTTTGTCAGCAAAATAATGTCTCTGCTTTTTAATGTGCTGTCTAGGTTTGTCATAGCTCTTCTTCCAAGGAACAAGCGTCTTTTAATTTCATGGCTGTAGTCACCATCTGCAGTGATTCTTTAGCCGAAGAAAATAAAGTCTGTCACTGTTTCCATTGTTTCCCCATCAATGTACCGTGAAATGATTGGACCAGATTCCATGATCTTAGTTTTTTTGAATGTTGCACTTTAAGCCAGTTTTTTCACTGGCTTTGATCAGGAGACTTGTTAGTTCTTCTTTGCTTTCTGCCATAATGGTGGTGCTATCTGCATATCTTAGGTTATTGATATTTCTCCTGGCAATCTTGATTCCAGCTTGTGCTTCATCCAGCCTGGCATTTCACAATGACAGGTCTCAATTAATACTCAAGATTAAATGATGGCATAGTGTTCCCATATGGTAAGTGAAAAAAAAAAGAAAAGAAAAAGATTTAGAGAGGTCACATAACTGCTACAGTTTTGCCCAGATAGGAGAAGGTATAATCCTCATTCAAAGAATATGATTCTAGTAGCTTAACTCAGGTATTCTTTATTCAATGTGTGTTTATTATGGTCCAAGTATTCTTCTAATGCTTTTGCACTTATTGGATTTATCACTTACTATATTTCCCCAATAACCCAGTGGTATAGATTGTATTATTATTCCATTTTACAAAGAGGTACATTTCACACTTTCCCAGAGAGTAGAGGAACTAAAATTCAAATCTAGAGATGTCCAGAATCTCATCTCCTAAGAATTAAGTTATGTTGCCTTTCACAGCTTCTACTGACTGACCACTAAATAATAATTTACTTTATTGAACGTTCTCTGTGTACTAGGCATAGTGCTAAAATCTTGTATGCCCCATACTGATAACAATACAAAATAATAATAACTCTTTATTGGAAGATGTTACGGGAGGGCAGAAAAACAAAATTGTAGTTAATGCTCAAACTCCAGTATTCTTGTTTGGAGAATTCCATGAAAGAGGAGCCTAGCAGACTACACTCCATGAGGTTACAAAGAGTCAGACATGACAGTTTCACTTTATTTTCATAAGGATATGTGTTCCCTGGTTCTTTTCTACAGCTGTTTTTCTTCTAGTGATTTATATGCTGAAGGAGACAGAAATTTATAAGCATAGTTATAGTATAAATGATAATGTGATAAGTGCTCAAAATGGTTATGGAGGACAAAGGAGAAAGTGGTTAATTCAGTTTTTAAAGAGTAAAGAGAGGAAATGCTACATAAGTACTTCAAAGCTGGGTCCTAAAGGAGAAGCAAGAGTTTTCTTTCTGTTCTCTGTGAGGAAATATCTTGATCCAAGTCGTAGAGCTCAGACATTATAGACAATGGTGAGCAACTGGTAGAGTTGAACTTTGTACTCTCAAGAACTTAAATGTGAGAAGAAGGGGCAAGAGTATAATAATGTAAAGCAAAGGGACAAACATTGTAATAATTTCAGTTTGTAGACTTATTAGGTATTTTAAATATTTCGCCCAATTTATTCTGACAATACTATGAGATAGATATTAGGCTTTTTATTTTACAGATGAAGAAACTGAGCTATATGGGAGTTACATTTCCTGTCCAACATGATACAATTGTAATTGACAGATTCAGATTTAAAAAATAAGCCTCTTTCCAAAGGACACATACTTCTAACTCCATAATAATGCCTCCTCTGATTACAGAGGGCAAGTGAATAGTTTGAACCTCCTTTGTAGTATATATATATAAATATATAATATATATATATAACACACATATATATGTCTATAAAGAAGACTACAAATTAAAATAAGGGTTTCTCAGTTAATCATTAAAACAAGAAAAATATTAATTTTTTTCATGGAAAATCAAATATGATAGATAACTTTAAACAAATCATTAAGCAAAAATTCATAGCATAAATTGCATGTACCAACATTTCTTTCAAACATAACTTTATGATAGTCAGTGCCTGTTTGAAAAATAAATACATAGCATCCTCTAAATACAAGGATTAAAGTACTTTCCTGAATTGACTTGTGTTGTATACTTAAGTTTCAAATATGTTTCAATTAACCTGTTCAACTTCTTGCTATTTTATGTTTGTTTGTTTTTTTTAACTAATGGCATAAATTTTCATGATGCTTATTCAGATCAACCCTTGGGTAAAAGCACATATCTGTAAATGAGACAGAATGCAGTGCATCTTATAGTTTGGCTTTAAGTCCTTATTTTCCTTTTTTATTTTTAATTAGTGATTAGGTATCATTAAAGATGGAGCTTTGTGTACATCTTCACATAGATGTATTTCAAAATAAATGCAAATAATGTGAAGCTTTATTTTATTATATTTTTTGGTTACTGTTATTCAGATGGAAACAAGAAAGTATAATGGCCATTGTGCTATTTGGTTGACACTATATCACTTCTTCCATCTGAATTTGATGTTTCCTTTTGAAGATACATTGCTCATACCATATCCGTCCTTGTGATTTTGAGTGATGCTTACCCCACCTTCTAGATTCCAGAGGTGGCCTCCTAACCTAGACTTTCTCAGAAGCCTCTTTCATCCTTGTTTAGGTTGAAAATGATTTTTTCTAATGGTACCTTTCCAGGAAATTTTTTCTACTTTTAACTGGAGAGATATTTTCTGTCCACCTGGAATTTAGATCATGACAGAACAATGGAGCTATTTTTGGAGATAATATTAAAGAGAAATATTAAGGCATATTTCTTACTGACAGTTTGTATACAGATGACCAGAAAATGAAGTCAACACAGAGAAGGTCATCACCACGAGTAGAGAAAATCTCTCATATTACAGTAGTTTGGGGCCCTGAATCCATCCAACTTTTCATGGATGAGTGAATTAATATCTTTCTTTTTTTCTTTTACTTTCTCCCTCTGTCCCTTTCATCTTACCTATTGATTACCTTCTTTCTTTTTTTCAGATTTACTCTACTTTAAGAAGAGGTATGTATCAATATCAAAGATTTCTTATTGCTAAAGGAAGTAACATTAAAAAATTGAATTATATATACTGGCTGGTTGCTGCTTTGCTAACATAGCTGAAAGCTTAATAATGGCATGACACGATGACACCTCTGGAACCTTACTTTTGAGCACAAACCTCAGATGACTCAAGTTTCAAAAACCTTTTGACTATAGACTTAATCATTCAAAATACAAATTACCAAATGAGGACTTGAATGAGTTAGCTTGTGACACATTGATACTATGGCTTGTTATAGAGGTTACTTGAATTTGTGTTTAGTCGCTCTTCCCATATGGTTTAAGGTATGACTGTGAAAGGAAAGAAGGGTTGTCCCAGAGAAGTTGGAAAGAGATGTTCTGTAGAAAAGAAATGTCAATCAAATGTGTACGCATATGTACCAAATTGCCATAATAAACAGGAGGAGGACATTATTTCAAAATTAACTGTTCATATTTATAATATAAAGCCACAGATTAATAACTGGTTTTGAAAAAATCCATATTTTACCTAGGAAAAGGTTTAAGGGTAGATAATCCATCCAAATTATTCTAATTTGAGATCTTCTGAAAACAGAAACTTGGTTGAAGTAATATGAAAAATAAATTTGGGAAAATTAGTTTCAGAACCAGAGACTACGAACTGCTTAAGAGGATGAATGGGAACATAAGATTTCAATTTCCAGCAGTATTACAGTTTACAGACACTGAATAAACCTCTTAACAACTAAAAAAACATAGAATACATTGATTAAATACTTAATATTTCAAGTCTAATGCCAAGCTGACAAAAAGTCGCATGTCCTTGGAGGCCAAAAATAAAGTGGAAACTGAAAGACACGAAGATAGACAAATACTAAAGCTAGTTTTTGATCTGACATTATGTTCTGAACCCTAATATGCTTGAGCTTTTGCTTTAAATATTTCAGAGGACAATGGAGCTAGAATTAAAGATTTAAGGCTTACCCAAGGCAGCAAGTCAAAGAGCATCTAAGATAAACTTGGGATGCCAAAGGGCTTCATCCACATTGTAAAGATGAGTGAAAAATAAACTTTAACCTCTAAACCTATGCTAATTAGGGTTCAGTGTGGAATATACGAAATTTTACTGTCAAAAACTTTCAAGCAAACAGTTTATTTTAGAGAAGTAACATCTTTAAGACAACCCCAATTTCTGTGTCCCTATAAAGATCAACAATTAAATAGCCATCCACAAAAAAGACCAAATGGCTCAGAGAGAGCTCAGGAGGGTCCTTAAGAAACTTTAGAAATACAGTGGAACAAACAAGTTGAGAATTACTACATAAAATGGAAAGGAAGAAGGTTTTCATTTCATTTCGTTTCATCCAGTCCTCTACACCAGAATTGCTCAGTGCCAAGAGGGAACTCCTCAGCCAGAAAGTTCCCCTCACTGGCAGCTGGAGAGCAGAGTGAATAACCAGCTTCTCCAACCTTTCAGGTCAGGGCACAAAATACCTACTTTAGTTTAATCACACCCAAAGATCAGCAAAGCTGAGACATATAGAAATGGCTAAGAACAAGAAAGAAGAGCAGGGGCTACCAATATCAGCAATGGAGCTTGAGCAACCATGGCCTCCAGTCCTCTTCTGAGGATTCTCTGCTTTCACCACTGAAGAATCAATGGCAATCACAGCTGCCAGGAACCTCCCTGCAGATTTCACTGGTTTTTCCCCACAGGTATTCATGTTTGCAGATGCCCTTCACCTGGGTTCCTTTACATCCCCTTACCCTCTGTCCTGCACCCTCAGGAGCCATACCCACATCTATCTCAGACCTCTGTGGCTGGGTGGTTGCAATACACCCACCTAGATTACCATGGCAGAGCCCCCCCCCCCCCCCCCCCCGGCCCACTCTATGAATGTGCTTATGACTAACACATCCAGCTATGCACTTACACAACGTCCACAGCTGTGTGCAAAGCTGTGGCACAATCCTGTAGCCACAGTCATGCACATCGACACTTAAGGCCTCAGCAGCTGGCAGTGTGCTCACGGTTGGCCTAGACATTTGCTTCTGGCCCTGACCCCCACTACTAGGTATGTGTTTTCAGCTGACCCTCACCCCACATGGGTATGTGCAATTGGTCCCCACAGCAGCGTGTGTGCATACCACCTACTCTGGCCATTTCTGTGGCATGACCTGGTCCCTAGCTGCTGAAACTGGGGTCACTGCTGAGAAAGCCCACAGCTTTGCAGCCACTAAGGACCTCCTGCCGTTCTTGTCAAAGTGCAGGCATTTGTCAACGTGAAGAACCTCAGTAGCCCGAGCCAATCAGACATTCAGTTCAGTTCAGTCGCTCAGTCGTGTCCAACTCTTTGCGACCCCATGAATCACAGCACGCCAGGCCTCCCTGTCCATCAGACATTACACTGCCTAGAACCCAGAGCTGCCACACAGTCCTCACTTGGCACCCTGAACATGTAGTCACAGCACACTCCAGCATGCCCCATCTGTGGGTGCGTGTTTTTCCTTACTGAAGTATGCCCATAAAGTCTGGAAGAGGAGACTGCTTCTTTACATGTGAAGATACCTATGTAAGGCTACAGGGATCAGGGATAATCAGAAACATGACTTCACCAAAGGAACACAGTACAAAGAAATGGAGATACATGAACTGCTCAACAAAGAATTCAAAATAATTGTTGTAAATATGATCAGACATTGAGAGCACTGATAAACATTTAACAAAATGAGGGAAAATATAAGAAAAAAATTAGAAGTTCAACAAAGAGATAGAAAACATAATTTAACCAAGGAAGTAAAAGATCTATACACCTTAAATGGGGTTTTGATGAAAGAAACTGAAGAAGATACAAGTAAATGGAAATATAAACTGTACTAATGGATCAGATCCTTGGGTTAGGAAGTTCCCCTGGAGGAGGGCATGACAACCCACTCCAGTATTCTTGTCTGGAGAGCCCCATGGGCAGAGGAGCCTGGCAGGCTACAGTCCATGGGGTTGCAAAGAGTCAGACATGACTGAGAAACTAAGCACCGCACACAATGGATCAGAAGAGTTAACGTTGTTAAAATGCTCACACTACCCAAAACCAACTATAGATTTAATGTCAGTTCAGCTCAGATCAGTCACTCAGTAGTGTCTGACTCTTTGCAACCCCATGGACTGCAGCATGCCAGGCCTCCTTGTCCATCACCAACTCCCGGAGTTTACCCAAACTCGTGTCCATTGAGTTGGTGATGCCATCCAACCATCTCATCCTCTGTTGTCCCCTTCTTCTCCCACCTTCAATCTTTCCCAGCATCAGGGTCAATGTAATCCCTATCAAAATTCCAATGGCATCATTCAGTAAATTAAAGAAAAATCCTAAAATTTGTATAGAACCACAGAAGACTCTAACAAGTCAAAACAATCTTTAAAAAGAACAAAGCTTGAAGCAGCACACTTCCTGATTACCAACTATATTACAAAGCTATAGTAACCAAAACTATATGGCACTGGCATAAAACCAGACACATGACCAATGGACCAGAATCAAGAAAGCAGAAACAAATCAATGTATATATGTCCAACTAATATTTAACCAGGCCTCCATGGTGGCTCAGTGGTAAAGAGTCTGCCTGGCAATGCAGGAGATGCACTTTTGATCCCTGGGTCAGTAAGATTCCATGGAGAAGGAAATGGCAACCCACTCCAGTATTCTTGCTCAGGAAGCCCCAAAGACAGAAGAGGCTGGCAGGCTATAATCTATGGGGTCGTGAAAGAGTTGGACACAATTTAGTGACTAGACAATGAAAAACAACAGTACTTGACAAGGCACCAAAATTTCTCATTGGAGATATACAGTTCCATCTATGAATGATGATTAAATGATTTCTACATGTAATAACAGATTGGTCCCAAATAGGAAAAGGAGTACATCAAGGCTGTATATTGTCACCGTGCTTATTTAACTTAAATGCAGAGTACATCATGAGAAACACTGGGCTGGATGAAGCACAAGCTGGAATCAAGATTGCTGGGAGACATATCAATAACCTGAGATATGCAGATGCCACCACCCTTATGGGAGAAAGTGAAGAAGAACTAAAGAGCCTCTTGATGAAAGTGAAAGAGGAGAGTGAAAAAGTTGGCTTAAAACTCAGCATTCAGAAAACTAAGGTCACGGCATCCAGTCCCATCACTTCATGTCAAATAAATGGAGAAACAGTGTCAGACTTTATTTTTGGGGGCTCCAAAATCACTGCAGATGGTGACTGCAGCCATGAAATTAAAAGACACTTACTCCTTGGAAGAAAAGTTATGCTCGACCTAGACAGCATATTAAAAAGCAGAGACATTACTTTGCCAACAAAGGTCTGTCTACTCAAGGCTATGGTTTTTCCAGTAGTCATGTATGGATGTGAGAGTTGGACTATAAAGAAAGCTGAGTGCTGAAGAATTGATGCTTTTGAAGTGTGGTGTTGGAGAAGACTCTTGAGAGTCCCTTGGACTGCAAGGAGATCCAACCAGTCAATCCTAAAGGAAATCAGTCCTGAATATTAATTGGAAGGACTGATGTTGAAGCTGAAACTCCAATACTTTGGCCAACGATACGAACAGCTGACTCATTTGAAAAGACCCTGATGGTGGGAAAGATTGAAGGCAGGAGGAGAAGGGGATGACAGAGGATGAGATAGTTGGATGGCATCACACTCAATGGACGTGAGTTTGAGTAAACTCAGGGAGTTGGTGATGGACAGGGAGTCCATGGGGTCACAAAGAGTCGGACACGACTGAGTGACTGGACTGAACTGAACATGCAGTAAAATGAAATTGGATCCATATCTTGCACCATCCACAGAAATTAATTTGAAACAAAGACTTAATTATAAGACCTGAAGCCATAAACTCCTAGAAGAAAACATTTGGGAAGAAGTTCTCTGACATCAGTCCTGAAAGTGATCTTTTGGATATGAAACCAAAACCCAAGCAACAAAACAAAAATTTACAAGGAAGAAATACACTGAATTAAAAAACTTATGCACAGCAAAAGACACAATAAACAGAATTAAAAGGTGATCTACAGAATGGGAGAAAATATTTGTAAACCATATATCTAATAAGGGGTTGACGTCCTAAATATATAAAGAACTCATAAGACTTATTAGCAAGAAATAATTTTTTGATTAAAAAACTGAGAGATGACTTGATATTTCTCCAGAGAAGACATACAAAGACCAATAAGTACATGAAAATGTACCCAACATCACTAAATTCTCAGAGAAATGTAAATTCAAACCACAATGATATATTACTTTATGCTTTTAGAATGGCTACCATCAAAAAGATAAAAGATAACAATTGTAAGAATGTGGAGAAAAGGGAACCCTGGTGTACTGTTGCTAGGAGAGTAAACTGGCAAATCTTCTGCTTAGAAAATAGCATGGAGTTCCCTCAAAAATTAAAAAGAAAACTATCATATAATGCAACAATTTACTTCTGGGTATATTTCCAAAGGAAAAGGAAATCACTGTCTTGAAGAGATAACTGCATCCCTCTGTTCACTGCAGTATCATTCACTACCTAAGTGTCCATTTACATATAAGTGGGCAAAGAAACTTTGATATAATTTAGAATATATATATATATATATATATATATAATAACCAAAATATATAATGGAATATTATTTAATCATAAAAAAGTAGAAACTCTTGCTATTTGTAACAACATGGATGGACTTTGAGGGCAATATGATAAATGAAATAAGTTAGAGAGAAACAAATGAGCTCATGTATGATCTCATTTATACATAGAATCTAAAACTGTGGAGCTCATTTTTTAAAAAATTAATTAATTTTTAATTGAAGTAGAGCTGGTTTCCAATGGCATATAGTTTCAGGTGTATAGCACAATCATATATATATATGTATATGAGTATATTTTCAGAAACATACTCAGATATATATTTCAGATATATTTCAGATTCAGGTGTATATCACAATCATATATATATATATATATATATATATATATATATATATATATATACATATATGTATATATGAGTATATTTTCAGATTCTTTCCCTTACAACTTATTACAAAATATTGAATAGAGTTCCCTCTCCTTAACAGTAGGTCCTTATTTGTTATCTATTTTATATATAGTAGTGTGTATATATATATAGTATATGTTAGCATCCTCCTAAGGAAGGGACAGAAAAAGGAAGAGAGGGAGGAGAGGCAGGCAGGAAGGTAGGGGAGGTGGGAGAGAAGGAAGCAAGGAAGGAAGGGAAGATAGAGGAGGAGAAGGAGAGAGGAAGAGAAGAAGGAAGGAAGGAAGGAAGCAATGCAGAAATAAGGAGATGAATCAGCAGCTTCAACTGACGGGCAGGTCATTAAATTTGGGTATAAGTATGAAGAAATAAAAGTGGAGATGAAAATGTGAGTGAGAAAGCATATGTAGATTTGCAAAAGTGTAAAAGCAACTCTCAGGAGAATTTTAAATTGTGAAACTAAAACCTCTCATGTTGTTGTTCAGTCACTAAGTTGTGTCTGACTCTTGAATCAGGGGGAAATATGTAAATATGAAGTATCCATAACACATACAAAGATATAAAGAAATAAGGACTACCATATATCCTTTGCATCCCTATCCAAAGTTTCAGCATTGTCAGTATAGAGTCCCTGCAGGGCCAACAACTTACAGACAACAAATAAGGACCTACACCATTTTATACAAGGGACTAGAGCATCTGTGGATTTTGTTATCTGTAGGGTCATGGAAACAATCGCTGAGGATACTGAGGGGCAACCATAAAATGTTAAGAAACACAGAATGGGCTAAGAAGTTTTAGAGTGAGAAGGTCGACCATGGATGGATAGATGGATACATAGATGATATATATAGACGTAGATAGGCCATATATAATAAAGAAGAATGTAACAGAGTATATTCAAAGAACAATGACTGAAAATTCACTGATGAATACCTAAATAATTTAAAAGCAGTTTATACATATTTAGAAAACAGAAATTGCTAAAAAGAAAAAAAATTACAAAAGCTACTGGAAAAAGAAAAATGACTTCCTGTATGTCAGTGATAGAGTCACAATTGACAACTTCTTAGTAAGTTAGAAGCCAGATAATAAGGACAACAGGAAGAATATTGAGAATTATCTTCTTAATACTAGGAGTACAGTTGAATCAATTGAAAATGATTCAACCTTTTCAAATTTATTCTCTCCCTTAGCATTTCCTATAGATATATAGTATGGTAATTTTTAATTTTTTTAAATTAAGTTTTAAACCTATTTAAGGCTAATTTTGAGTTATATATAATGTTACTGATTTATTTAATCTGAATGTCAAGTCACAACTAAACTTTAGTTCTTTCTCAAGTTTCCAGAGTTTGGGAAAGGCAGAATGCATAGCCCTGATTATATGTACTGCTGTCTGTATACACAGCAAGGCAAGAAAGCTATAAATTATTTCAATTATCTAATTTACATTATCAGTATTTTATTATGCCTCATCAAAATTTCTTAAAATTCTCTTTATAGTTGAAGTAAAATAAACAGCTACCAAGTACTTGCCCTTTTTTTAGGTCCTATATACAGAGAAAAGGCCTTTAATGTTTGGGGGGAAAATGAATTTGATATATAGGTGAAAAGGTAATGTAGTTAGATAAGTATTTCAAGAAAATAATAGCATTGGGTATTTTGGGTAGAAAAAATGGAAGCTCTTCCTTAAAAAATGAGCTATGTTTGGAAGAATTCTACATGCAAACTTTCTAGACAAAGGTATCAAACACATACACATACTAAGAAAGGTAACTTGAATGAGCATGACAGTATTGGGAAGTGAAATTATTTTAATATAATTAGGGTTGAATTTCAAGTGGAAAATGTGGTAAAACATTAATTAAAGTGGTCTATAACTTCCAGATCATGAAGGATATGCTAAGATATGAAAAATATATTGGTACTTATTCTAAGTGAAAAAGAGCACTATATAATGGATGCTGAAATAAAAATGACTGAATTAAAAATTTGTCTTTTACATCTATTACTCTTGGAGTAATAAGAAATGCAGTAGGGAAAGGACACCATTAAGAAACGTCACAAAAATCCAAGAAGGAAATTAAGCAGATATAAATTAATATTCTTTCTATTCATAGGTGTCCATTTTAATCTGCTATCTTTAAAATGATCTCCAATATGCAGAGTTTTAGTTTGCTCATTAAAAACTTTACATGATTTCCTCTTTAGACCCATTAATTCTTATCTATTCTAATACTCTTTATTTCTGTATAGTCCTGGTCTTTTACCCACTTTTTGTTTGGTCTCATTTTTGTCTCAACTTATTGATATAATTTTTGTTTTTGGTTACAATTTTATTTTCTATCCTAGGTTTTGATTTGTATAACACTTTAGTGTTAGTTGCTCAGTCATGTCCGACTCTGGGACCCCCATGGACTGTAGCCTGCCAGGCCCCTGTGTCCATGGTGTTTCTAGGCAAGAATACTGGAGTGGGTAGCCATTCCCTTCTCCAGGGGATCTTCTCGACCCCCAGGGATTGAACCTGGGTCTCCACATCGCAGGCAGATTCTTTACCGTCTAAGTCACCAGGGAAGTCCCATAACACTTTAAGAAATACATTTTCCTGAGTACTCACAGCCCATACATGGCTAAAGATATAAAATTTGCTATTGTGAATTATTCTATTGCAAATCAGGCTCTCTGAATTCTATGGACTAAGTCCATCATTTATTTATTTTATAGTTGAGTCCCTGAAGTGAATGAGGTTTCCTGGGATGTATATGAGAGAAAAAACAAAAAAGAAGCACAAAGAGAAGAAAAAAGGAGAGAAGAGGACAAGAGTAAAGAAGACAGTTTGAGAACAGAGAAAAAGAATTTTTTAAAAAGTAGAAAATAACTGGTACAATGAGCAAAATCCTGAAATTAACAGCTTTCAAAAGGCTAGAGAAACTTATGAACTGGATATACATATTTGCAACAAAATTTATTACTATATACAAGCATTTATCCCTACAGGAAAGAAAAAAAAAAGAGCAGAGTAGGAATGTGAGGAGAGCCAATGGGTTAAAAATACTGATGTCATAGAAGGAAAGAAAAAGATCCAAAAAGAAGCATCATATATACCGCTCCAAAATACCAGATCAGAAAAGTTTTGAAAGTCATTTATTATATTCCACAATGAGGATATCACAGTGTTCTTGACAAAAGAAAAATAGTTTTTGAATAAAAGAAGTAAATAGATTTCAGTTGGTTGAGAGTGTCTAGAATATGATCACTTCTCTCAAGGAGTTAAAAACATAAGGGGGAAAATCGAGTAATATCAGAATTAAAGAAGTGTTATATCCACATGGTTTTTGTTTGACTATTTACATGTGCTTTCTCAAAATCATTTAAAAAGGAAGACAATGGAAGAGATTTAAAAGATGAATGATATCAATCTGTAGAGATATCTAATGGGATATTTTCACCTGTCTTAAGTATGTGCTTTAACTATATTCTCTTGGAACATTAAAGGAAATCAAAATTCATCATTTCTGTTTGTATAAACTATATAAAGTAATTAGTTCCCTTTCTACTCTATCCTCCATGGGCTAAAGGGAATTAAAGTAGATAAAAACTTTGAATTATTTGAAGTTAAATAATTGCAAATTTGCTATGAATGAGCTGTTTCAAATTAGAGCAACACAGATGCTGTTGTTCTATTTTAGAAGCTATTCTCTCTACAGAGAGCAGGTCACAGGCTTCTATACAAAATTTTTAGTCTTAGATCCTGCTGTCTTATAGCATATAAAGGCCAGTGATGGGAAAAGAGGAGGGTTCTAGTGTTAAGAAATCATTTAAGACATGCAAGTTAACTGGCTTTTGATTTGAAGCATAGAAACTAAGGTGCTCATAAAGATACAAGCAGCTAAATAAAATAATAAATACTAGAGATAGCATTTAACTAATTCAGTAGTACATGTGTGTGTATATGTGTGTTCAGTTGTGTCTAGCTTTTTGTGATCCATGGACAGTGGTCCACCAGGCTCCTCTGTCCATGGAATCTTCCAGGCAAGAGTACTAGAACAGGTAGCCATTTCAACCCAGGGATCAAACCCACATCTCTTGCCTTGGCAGGCAGATTCTTTACTTGGGCGCCATCTGGGAAACAAAAGTATATGTACATTTAATCAAAAAGAGCGTGGGATATATAAGCATTAGATATTATTTGTCTTAATTAAATAATTTTAGAATCATGAAGATGAACTGTCTTTTTTTCTATTCAATGTAAAATAGTGATTTAATATCCCATCAGTTCAGTTCAGTTCAGTCTCTCAATCCTGTCTGACTCTTTGAGACCCCACAGACTGCAGCACACCAAGCTTCCCTGTCCATCAGCAACCCTTGGAGCTTGCTCAAACTCATGTCCACAGAGTCGGTGATGCCATCCAACCATCTCATCCTCTGTTGTCCCCTTCTCCTTCCACATTCAATCTTTCCCAGCATCAGGGTCTTTTCCAATGAATCAGTTCTAGTTCAATTATGTAGGTAAACATATTTAGAGATTACATACTTTGTGCAATATATTTAGTGAGGTATCTTGATGAGGGTATATTTTGCATAAAATATATAGGAGTAAATGGTTCTTCAATGATTTAAATGTTTTATTTACTTCTTTGGAGGTGTAGGATAGGTAATTTATAAACTTGAATAGTTAAAATCAGATGCAGAAAGAATTAAAATAATGCTGAAGGCAGTAATCACTTCAGGCATCCAGAGAAGGGAATGATTACTTTAAGAAAAAGGTTTTTGAAGTGTGTAGCATGTATTCCCTATACATTGAGACATTATCACATGAACATTCAAAGTGTACCTGATGCCATAGGAACACACAAATGGGCATATACTTTGTAAAAACTTAAGTAAAAAAAGTTAACTACACTCTTCTATACATTAAAAGTATAGACACCTAAACTATTAGATTTATTAAACATTTAATAAATATTCAACTAAATATTTATTAAATACCATTCCAATAGTTATTACTAGGCAATATATAAAGACTGGCTTTTGAGAGTAAATTCCTTTGATTTTGGATTTTATTAAACATTTATTTAATAAATATTCAACTAAATATTTATTGAATACCATTCAAATAGTTATTACTAGGCAATATATAAAGACTAGCTTTTGAGAGTAAATTCCTTTGATTTTGGATTTTATTCTTTGTATCTTTTAACTAATTAATTACATGCCTTGTACCATTGCTGTTTCAGTAGTTCTTCTGACTTTCTGAAAATTGCTTCCTCCTAAAGGTCATCAATGATACTAGTTCTAAACGGATACTATCTAGTGGTCACACACAGGAATATGACTTCACAATCAAATGTAACAGCCTTTATTTGCTTTGTTTATCTAGTCACTGCATACTGACATTTATGGCTTCTTTTTAATTAAGTAATTAAATGAGCAGAATGGGACAACTGGAAACAAAATATCTGACCTACTTTAATTTTATTTTAATATGCATATTTCAACAAGATTTTTCAGTATAATGTGGCAGATTTAGTTTTGCTCAGCACCAGTAGATGCTATGCTCCAAAGATTAAACAGATAGTTTAAGTAGAAATAACTGAATTAATTGAGGTAAAGTAAAAATAATTTCTAGCTATTAACTTCATATTTCTAGCAAAAACAATATCGTCCCCTGTTTAAAAAATTTAGTGGGAATTCGGATAACCCTTATTGAATGTGTATAATTGTCACTTACCTAAATGCATTTATTTTTAAAAGATGCTAAATAGGGCTCATTTTCTATAAAGTACGAGTATGAAGGTAAATTATGTAGTGGTAAAAGAAGAATGGAATATTTTCTTAAAAATTTGAAATGTGAACTTTTAGATACAAGACAATGAAGGAGGCTCACTTGTTTTCTCCTCTAATGGGCGGAATTACATTTGAAGTCTGTTCAATTTGTAGCTTTAAGAATATTGCACAATTGGTTTTCAAGGGAGTCTTGTCTCTAAAAATAGAAAGAGAATATAAACTGTCAGTCAGTCAGTCAGTTCAGTCACTGAGTCGTATCTGACTCTTTGCAACCCCATGAATCACAGCATGCCAGGCCTCCCTGTCCATGACCAACTCCAGGACTTTACTCAAACTCATGCCCATCGAGTTGGTGATGCCATCCAGCCATCTCATCCTCTGTTGACCCCTTCTCCTCCTGCCCGCAATCCCTCCCATCATCAGGGTCTTTTCCAACGAGTCAACTCTTCTCATGAAGTGGCCAAAGTACTGGAGTTTCAACTTCAGCATCAGTCCTTCCAATGAACACCCAGGACTGATCTCCTTCAGGATGTACTGGTTGGGTCTCCTTGCAGTCCAAGGGATTCTCCAGAGTCTTCTCCAACACCACAGTTCAAAAGCATCGATTCTTCGGTGCTCAGCTTTCTTCACAGTCCAACTCTCACATCCATACATGATCACTGGAAAAACCATAGCCTTGACCAGACGGACCTTTGTTGGCAAAGTAAGGTCTCTGCTTTTTAAAATGCTTATCTAGGTTGGCCATCACTTTCCTTCCAAGGAGTAAGCGTCTTTTAATTTCATGGCTGTAATCACCATCTGCAGTGATTTTGGAGCCCAAGAAAATAAAGTCTGACACTGTTTTCACTGTCTCCCCATCTATTTTCCATGAGGTGATGGGACCGGATGCCATAATCTTAGTTTTCTGAATGTGAGCTTTAAGCCAACTTTTTCACTCTCCTCTTTCACTTTCATCAAGAGGCTTTTTAGTTCCTCTTCACTCTCTGCCATGAGGGTGGTGTCATCTGCATATCTGAGGTTATTGATATTTCTCCCGGCAATCTTATCAGCATTAGACTACTGTAAATAGCAGGAGTATGGGAATGCATCAAAAGTTGAAAATCTCAGCCAGTTATAAATAGAAAATAGCAATCAAAAGAAAGTTCTTGGCAAAGGATGAGAAATCACTTAGTTTCCAAGAGGACTTATGGCAAGATCAAACCAATCTTCTCTGGAAATTAAGGAGCACCAGCCACCCAGGCTTCACTAAGCCTATTAGTCTGCCTGTTTAGATCCCAACTTTCAAGCCTACAGTTCACATTTTTATTAAGTCACCAGATAAATACCTAACTCATCAATCTTCCTTTAGAAATAATAACTTTATCTCCTAACTCTTCCCTTTTGCTTCTGTCTTTTCAAGGGTTCCAACTTTGAACTCTTATCAATTGACAACAATAATGGTTTTTCAGAATCAAGTTGAACGTGTCTGCTGTAGAATGCTGAGCTTCCATTTCCTTCAAGTAACTTTTAGTGATACCAAGTGAAACTTCTGTTGGCTCCCAGGTGTCCACACTTGGGCCACAAGCCCAGTCAGAGAAAGCATCAATCTATCAAGGAGATAAAGCTTCCAGTGGACTTATGCCATCCCTCCATTTGTGTTACACTCCAGCCCCCTCCTTGTGATTCTCCTAGCTGTAGTGTCCACTCATCACAGTGGCTGTCTGCTAACTATTTATCTTAAAAAAATATCTTAGTAAACTCTACAGGAATTCTTTTATAAAGTAATCCCTGAGAAACAACTCTGTGTGAAATCTTAAAGACTGGAAGCTTTGTATGTGTGTGAGGTTTTTTAATATATGAGATTTGTTTGATTTCAATTTCTTTCAGATAAACATTTAGCTAAGGGCATCTCTCAATTTTGAATCATTGTATGTTAATAAATAGGATCTCATTTGCAAGCTAAATAGCACCATGGATATTATAAATTTCAGAAGCTACATCTGTCATTTTTCATGTTAAAATATTTTTTAAAACTTTATCAAACCAACTTTTGAAATGCACCTATGTATAGTATCATAAATATCCATGAAATTTATGATTAACTAGGTAAAGCATAGACCATATTTTTATTATAAAATATTTTAATTTATATTCTAGGAAATAGAGTAGGTACATCTTCCCCACTGCTACATATGCAGTGAGGCAGTTTTACACATAGGGGTTTATATTATGCTTTGCTGTCTCATTTGTAGAAATGCTTCTTACCTGGGAAATTCCATGGACAGAGGAGCCTGGTGAGCTATTCTAGTCCAGACAGTCACAAGTCAGACACAACTTAGTGACTGAACCATCATCACCAACTGATAATATAAAGTGTATTTTTCAGGGTTATTGATTATATGATATATGTTAATTTTTATTTGTCTTGCATAGCAATTTTTAAAATGCTAATAATTAGGTCAGGAGTTTTGAACAGTGAATATGAGTACTCTTGTAATGTTTATTACTAATTATTGCAGATCTATATAAATAAAAGAAGTTGTGCAATAGGTTATACTCAGGAATTGTTCAACATAATACAGGTGTTCACAAATTATGGTGTGGGATTTCAGATTAGAACGTGTATAGTATCCAAAATAAGTTAAAATTAAATAATAAAATGAAATAAAATTTAAAATATTAAATCTAATTAAAATTTAGATTAAAAATAAATAATGTTCAATGTCAAGAAGAGTGAATATGGTAAACAGCCTTTTCATTTGAGTTGTTTTTGTTGTTGCGGCTGCCCAGATGGCTCAGACTGTAAAGAATCTGCCTGCAATGCAGGAGACCAGGGTTCGACCCCTGCGTCAGGAAGATCCCCTGGAGAAAAAAATGGCTACCCACTCAAGTTGTTTAGTTGCTAAGTTGTGTCTGGATCTTTGAAGCCCCAAGGACTGTAGCCTGCCAGGCTCCTCTGTCCATGAGATTTTCCAGGCAAGAATACTGGAGTGGGTTGCCATTTCCTTCTCCAGGAGATCTTCCAAACCGAGGGATCAAACCCACATCTCCTGTGTTGGCAAAGGGGTTCTTTACTGCTGAACCAACATGGAAACTTCATTCATTTGAGTAGATAATTTTAATTAGCTATGCTTTAGATCCGTAATACAAGAACTGCAGTACTACAAAGGTGAAATATCTAACTTTTATATAAAAATGAAATAATGCTTTCTTAGGAAAATAATAGTTAAGACGAGACTTGAAGGAAAGTTAGGGATTAACTTGACAAGGGTTGAGAGTATATGTGGAGAAGACTTCAGAATCATTTAGGTACAGAAACATGTATGAATTTCAAGTCAAAGAGGAAAGACAGAAAGGATAGAAGGTCAGTAATGACTGAAATATATGAAACTGAAATATAATGAAACATAAGGCCAGAGAGTTAGACATGGTACAGACCTTGCAGCACTCTGTAAACATTAAGCATTTTGAAACACATTTGAGGGTAATGGAAGTCTCTGACTCCCATTAAGTAAGAAACTGATACGATGATTTGTCTTTGATTAAGGTCACTCTGACTGTAGAGTAAGGAATGGACTGGAGATCATTCAACCAAGGAAAGAGACACTATTGATCTGAGACATGGGAATGGAGAAATAGAGCCGGAAATAAGAAAGCATAAGATAAAATCAGCCAGTCTTGCTGACTAATTTAATGGGGAAAGGCAGAGAAAAATGTTGAAGAAATAGCAATAATGTTCAGGTCTGTGGCTTTAACAACTAGGAAATTGTCAATACCATTTTAATAAGAAAAAAAAAAAAGAAAGGAATAGGTGTGAGACCAAGAGGATTTAATTATTGTTGGACATGCTGAGTTTGAAACCTCTTTCAGACCTTGTGCTAGAGATATCCAATGGGCAAGCTGTGGGGGTTTCAAGCTCAGAAGTGGATGGACTAGAGATAATGGATTTGTTGATCTCTGCAGTGCTACACATGCGTAGCAGTTAAAGATCTGGGAATAGACTTTGCATAATTGCATCGTTAAAATCATAGGATAATTTAAGAGTGATTAAAAATTTAAGAATTGTGCATTGAGTTGGTTACATCTGTTGGACTTTAGCAAAGTGAGAGCAAGCAGAATATCACAAATTTAGTTTCTTGAGAGAACTCAATTAGGAAACACCTAGTCATATTAGGATTCTGCTCCTGGAGGTCTGTGGAAGACAATTAACAACCACTGAATATTCATGAGCACTTCCACAGTTCTCTGCCAACTTGTAGTTGGGGCCATATGATTGGATTCTGGCAGGAGCCCAGCTGCACAATCACAAAAACACTTTCCATATGAGAGGAGTTTTTGCAAAGGATTATAAAGAAATAAAGATTAAGACCTATAAATGAATATTCTATATTATAACAAGCGTTCTTTTATCAGCATTCTAAAGCAGTGGCCAATACTGACAGATCCTTGGAAAGGTGAGTTCATGGAGGCTATGTATAGTAAGAGGGAGATAGAGGTGTTGGTAGACAGTCCCTGGATTTCATCAAGAGTCTTGTAGGATCAATTATAACTGAGTATTAGTATCTTTCTCATTCTGGGCATGGGAATCCTCTGGTGTTTTGTCTTTAGTTCATAATAAAATGTGATATTTGCATGAATATATGTGAGGACACACATTTGCATGGTCCCCACATACATGGCCAGGAAAACATCAACCCAACATATAAAAATCCATGTTTAGTTCACCCTGAGATCAATATATCAACAGTTCTCCACTGCTCAAATATTTCACAGTTCATTTTACAGAAAAATTTACCTCCTCCCCAGAATGTTACCCATTACAAAAGGAAAACACAAAGGTGACTACTCTAAATATTGCATGTGAGCACAACCTATTAGAAGTCACCAATATCATTGATATCTGTCCTCATTTTTCGATGAGGGGACTTTGCTTCAGGCTCAAGAATGTATAGTACTAGAGTGAACAATCTAGGTGATTTAATAGTCTTTTTCTCCACATTGATGGACTGAGTTATCTGATTGGTGAGATATGGAGAGTTGTACAGGCTCGGTTAACCCAATAAAGCCAAGTTAATAACTGGCTGGGGTCACTGTATTAAAAACATATGTATGTTTGTTCACTGATCTGTCATAATTCTCTTACTGTATTATCCTATTGACTTGTAAAGCAGGCCTCACTATTCTTTCATATGGCTGACTGGCAAAGCACTATTTAGGACACCACACTGTCCCCACAAGTAGTTCAAAATTGTCCTCAATTTAGGGCCTTGTTTTTGTAAATGTTTGTTTGTTTCTGCAAGTCTTTCAGTGGTATAGTTTTTTTCCTGTTCCCTATTCTTTCCCTGGGTGCAATGTGCATGTGTGTGTGCTAAATCCCTTCAGCCATGTCTGACTCTTGTGACCCGATGGACTGTTGCCTACCAGGCTTCTCTGTCCGTGGGATTCTCTAGGCAAGAATACTGGAGTGGATTGCCATGCTCTTCTCCAGGGGATCTTCCTGATACAGGGATTGAACCCATGTGTCTTGCATCTCCTGCACTGGCAGGTTTTTTTTTTTTGTTCTAACCACTGGTGCCACTTTGGAAGCCTGAACTGCTAAGTACCCAATTATTTCCTTCAAACTGTGTATCTTGTTGATGATGCTTTTTCACCCCTTAGGTGAAACGGGGAAGGCTGGAGAGTGCTCGGCGGGGGATAAATTCTCTCCTTCAGCCAGTTTGTTTCCAGAATTGAGCTCTGGCAAAGTCCTTTCTCGTAGAGACTAGGTTTGTCTTATGGGGAATGCTTTGTCTACACTTCACAGTAGTTCCTCTTCTTCTCTGTGGAACAGCAGAGGATTTTCTTGGGTCCTAAAACTGTGAACCTGGTCAGGTTCCTTGAAGGGAAGCACATGAAAGTTTTGGGAATATCTAAGTTTGTTCCCCTCAGAAATCTCTCCCTTTCTATTCCACACTCTGTCTCTAGTAATTCATCACAACTGCCATTTAATGTTTCTACCCGTATTACATTGATTCTGTAGTTTCTGCTTCCGGTGATTGGACGTACTGTGCTCTATCATTTCGGATAGGTTTTAAAGCAATTGTGTGTCCTGAAATCTTGGAGTCCAAGAAAAACCATTGATTCTCAGTTTGGGTAGCTTTGTCTTGCTCCAAGAACAGAAGAGATGAGATCAAGCACTGTGCACTTTGGAGCTGAACCTGTATAATTTGCTATTTTCTTCTTCATCTTTACATATGCCACTTCGTGGTGGTTTGGCTGGACACTGATGAGAAAATAACCCTGGAAAAGTCATTAGAAGTTTTGAAAAGAAATGGTTATTACCTGGAAGTTATGGACTTTGAGATTGACAGTGTTTAAAATGTACAGACCTGCATCATCTTAGGAGCCTTCAAAATATATCAGTATCTGCATTCTACCCCTGGAGATTCTAATTTAATAGGTTTGTGGTGGGGCCCAGACATCAATGCATTTTGATATCTTTCCAGGTTATGGTAACACATTAAGCAGGTTGTGAACCACTTCCATAATGGAACTTAAAAGACCATCTCTAGGAAAAATTTATGATATGGCTTGGAGGTTTTCCTAGTGGAGGGAGGGTGGAGAGTTTTTGATAAACCCCATTTGAGAATTTGAACACTTTTGCTGCAAAATATTTGAAACTATATATACATCAAAGCCTTTGACTGTGTGGATCACAAAAAAACTGTGGAAAATTCTTAAAGAAATGGGAATATCTGACCACATTACCTGCCTCCTGAGAAATCTGTATGCAGGTCAAGAAGCAACAGTTAGAACCAGACATGGAACAATGGAGTGATTCAAAATTGGGAGAGGAGTACATCAAGGCTGTACATAACCTTGTAAAACAGGCCTCACTATTCTTTCATATGGCTGCCTGGCAAAGCACTATTTAGGATACTGCTTACTTAACTTATATGCAGAGTACATCATGTGAAATGCCAGGCTGGATGAAGCACAAGCTACAATCAAGATTGCTGGGAGAAATATCAGTAACTTTAGATATACAGATGACACCACCCTTATGGTAGAAAGTGAAGATGAACTAAAGAGCCTCTTGATGAAAGAGAAAGAGGAGAGTGAAAAAGTTGGCTTAAAACTCAGCATTTAAAAGATGAAGTCCAGGTATCTGATCCCATTACTTCATAGAAAATAGATGGGGAAGAAATGGAAACAGTGACAGACTTTATTTTCTTGGGCTCCAAAATCACTGCAGATGGTGACTGCAGTCATGAAATTAAAAGATGCTTGCTCCTTTGAAGGAAAGTTATGACCAACCTAGCCTGCATATTATAAAACAGAGACATTACTTTGCCGAAAATGGTCCATCTAGTCAAAGCTATGGTTTTTCCAGTAATTACATATGGACGTGAGAGTTGGGCCATAAAGAAAGCTGAACACCAGAGAATTGATACTTTTGAACTGTGGTGTTGGAGAAGACTCTTGAGGGTCCCTTGGACTGCAAGGAGATCCAACCAGTCATTTGTAAAGGAGATCAGTCCTGAATATTCATTGGAAGGACTGATGTTGAAGCTGAAGCTCCAATACCTTGGCCTCCTGATGTGAAGAACTGACTCATTGGAAAAGACCCTGATGCTGGGAAGGATTGAAGGCAGGAGGAGAAGGGGACGACAGAGGATGAGATGGTTGGATGGCATCACCGACTCCATGGACATGAGTTTGAGCAAGCTCCAGGAGTTGGTGATGGACAGGAAACTTTGGCTTACTGTAGTCCATGGGGTCGCAAAGAGTCAGCACAACTGAGCAACTGAACTGAACTGAATGTAATAATGAATAGAATAAACAATGTTGGGGCAGAGCATTCAAGATTGAGGGTACTAACTGTGTCCTTCGGGGCAACCATGATGCTTATACTATCTTCTAATAAATGTTTCCTTGCTCACAAGCCAAACTGTACTCTTTGGTAACAGAGACAACTAGTTCAAGGGGTTTAGAACTGACCCAGGTTTAAAACTGACCCAAGTTTAAAACTGACCAAGGGCACATATTCTATATGTATATGTGATTTTACTTTTCAAATAGGACTTGAACTAATTGTTCTCTCTCAAATGTTGTAAAAGATCCAGGTAGAAAAAGCATTAGCCAAACATAATGATGCACATGGAGACGGTAATCGCAACCCACTCCAGTACTCTTGCTTGGAAAATCCCATGGACAGAGAAGCCTGGTAGGCTGCAGTCCATGGGATCGCCAAGAGTTGGACACGACTGAGCGACTTCACTTTCACTTTTCACTTTATTGCATTGGAGAAGGAAATGGCAACCCACTCCAGTGTTCTTGCCTGGAGAATCCCAGGGACGGGGGAGCCTGGTGGGCTGACGTCTATGGGGTCGCACAGAGTCGGACACGACTGAAGTGACTTAGCGGTAGCAGCAGCAATGGTGCATAAGTTCAATATATACTGTGTTAGGGACCATGAGGAATGATATGCAAATTGAAGTCCTACATGAGCAGATGCTAAGAGTGCCCATGTGGACCTTGCTGATCTATCTGGGGCAGAACACTAGAGCAAAGCAATAAGAACCACTGACTGTGTCCCTAGAGTTACTTTGAATTCAGCATTGATTTCCAGCTTCAATTGGCAGAATCATTTCTACTTCAGTTTTCATGAAGTTAATCTGACATATCTGTGAGATTTCATGTTTATCTGAAAAATGTAACCCCTTATTTGATGTAATTTAAGGAGTCTGTTTCTTACAGTCAAATATGGCTCATTAAGTTATTCCAGGAGCCATATAATTTAGTCAAATGTAGCCCAGGATTATTTTAACCTCTGTTTAAATCTCAGGTTCAGCCACGTCTAGGTTTCCCATTTAATTAAAAAAAAAAAAAATACAGGCATGCCTCGTTTTGTTGCATTTCACTTTATTGCACTTCAGAGATATTGTGTTTGTGGTGACCTGGGTCAAGCGAGTCTACTGGCTCCCTTTCCCAACACCATTTGCACTCTTCTTCTCTCTGTCACATTTTGGTAATTCTCACAAGAGTTCAAAAAAATTTTATTGTTATATTTGCAATGGTACCTGTGATCAGTCATCTTTGATGTTACAACTACAAAATGACTATTATTCCCCGGAGGGTCAGATGATGGTTAGCATTTTCAGCAAGGAAATATCTTTAATTATTTTACATTTTTAACATAATGATATGACACATTTAACAGGGTAAACATAGCTGTTGTATGCAGTTGGAAACCAAAAAAATTATGTGACTCACTGCAATGTGACATTTGCTTTATTGCAGTGGTCAGGAACTGGCAATATCTCTGAGGTGTGCTTGTATTATGGTGGTAGTGATGATCATTGCTAAGTCCATATCCTTTTTTTGAGATTTATTGCTGGAGTTCTTAAAACTGGAGCCACATTCCCAGAATTTTCATCATGTTTGTAATATGAGTAAAGATAAAAAATAAAGAGATAAACATCTTAACCAGGAAAAAAACTGATTCCTGAAATAAACTTCTTTGTGTAAACCTAGGAAGAAGCACATTCTTCTTTAGGAATTTAAAGTGGGATCCAAGAAGACTAAATCACTTTATTTCATTTCTTTTGCTGTTTTTCTTGATTTTTAAAAGATTAATTTTTTTAATAAGGGTTTGTTTTTGTTTTGGCTGGGACAATCTCTATAATTGACCATAACAAGGTAGTATCAGGGAGAATTGACTAGGAAGAACTTCATTGGAGAAGTTCTGGTTTTATTTGTATGAGATAGTAAGTGTGATGCTATGAATGTGGTCACAATAACTATGATTATTAAAACCTTATTTCTAATGCAAGAACTTGAGCATATGAGTATTAACATGTTCCTCATAAGATGGCTACAGAAGTGCAGAAGTGAACCAAATTTCAGTTAATATAAGCACCAAAAGGAGCTTGATCACCATGGAATGAGAGTTATATATGGCATAGAAGGAGTCTGGGAGAGATGTTTCAATCAGATTTCTTCATAAATGTTTCACTGGGCTCAAGGAGGAGCTGAAATATTGCACAGAAGTCTCAGCTAACTGAGAGATCTGTGTAAATTCTTCATATTGTAAACAAATGGAAATATTTGGTTTCCATAATGAGTTATCCTATTTGAGCCATTTTGTTTCACTCCTTGTTACTATTATCATTATTTATGTGTGATTTAATTCACCTACCAGAGTACTCCTCTGGAGAATGAGACGGAAACCCACTCTAGTATTCTAGCCAGGAAAATTCCCTGGACAGAGGAACCTGATGGGTGACACAGTTCATGAGGTTGCAAACAGTTGGGCATGACTGAGCAATTGAGCACACATACCAGGCGTCATAGTTCTCACATTTAAAGTGTAAATCATAGTGCTTTTTAGTGTAGTCACGAAGGTGTACAACCATCACCAATGTCTAATTACTAAGGATTTTCATCATCCCCACAATAAATCTCATTCTATTAACAAGTAACTCCTCATTCCCTCTTTCCTCCAGTTCCCGGCAACCACTTATCTACCGTTTGTTCATTTAGACTTGTCTCCCCTAGGTATTTCATATAAGTGGAATCATTTACTATTTGTCCTCTTGTGTCTGGCTTATTCTACTTTTTATAAGGATTATTTATGTTGTAGTATATCAACACATTATTTCTTTTTGTGGTGAATATAGTCTACTGTATGGTGTATTAATTTCCTAAGACTGCTGTAATGAAGTACCATAGATTGGATTGATCAAAATAACAGAAATGTACTGCCTCATAGTTCTAGAGGCTAGGCGTATGAAATCAATGCATTAGCAGAGCTATGCTCCCTCTAAGACCCTGGGTAGAATCTTTCTTTGCATCTGGAAGTGTCTGCATGTCCTTGACTTCCCTTGGCTTGTATTTCCATCATGCCAAACTCTGCCTCTGTCATCACATGGCCTTCTTCCTCTGTGTCTGATTTTAGAGGGTATGTCCTTTTTCTAATAAAGACACCAGTCATATTATATTAGGGCCTCATGAAGACCTTTTCTTTACTTGATAAAATATGCAAATATTCTATTTAAAAAGTTCACATCCTCAGACAAGTTTGATTATGATTTCAACATATCTTTTGAAAGATACAATTCAACCAATAATATACAGGCATCCACATTTCCTTAATCCATTCATTAGCTGATGGGCACTGGGTTGTTAAGCTCTTGTTTATTGTGAATCATGCTGCTGTGAGTATTTACGTACAAGTTTTTACACGGACATGTTTTAATTTGGTGTATACCTAGCACCTGGTGGCTCAGATTATAAACAATCTGCCTGCACTGCAGGAGACCTGGGTTCAGTCCCTGGGTCAGGAAGAAAGAAGATCCTCTGGAGACGGGATTGACTACCCACTCCAGTATTCTTGCCTGGAAAATCCCATGAACAGAGGGGCCTGGCGGGCTACAGTCCATGGGGTCGCAATGAGTCAGACACAACGGAGTAACACGTTCACTTTCGTATTTAGCACATTGACTGTAAAGTGGGATTGCTGGGTCATAAGGTAACTATGTTCTCTGAGTAGCTTCCAAACTGTTTTCCAAAATGGCTGTAAAAGTCTTACATTTCTACTAGTAATATATGAGTTCTGATTTTCCACATCTTCATCAGTATTATTGTCTGCATCTTTATTACAGCTATCAAGTGGGTGTGAAATGGTATCTCATTTTGATTAGCATTTCCCTAATCATTTGATGTAGAGTATCTTTTCTTGTGCTGACTGGCTAAACTTCTTTGGTGAAATGTCTATTCCAACCCTCTCTCATTTTAAAATTTGGTTGTCTTTTGTCACTTATTTAATTCACCAAGATGAGTGATTTATCTTTTTGGTGAGAGAGCTAAAACAAAAAAGTAGACAGATCTTACTATAAAGCTTCACAACACATGTTCTTTATCAGACATGTCTTTTAAATTTTTAGTGAAGCTTCCTAATGAGTCATTTTTATTATGAGAAGAAAGGACTTGGGACAATTTATGGTTCTCTCAAAGTCCTTCCTTCCCACATTAGAGACTCAGGGTAATAGATACGTCTCTAATGAGGTCTTTGATCACTTTCACTTTTCTTTTTTAATAAAAGAGCACTTAGTTAATGAAACATTTCTATATCATAGTCTAGATGATCATTTATTTTACACTATATTTTCTAAGGATTCAGTCTCATAAATCCATAAATGATGGATTTGGTTACTATAAGCAATCCTGAGTTAGAGATCCTCTATAAGATAATTCCTTTAGTATGGATTTCCCTTTATTCTAATATCCTTGGTTTATTTTCCAGGATAGTCAGTTGCCAACATGTTTGGAGATGATTAGACAGCGTCACCTGCTTTCTTTCTTTTTGGAAGAGTGTCCTTTTCCCTCAGCCCTGAAAATTGGGAAATAATTGGATCTTGAGTTGGCTATTTTAGCTCCTTCCTCCCTAATGACTACATTAATTGGCCCACATTTCTTGGATAAGTAGGCCTAACTTTTCAGTCTTAAAATTGTGTGTGCATGTATGTGCATGCATGCATGTATGTAGGGCTGGCTGCAGCATGGATAGCATGTAGGTCTTTACTTTCCTTTGTTATCTAGTATAAGTATCTTACCTAATTAAGTATGTTTGCTCTGCCCATTAAATATTCCCTGAAATGAGTTGGCTGAGATCTACAGACTAGTGCTTCTTCAAGGGTGTTCTCCAGAGCAGCTGAATCAGCATCACGTGGGGACTATTAGAAATGCAGATTCTCAGGCTCCATTTCAGACCTGATAAATTAGAAGCTGTGAGGTTGAACCCAGTTGTCTGTGTTTTTCAAGCCTTCCATAATGCATGCTCTATTTTGAGAACTGCTCGTTTAGACTGTGAGGCAAGTATTGGTAGTCTCATCACTTAATTCAGCATTGTTGTTAGTCCTGGGTTCTCATTTAAAAGATTCCTTTCAGTTCAGTTCTGTCGCTCTGTCATGTCCGACTCTTTGCGATCCCATGGACTGCAGCACACCAGGTCTCCCTGTCCATCACCAACTCCCCCAACTCACCAACTCCTGGAGTTTACCCAAACTCATGTCCATACAGTCGGTGATGCCATCCAGCCATCTCATCCTCTGTTGTCCCCTTCTCCTCCTGCCTTCAATCTTTCCCAGAATCAGGATCTTTTCAAATGGGTCAGTTCTTCGCATCAGGTGGCCAAAGTATTGGAGTTTCAGCTTCAACATCAGTCCTTCCAATGAATGTTTAGGACTGATTTCCTTTAGGATGGACTGGACGGATCTCCTCGCTGTCCAAGAGGTTCCTTAAGCTTTTGGTAATTTTCAGAATAAAAGGCCTCCAGCCATGTTGGCTTTTGAAAATATTATTGCTCCCTATTTTAAAGAAAAGCAATCCGTATATGCTGAAAATAAATCTGTATTTTTTTAATAAAAATATCAAGCTTTCAATTTAGTCCTTACCTTCATACTTATATTAGCTGTCTTTTCAGAGACTATCTTTACACAATCTTAAGGCTCAGAATGAAAAACTTTTATTTCAGCGCATCACAGCTAAAATCTACTGTTCAGTCTTTACTCCTTTCAAGTAAGGAATATAATGAGACTATCAGTACCAAATCTACTCCCATATTCTGCATAAGTTTAGTCAATATGCCTGTGGCAATTTTATCCTTATCTGTATCTATTTCCTTGGGTTACCATGGCTTCCAAGGACTTCTGAGAGAGAAGAAAATGTTTCTCCTATCTGTACATGATTTTCAATAAGAAATCTGTGTTTTAAAGGATCTCTTCAATTGACAGCCCTTCAATGCTTAAATAATTCAAACTTGTAGTATTTGATGAAAAATAGTTACTTTGTTTTCTTTAAACATAAAATTCTAAAATATTAAAAATTTAAACAGCAGGATTCCAATCTTAGGCCTAAATATAGTTCACACCAATACACTAAAATATCTGGAGGAGTTTGGAGGAGATACTTAAAGATATGCATTTATTTGAGGTATCCTACTGTACTTGGATTGACAATAGACCCAGAGGAATCGGGTGGAGAGGGAGGTGGGAGGGGGGATCGGGATTGGGAATACATGTAAATCCATGGCTGATTCATATCAATGTATGACAAAACCCACTGGAAAAAAAAATAATAATAATAATAAACCCACAAACTAAACAACAACAAAAAACCCTTACCTATCACAACTGAATACTTATATATATATACACACACACACACATATATATATATAGAAAGAGAGATGCACCAAGGCCAAAATCTACTAGAGACTTTAAAATTTTTATTAATTAGAGTTCTCCAGAGAAACAGAACCATATAAATACAAAGAGATTTATCTTAAATAATTGACTTGTGTAGTTACGGAGACTGAAAAAGTAAAAACAAAGCAAAACAGTTCTCTGTCATTCTCTATGATTGAAACACACTAATTTAAAGTATTTAGAGAAGTACTTTATTATAAACTTAAAATGCATTAAGAAAAACCTTTCATTTCACTCTTTCTGGTCTATGTTAAAATCTATTTTCAGTTTTCCTCCTCATATAAAGTTCCCTTTGTAATAATCAGTTAAGTCATATTTAATCCTTAAAAGCATCTATTAAATTAACATCATTTAAAAATAAAGTCAAAGCTGAAAGATAAATTACTACTTCGTGCAAAGTTCAAGAGATTTATATAAAATATCAGGTATAAAGTTATGATATGGGCATTTTTGTTTTAAATTCAATTAAAACCCTATAAAAACTTCCTTTAGACATTTCCATTAAATTATTGTATTTTTTGAACTAGATATATAAATGCGATTGTCATTTTAACTTCTTTAATTGAATTTTTTTAATTTTCTTATTCTCTTATAGTTATCACTGGACTTAGCTTTTAAAGTCAGGTTTAATTTGTATTCTATGTTAGCATCATAGTAAAATGTACATGGATACAATGTGTCCTTGATTTTTATAAAAGCAAGGATTAGTGCCTATTATATTCTTGTGCTTTGCCTCATTCTTTCATATGACAGCTTCAGTCCATTTAATGCTATTTTTTAAATTCAAATAAGATCTTTTCATTTGATTTAGCACTTTAGCATCTAAAGTCACTTTGCTTAATGGGTCTGGTTTTGACTTTTTCAGTCATTTTTATTCATAAATGTACCACAATATTCATCATTGTATAAGGCTTATGGTGAATCCAACCACAGATCACACACAAAAAAAGACATAGAGTCAGATAGCAGGACACCTTATTAGCACTTTTTTTCAGACCAATAATCATGCTATTATTTGAATTTAGCAAATTGCTGTCATACCATGTCCTCCAAGCCCTTTTTTAAATGACCCTGTCAGATTATTTTGTTGCTGGGCTGAAGCCAACCATAATAATGTTGCTAAATGTGAAATTTGGAGGTACACAGCTCTTACTCCACACCACTGGACAGGGAAGAACGTTTTCCCACAACAGTGCAATACAGTACATCTATATTTCTTAATTTCGGTTTTTTATTTGAAGATAGGTATCTCAGCTGGTGTCTCCTTTAGGTAGCTGCTGCTAAGTCACTTCAGTCGTGTCTGACTCTGTGCGACCCTATGGACAGCAGCCCACCAGGCCCCCCTGTCCACAGGATTCTCAAGGCAAGAATGCTGGAGTGGGTTGCCATTTCCTTCTCCCCTTTAGGTAGCAGTCAAGCCTAAATCATAGTGATAAGCATGGTGGTGGTTTAGTTGCTAAGTCGTGTCCGACTCTTGTGACCCAATGGGCTGTAGCCCACCAGGCTCCTCTGTCTGTGGGATTTCTCAGGCAAGAATACTGGAGTGGGTTGCCATTTCCTTCTCCAGGGGATCTTCCTGACCCAGGAATCAAACCCAGATCTCCTACATTGCAGGCAGATTCTTGTATTGCAGGTGGATGCTTTACTGACTGAGCTATGAGGGAAGCCCTAAGTATAGCATTTTTTGAAAATGTACAAGGTCATTTAAAATTTTCTCATGCATATCTCTGACCCCATGTGAATGTGTATCTATGTATGAAATTTAATTGTGCTTAAAAAAACTTAAAGAGATGTTACTGTACATATATGTGTGTGTGTGTATCTGTGTGTGTATGTATATATATGTATATATAGGCTATGATCTACTCTAAAGATCAAATCATTTTCCCTGTATATGTGAATATTAAAAGGTGAGAGAATTGAGGCGATACTTCATTTCAAAATAAATTTTGAGTTCTCTTGTTTTCTATAGTATAGGTGGCAAATTTGTATAGAAACATAAAATTATTTTACATACAAATCAGACCTGTTATCTAGTGACTAGCTTTCTGTAAGTCAATACAAATTATCTACAAAATGGATCAATCACTAGACTTCTAAAATTTTCACTCTTGGAGAAGTTTTTAATTTTTTAAATCTCTATTGTTATCTAGCACACATCAGAATACTTACTACCTATAGCATTTATGTCATCAATAAAATACAGTTTAAACATTTACTGATTATTTAATATTTACTATATGCTTGGCATTGTTCTGTTTTAAACATGTTATTCCTATTATTGTGCATAGAAATCATATGAAGTAAATATTATTTTCATTAAGTTCAGTTCAGTTCAATCACTCAGCCGTGTCCGACTCTTTGTGATCCCATGGACTGCAGCACACCAGGCCTCCCTGTCCATCACCAACTCCCAATTCCCAACTTCATTACCAAAGTACTAATAAATGCTGGATATGAGTTCTTGCTTAGGAACATAAAACATTATCTTTTAAAATCATCACCTATTGGATCAGGTTAAATAATTACATGCTAACTTAGTTTGGCTAAAGTCAGATTGAACCTTAAACTCATTCCTAAAATTCTGCTCAAAATGTTTCCTCTTGGTAGATGCTTTAGAGAATTTATGAGTGTTTCAGGGCTTCCCAGGTTGCACTAGTAGCAAAGAACCCTCCTGTCAACGCAGGAGACATAAGAGACATGGGTTTGACCCCTGGGTTGGGAAGATCCCCTGGAGGAGGACATGGCAACCCACTCTAGCATTCTTTCTGGGGAATCATGGATAAAGGAGCCTGGCAGGCTACAGTCCACAGGGTTGCAGAGTCTGACATAATTGAAGTGACTTAGCACACACATACATATTAAAATTGAAATGCACACACATATACTTCTAATTGATAAGAAACATAGAGGATATTGGATAAGTTATAATTTTTGAATGTTTCTGTTCCCTAAGCACACTGTTTGGGACTATAGACTACATTTTCTTATTTTGTCTCATAAAATTTATAGCTTATTATCTTCTCTCGAAAAATTTATAATGACAAAGTACTCTTTGCTCAGCCAACATAAATTTTTTCCCCTTAGAATGAAGCAACTGAGAATTTTTTTTCCTTAGATGGAACAGTGCATGCATATTCAGTCACTCAGTTGTATCTGATTCTTTGCAACCCCATGGATTGTGGTTTTCAGTTATATTAACAAATAGACCCATGTTCAGTCATCTCACAGCATGTTGTCTCTAAGATTACTTAGAGAAGTTAGACAGACAGAAAAAGTGCTGCCCATGTCTCTTCAAAAGAGAAGCTTGTTCAGTTTGCAGCAGTAATTCTAAAAGTCCAACAGCAAATCTAGGTGATTAACTGGACCCTACGTACTCCTTCAGAAACAATAAAAATAACACTCCTGACTATTATTTTAGCTCCATCTCCATCTCCACAGCTCCCAACTTGCTGATTTTTTTCATGTTTTTAAGAGTAAAAATTCCCTGAGAGTGAATCTGACTGCTTTCCTCAATTATAGCTGCTTATCTAAAACAGTGATCATTCACACAGCATTTTTCTAGATATATTTAGACATTCATTCCTTCTTCAAATAACTGAAGTCAGAGTGGGAGGGTTTAAGTTGACTTAATGCCTAGTCAGTAGGCAATGTGGTCATGATAATAATAAAGATGCTTCTTTGATAGGAAGGGAGGTGTTTATATATACTTTACTTAATTCAACTCTGATTTTTGCTGCCTTGGCAGATAAGAAATGCTTGATTTAGAGAAACAGTCACTCTGACTCCTTGCTGGTAAGAATAAAAAATTGTCCTTTTGGAAAGGACTTTGGCAATAGTAATGTGCAAAAATTCCATGATAGGCTCCTTTTCTGTAAGAAAGAGGAAGAGGTAAGGAAATATATAGTTTTGTATCTCTCTAACTTTTTTGGAAAGGAAGGGAGAGGTATGGAAGCAGGGGGGCAGGAAAGGAAAAACAGGGGGAGAGAGGGAGGGAGGGAGGAAAAAGGGAAAGAGAAAGGAAGAAAGGAAAAGGGAAAGAAGGAGAGCCAGAGAGGAGAGGAGAGAGCAGGAAATGAGGGAAGGATAAACGGAAAACTGATGCTGATAATAGTTAATCTATGAGGAGGACATACTAATAGAAGTGATATTGACCACTGTTCTTGGCCTTCCCCAATCAATAGCAATTGATGAGGCTGGTCAAGAAATTCAGGCAGGGCTTTAACAGGGCCCCTGCTGCAGCAGAGGGGAGAGAGAACGAGTAACAGGTTCCCTCGCTCACTCCTTAAAGGGGGTGAGCTGGCTCCTTACATGGGTTGAGGGTTGGGGTGTTCCAGAGATTGGCAGGAGGGGTGGCTGAGCTGGTTTGCTCCTCCTTAGGTGGTTGGTGGTGTGGTCCTGCATGCCCAGTGCCCTGCTTTTGCTCCTGGCTCTTCAGAAGTGGAAGTTGGTTTTTTTTTTGGTCTTTTTGTATCTTTTGTCCAGAATTTACCCCAACTGCACAGTTATTTTTAGTCCCTTATAGTTTCTTTGCATTTTGTTGCTCAAGGAGATGTTTGTCCAGCACTACAGCGAAGGGTCCCAGGTTCCAGCCTGCCTCATCTTCATATGGTCCTTCCTATGTGTGTCCACATATCTGGTGACTTTCTGGGTGTCCAAATCTCTAAATCACCTCTTTAAAGAGCCTACCTCCAAATAGTCAAAGCAGTGGGGATCAGGGCTTTAATGTATGAAGGGAAATACCACTGGAGAGGACACAATTCAACCCATAATGGAATCCACACACCACGTGGTATGGTATGTTAGTCGCTCAGTTGTGTCTGACTCTGAGACCCCATGGACTGTAGTCCACCAGGCCCCTCTGTCCATGGGATTTCCCAATAAGAATACTGGATTGGGTTACCATTCCCTTCTCCAGGGGATCTTCCAGACCCAGGGATCCCACCTGGGTCTCCTGCATTGCAGGTGGATTAGTAACAAGTGAATCACATAGTCACAATGAAGAGGGTGGGGAAGAACAGCGCTAACAATTTGAGGAAAAGTAACATGGGAAAAGCAGTATTTTGATTATATTCTCTAAGGCTAAAGACAGTACAAAGTACTGTACACAAATACTGAATTCTAGTTTGTAATTTGTGTTCCATAGAGGTATGTGTTAGAAATTCTAAATTACTTTATTAGTTTTCAAAGATTATACATTTTCCAAAAATAAGTAGATATATTGAGATGAGAGACAAGTCTTTTACTTACAGAGAAAGGAGTTACAAGCTTATAGAAAAGGCTAGAATAAATTTTTCAGAGTTGGATTATAATTTTAAGTATCAGTTTAACTTGTGGAGAGAGTGATATAGAAATAGATATAATTGTGTTTGTATGTATAAATGCATATTTTTTATAACTTTAGCTGGCATCAAATTATACATGTGCCTTAATATAAAAAGAATTGCATGTTTTTGTAAGTTAAAGAAATGTATTCACCGTCAAAGAAAAAGTATGAACCAAAACTGAGCTAGAAAGTGATTAGTTAGCCTTTAAGGGAATTAACAGTCAGGGTTATAATAAGTATGTACCTAGATATTGACCTTGAAACATATCGGAAACCTTAAAGAATTAATCCAATAGGTTTGATGTTTCTGTAGTAAATATCCAGAAAAAATAATATTTTATAAAAAAATAAATGAAAAGTTGTCTTATATCTGAAAATGGACTTTTATTGTGAAAATTAACATCAGTGATCCAATATAATTTTCAAAAGCAAGAGAAATATAGTGATTACAAAGTGATATCTGCTAAATGTTATCAATTTAGAGGGAATATAAATCTCAGTTTAAAATGTAAGTATGCCAGTAATGCAATTTCAGGTGGTAAGCCTTTCAAAGTCTCTTGTTTGATAGAATTAAATTTCATACATTTGAAATTTTAATGCAACAAAATTTTAGATCCCATCCCTTTTTTTCTTTAGGTGACATCTATCTTCTAAGGTTATGCAGTGCCGAGTTTTCTAAGATGTGGGGTAGTGTTGAACATTTGGTTTTCAGTTCTTGGTGAACCAAAGTCAAGTTACTATATTCCTTATGCATGTAACACTTCAGAAAGGCCAAAGGAAGTTCCCATCCATACCCCAGTTATTAAAAGCACAAAAGTCTAAAATGCAGATTGGGACATATAGTGTTAGAACCCTCTGGACCAAACTCAGCCCACTGATCACAGAAATCCATTTCAGCATTCGAAGAGTCCACAGCTATGAACTGTCAGAATTTTCTATCCCTCTCCTAAGTTCCTATTAAATATTGTACTTATTTAAATTACTAACAATTTTTGAGCGACTTGATTGATGTGATCGTTTACTCATGAAGGATATAGAACAGGTGGTGTTGCAGGATTAGTAGCTGAATGAGGGAAAAGTCACTTTGATAATAAAAGTATCCAAACTTCAGGGGAGGGGTTAGGATAAATAGATCTTTGAAGGACTAAAATAAATATTGAACTATAGCTAAAGCTAGTGGTTCTTTTCTGGGAGATTGAGAAGGAGAATAATGCAGATGGAAAGAAAATGAGGTATATCAAAGATGTATTCAGAGGCAACTTTACAGCCTCACAGGAGTGTACTGGATTGATATTTCTCATTATTTTCATCCCAGTTGACACTTCCATAATGGTACCATATCCTTCCCATGTGTTTTTCTTCTAATAACCCTTTTATATTATGGCTGGTGTGTTTATATTATTGTTATGGAAATTCAGGTTAGAGACGTTTCATTTCACTTTGTTAATATGCATGAATTTGAAAATAGCTTTTAACTGATGGTGATAATGTGAACAGACATTAATCAATAGAGGTCATGGCTCTTATGTCTGGGCGCTAAGCAGCCTGACACTTGTGAGTTATCTGGCGTGAAACAATTATTTCTCAAAGGATCTTATCATTGCTGATCAAGTACTAGCTCTGCCCAAGGAAAACATACACTAGCGCTATTTATTTCTTCCAGCTGATGTTCTGGCTGTTAACATAATGAGAAAAAAAAAAAAAACATAACTAAATATAATTATTTAAAACTTTGTTAGACCTTTTTCCTCTTTTTTGGAAAAAAAATAATCATTTTTAGTTTCCTTTAATGCTTACTAATAGACATTTAATTTCTCCACATGAGCTGCAAAACCCAGCATGTATTCACCTCTCACTAAAGAATACCTAGCAAACTCCAGTATCTACACAAGCAATTTGCCAGGTTGCCTCCTTCTTTTTCTCCAGTCAGCACTTTCCTTAGCTTCTGCATTATTCTTGATTGTGGAAATGTATCTGATACCTAAACTTTATGGTACATGCATCAAAAAGGCTTTGCTTCTCTCATTCATCCTTTTATTTTTCATTTAATTTCTATTTTATATTGGAGTATAGTTGATTTATATATTATGTACTATATAATTTAATAGCTTCCCTTGTAGTTCAGTTGATCAAGAATCTGCCTGCAGTATAGGACACCCAGGTTCAATCCCTGGGTCAGGATGATCCCCTGGAGAAGGAAATGGCAACCCACTCCAGTATTCTTGCTTAGAGAATCCCAAGGACAGAGGAGCGTGGCAGGCTATAGTCCACAGGGTCGCAAGAGTCAGATATGACTTAGTGACTAAAGACAGAAAGAGACAGTTGATTTAGCATGTTGTGTTAGTTTCAAGTATACAGCAAAGTGGATTAGATTAATTTACCATAGATGTGTGAGTTTATCTCTGAACTTGCTGTCCTATTCTATTGATGTGTTTTTCTGTTTTTGTGCCATTACCAATCTGTTTTCATGACTGTAGTTTTGTAGTCTAGTTTGAAGTCAGGGGACCAGATGCCTCCAGCTTCATTTTTCTTTGTCAGGATTGCTGTGGCTATTCAGGCTCTTTTGTGTTTCCATACAAACTAAAAAAATGTTTATTCTAATTCTGTGGGAAATGCTGTTGGTAATTCCTAAGAATTGCACTGAATCTGTAGATGTACTTGGATAGCATAGTCATTTTGACAATGTTGATTCTTCCAATCCAAGAACATGATGTATCTTTCCATCTGTTTGTGTCAATTTGATCATATCACTGTCATAATTTTCAGAGTATGGGTCTTTTGTCTCCTTAGGTAGATTTGTTCCTTGGCGTTTTATTCTTTTTGATGCTAAATTAATGGTAATTTGGTAATTTATAATAATGCTAATTTGATGGTAAATTTATTTTTCCTTACTTTCTTTTTCTGATCTGTTGTTAGTATATGGAATTGCAGGAAATTTGTGTTCATTAATTTTTTATTCTGCACTTTACTGAATTCATTGATGAACTCTTGTAGTTTTCTGGTAGCATCTTTAGGATTTTCTATATATCATGTCATCTGCACACAGTGACAGTTTTACTTCTTCATGTTTGGATGCCTTTTATTTCTTTTTCTTCTCTGATTGTCATGACCAAGACTTCTGAAACTATGTAGAATAAAAGTGGCAAGAGTTGACATCCTTATCTTGTTCCTGATCCCAAAGGAGATGCTTTCAGGTTTCTTTCCACCACTGAGTATGATGTTAGCTATTCGTTCATCATATATACATTCCCCCTATGCCCATCTTCTGGAGAGTTGTTATCATAAACAGGTGCTGAATTTTGTGAAAAGCTTTTTCTGCATCTATTGAGATACTCATAAAGTTTTTATTCTTCAATTTGTTAATGTGTTATATCACACTGAATGATTTGCAGATATTGAAAAGTCCTTGCATCCCTGGGATATCCCACTTGGTCATGGTGTATGATCCTTTTAATATATTGTTGGATTTGGTTTGATATTATTTTGTTGAGGATTTTTGCATCTATGTTCATCAGTGATATTGGTCTGTGTATTTCTATCTTTGTAGTATCTCTGTCTGGTTTTGGTATCAAGGTCATGGTGGCCTCAGAGAATGAGTTTGGGAGTGTTCCTTTCTCTGCAATTTTTTGGAATAGTTTCAGAAGGATAGATGTTAACTCTTTTCTAAATGTTTGATAGAATTTGCCTGTGAAACCATCTGTTCTTGAACTTTTGTCTGTTGGAAGATTTTTAAACAGTTTCCATTTCACTAGTGTGATTGGTCTGTTCATATTTTCTATTTATTCCTGATTCAGACTTGTACATTTCTAGGAATTTGTCTACTTCTTCTAGGTTGTCCATTTTATTGGCATATAGTTATTTGAAGTATTCTTTTATGAACCTTTGTATTTCTGTGATGTCAATTGTAACACCCTTTTTCATTTCTAATTTTATTGATTTGAGCTCTTGACCACTTGTTCTTTGAGTATGGCTAAAGATTTATTATTTTTTTTATCTTTCCAAAGACCCAGCTTTTAGTTTCATTGAGTTTTTTCTATTGCTTTCTTTGTCCCTATTTATTTCTGGTCTGTTCTTTATGATTTCTTTCCTTCTTTGGGTTTTGTTTGTTCTTCTTTCCCTGATTGCTTTAGGTGCAAAGTTCAGTTATTTCTTTGAGATTTTTCTCTCATTCATGCTATTAAAATATATGTAAATTAAGTAAAGTAAGTAAATTAAGTAAAGTAAAGTAAGTAAAATTAAGTAAACTGATGGTTCAGCTAAAACAGGGAGTCAGAGCTTTCTGTGCATTAGCAACTCAAAATGAGCCAACAGCATTTTTTTTTTTTTTGAAATTTGAAACATTCACAACTTTTGATGGGTGATTTTATAAGAGACATACTGATGTATTAAAAGTTAATGCAACTTCCTATTGAGCCAAATTTATGCCAAGGGAGTATCTATTGCACAAGGATGATCAATAATCTCACATTTAACGTCAGTAGATTAGCTATACTAGAATTTGAAGAAGAAAGCAAACAAACAGACAAAAAAAAAATCACATAAGTTGGCAAAGTCATGCTTCCTGATTCCTAAGTGTTTAAATTGGGAACCAGTGATAAAAGTGCACTGTAGGTGGAGAAGTGATGACAGAGAGACAACCTTTCATCAGTAAAACAAAGGTTAAATAAAGATTAAGCTCACAGCAGAAACAAGAGCCTTAGAGACTTTGGGTAGGCAAGACGCCCAGATGTTCTTCCTATCATTTCAGCCTGGCATAAAGAGCAAAGGTGTAGAAGGTCAAGTGGGTAGGTGGCTGATTGTTAGAAGATGATGGCAGGGTCATCAATTATTCTTGTAGAGTCTGAGAATAGAACTGCCCTGCTAGCTAGTTAATGATTTCTTCTACACACTTAAAAGTCCTTTTAAATGATATTCTTAGACTCATCTGACCCTAATATCATTCATTTTGTCATCCTGAAGTTATACAATAATTTTAGCTACCTTCAAAGTAAAACAGTGTAGTTTTCACAAAGAATTTCATGAAAAGCTAATTTCATATGTATATGTAATTTGGCAATATAGCTACTATTACATTTTATTTGTGCAGTGATATAAGAATATAATCAATAGGAAATATTCTGAGTGGTCTTATGATCAATGAGGCAAGGTTTCTAAGACTTTTCCTTTTAAGCAATTCTTATTATCCTACATATAAGATTACCAAAGGATAAAGATCCAGCCATGTCTACTTTCTCGCCTTGTTTCATTCCCTAATGATTTTAGATTTCATACTTATTAGAAGAGTCATTATAGAACAGGAAATAATAAGGGTTCTTAAACATATATATGTGTTTTTTTATCTGATTAATTTACCCTCAGACACAATTGTAAACTTGGCTGGCCACCAAATGGGTAATTAGAATTATTTTATTTTATTTTTGTTTTGTGGTCTCCAAATTCTTGAGAAGCTTCTTCAAAGTTTCATGTCAACTCAGACTCTCCAAAACAACAACAACAAAAAGCTGTTGATATCCAACATTTTTAAGAATGTCTGAAATCTCACAGAAAAATTTTAAATTCAGAATTATCATGGGTTACAGAAAAGATAACAGCTACTGTCTCCTCAATCATACATTACCTATGGTTTTTCCTAAGAAGTGGACCTGGGCAACAATTTGAAGAGCTGACCACGATTCCTCCCCTCATATAACCTCTGGTTCAATTCAGTTCAGTTCAATAGCTCAGTCCTGTCTGACTCTTTGAGATCCCATGGACTGTAGCCCACCAGGCTTCCCTGTCCATCACCGGAGCCTATTCAAACTCATGTCCATTGAGTCAGTGATACCATCCAACTATCTCATCCTCTGTTGTTCCCTTCTCCTCCTATCTTCAATCTTTACCAGCATCAGGTCTTTTCCAATGAGTCTGTTCTTAACATCAGGTAGCCGAAGCTTTGGAGCTTCAGCTTTATCATCAGTCCTTCCAATGAATATTCAGGACTGATTTCCTTTACAAATGACTGGTTGGATCTCCTTGCAGTCCAAGGGACTCTCAAGAGTCTTCTCCAACACCACAGTTCAAAAGCATCAATTCTTTGGTGCTCAGCTTTGTTTATAGTCCAACTCTCACATCCATACATGACCACTGGAAAAACCATAGCCTTGACTAGACAGACCTTTGTTGACAAAGTAATATCTCTGCTTTTTAATTGCCATCTAGGTTGGTCATAATTTTTATTCCAAGAAGTAAGTGTCTTTTAATTTCATGGCTGCAGTCACCATCTGCAGTGATTTTGGAGCTAAGAAAATAAAGTCTGTCACTGTTTCCACTGTTTCCCCATCTATTTACCATGAAGTGATGGGACCAGATGCCATGATCTTAGTTTTCTGAATGTTGAGCTTTAAGCCATTTTTTTCACTCTACTCTTTCACTTTCATCAGGAGGATCTTTAGTTCTTCTTTACTTTCTGCCACAAGAGTGGTATTTCTGCATATCTGAGGTTATTGATATTTCCCCAGCAATCTTGATTCCAGCTTTTGCTTCATCAGCCTAGCATTTCACAAGATGTACTCTGCATATAAGTTAAATAAGCAGGGTGACAATATACAACCTTAACGTACTCCTTTCCTGATTTGGAACCAGTATATGAGGTAGGACATTGAGTTGAAATCCTTTGAGTCATCTCTCTGTGATGTCAAAAACCTTGTTCCTGGCATCGTGTGTCAGGGATAGTTCCATTTTTTATCCCGCTTCTAGCTTGCACTCGGTAATATTTGACACATAAAGCTGCAGTCAAGAACATTGGACTTGGCAGAATATGCCATATTTAAAAATTTTATGTGAACTCAAATGAAAACCTGGTACCAGATTAGCATGAATTGCTGACAGTAGTGCCACATTTTAATTTTCAGACCAACACTGTTCTTTGTACTTTCAGGTACACACATATTTCACAGCTTTACATAATTACTTTTATTTTGCTCACAGCTCCTCAGAATAAACACTTAAATTACCATAGTAAGGGTTCTGCATGGATCCCTTAGAGATGATTTCACATTTTAAGATTTTGTTTTCATACAGAAATGTTATATATGATATTTTTATGACCTCACTATCCATTGTTAACTTTTATGCTATTTAGCTGATAGTTGTATTGACTTTGGCAGGCTGGCTGGCTTACTTGCTTATCTGTAATCTGTCTTGCTTCTCCTTAGTTATTTTTCATGATTCTGTTTATCTAAACTCCACAGATTTTTAAAATCTTTCCACCCCTAAGCCCACTGAACTCATTTGGTTAAAAGTCTTTTTATCAGGGTATGTTTGACTCCATGAACATTTCCAAAAACTGCATATACCCATATCACATATGTATATTCCCCCCCCATTAAACAGTAAAAAAGCATCATGCACATAATGAACCTAAACATAATAGTCAAGATAAAACTTTCAGAGATTGAAGGTTTCTACATATACTCAACAGTGGACAATTACCACAATGACAACAGTAATATTAACCACAAATATTATATCTAAAAATATGAAAATAAGATAAAAATATAGAACAATCAATAGTTTGCATGAATGTGACTGTAAAACTTACCAGCTAAAGAACACAGGTGAATTTACCCAGGTGGTATAGTTTTTTTTTTTTCCCCTCAATTTTCTGACTTGTCAGCAATACCAAAAAGGGATGATTTATGCATAACATAGGTTCTTTCTTAAAACTGGTAGTTGGCTATTACAAATATAGTCTCTACAGATTACCATGTAGAGATCCAAGGCCTATATTATTTCATGCATTTTTCATTTCATTAGTAGATTGTAATTGATGAAAATGTCATTTGCCAAATTAAAACCTGACAGTCCCTCCCCTCCTTCTATTAATACACATTCAAGGAACTATTATATCCCATAAGGCTATTTTTATTGATTTGAACATTTATTCCAGCCAGTAATTCTGTTCGCTTATGAGCATGCTTAGATCTCTGGGAAATAATTTTGTGACACATAATTAATGCCATTTCCCTTATATTTTAGTTTGTTGGAGGAAATAGCTCCCTTAAAGTATTCAAATCAGCATTTACTCAAAGTAATATTCATTTCAGTGGCCTCATCTCTGCCTGAAACTTCATGCAGAGGTCTAAGAGTAGTAATTTTTTTTAATACAGTGTCTATGTGTATATACTGTTATTACATGATTAATGCTTTTTCAGCTTTTACTAAACTTTCATCTGTCATTCAGAGATTTTTAATCTTGGTGAGTCCCTTTATAATTTTCATTATTTTAAAAATAGTATATTCTCTGGGCTTCCCTGGTGGCTCAGATGGTAAAGCGTCTGCCTGCAATGAGGGAGACCTGGGTTCGATCCCTGGGTCAGGAAGATCCCCTGGAGAAGGAAATGGCAATCCACTCCAGTACTCTTGCCTGGAAAATTCCATGGACAGAGGAGCCTTGTAGGCTACAGTCCATGGGGTCGCAAAGAGTCGGACACGACGGAGCGACTTCATTTCACTTCTCTATTCAAGTCATCAATGTTGAATAATTTTAGATACATTAAGGACAGTCCACCTTCAATGCATATAAAATCATTATCTGGCTAAGAACCAGCATTTTCTTAGTAATTTCTCCTACTTTTATATCCTGATAGGTAATTTTTTGTTATTATTTTTTTTTCTTTATTTCTTGGACTGTTTGCCAGAGAGAAACACCATTTTTAACCATTCACAAGAGGCTCTATTTAGTGGTAACAGGGTAAAGAATAATTGAACTATGTTGAGATGTCAATTCTGGACCCCAGAATATACTTATATACAAGAGAGTACTGAGGCTCACTTCCTAATCATGCTTTCTTGCTATAGGAACTACTGGCTTTGCAACTAAGCATAATTTCACAAATTATGTCATGCATGTCTGCTTTCTTCTTGAACAGTTAAAATGAATTAAAAATACCCTACTTGTAGCATTTACCTAACATTTAATTTCTGAGTCTGTATTTGAAAATACATACACACATAAATACAGAAAATAACCACTTAAGACACAATTTACTTATTCCAAATTTATTACATTATGAATTTCTTAATATCATTCTACACATAGAGACTACTACTGAAAATCATAAGTTTTATTAGAAGTCTTACTTCTAGCTCACTCATTCATGCTTCAGATTTTATGCATTCATTTTTTCTTAAGCATTATGATATATTAGTCACTCGTTTCTGTTGATTTTTACTTTAAAATAATTCTAAAATCATCTCTGCATTCAAACTCTATAACCTTGTTATTAAGTTTACCAAGTTTTATTTTTGGAAAAGCTATGTTTGTATGATTTATATTATATCAAAATTAAATTTTCAAAGAAATTTTTAATATATACTTTGCAATGCTGCTGCTGTTGCTGTCACTTTATTCGTGCCCGACTCTGTGCGACCCCCCCATAGGCGGCAGCCCACCAGGCTCCTCCGTCCCTGGGATGCTCCAGGCAAGAACACTGGAGTGGGTCGCCACTTCCTCCTCCAATGCATGCATGCATAGTAAGTTGCTTCAGTCGTATCCAACTCTGTGTGACCCCACAGACAGCAGCCCGCCAGGCTCCTCTGTCCACAGGATTCTCTAGGCAAGAATACTGGAGTGGGTTGCCGTTTCCTTCTCCTTACTTTGCAATAGATTAAGCAATATTTTGGGCTTCCCAGATGGCTCAGAGGTAAAGAATCCAACTGCCAGTGCAGGTGACATGCGTTCCTTCCCTGGGTCAGGAAGATCCTCTAGAGAAGGAAATGGCAACCCATTTTGCCCTTCCTGCCTGGGAAAGCCCATGGACAGAGGAGCCTGGCAGGCTACAGTCCATGGGGTCACAAAAGAGTCAGACATGACTTTAGTGACTTAACAACTACAAGCAAGATTTAAGTATTCTCTTTGCACATAATATTAATGAAACTCCTTTGCTATATACGTCAATAATAAATTATATTTTAAGGTATTTGTATTGGTGTTTCCTAATTTAAAAAGAAGAGGGTGATCTGAACTAATATTTCATTATAAAATGGCTTGGAATAAAAGTCCGTTAAAAAATTCAGATGCAGTTTTTTCCAGGGCTCCCTGCTGGTGGTAGAAAGACCTCCTTGTAATTGGGCAAATGTCAATGAGGTAGGAAAGTGAAGCAAACTTTCAGCCTACACAATAGTTATGATTTCACATGCATTTCAAACTGTAGCACTGAATTGATTCTCAAGGGCTACTGCAGAACCGCCTATGTTGTATTTCTCAGAAATCTAAACAGGACTAATTGGCCAAAGAACTTGTCCTACAGAGAAAAAATGGGTGAACTGAAACAAATCGACCTAAAAGCCTTTTTTGCTTTGCTTTTTTCCACAAGGAAACTATGCACTCTTTAGAATGCAAGAAATTCAATAAATCAAGTTCAATGTAAAAGAAAATATTGGACTCTCTAATGAGATAACTTCCCAGGATGATCCAGTACTGGTTAAATTAAAAAAAATAAAAAGAGAGAGAAAGTGTCCCCTGAAGGCCCCAAATCTTTTTTCTTTTGTTGTACAGCAGTCTACTGTAGACAGCAAACTTTCCATCAAAAAGTCTCAAGACTTTTTATTACTTCTTTCTGTAAAATACTTTTTAGATCTTCAACAGAGCATATTAATAGTCTAGACCTTTTCCACAAAATGCAGTTGAAAGTTTGCTATAATTTCATTAAGTTACCTACCTTTATTCCATTCCGTATTTATTTATATTATCATGACCTTCTCTTTTCTCCAACATTACTCCTCTGTTCAATTCTTTGGAAATTTAATATTTCCCTTTAGAAGATTAATGTCTGATATGTGAAAATACTAATAGCATATTAAGAATTAAAGTAATAATATAGTTTAATAACTTCTTTAGTAAGGAAAAGTGAGAGCTGAAGTTTTAAAATTTTTAAGTAAATATATTAAATTTTTAATATATCATTAAAATAATGCAAAGTAAGACCAAAATTAACAACATTTGCTATATATGTTATAATTAATTATAGTTAATTCACCATTAGTCACCTCGTGATGACCATAGGGTAAAGATGCTTTGGTTCTCTAAAATGTGGGAATGACAAATCATGTCTATATTCTGAAAGAACTGTACCTTCCCTTTAAAAACAACATGAAATATGATCTATTATTATTTTTTATATATTTATATCAAATCATTCAAGACTTCTTTGAAGTCTATATTCATACTTTGCTTTTATGTCTTTTGAGAGTATAATCCTTCAGGCAAGTGTTATATTAGTTACTCCCATTATAAGACTGGGCAATCCACTCCTAGGTTTTTAGCCAAAAGAAATGTTAAAAATATATGTCCACATAAAGATCTGTACATAAATATTAGCAGGTATATTTGTAGTAGTCCAACACTGCAATCAACTGAGATCATCATCAAATGATGAAAGTTACACCAAAAACCAGATCTATAGATGTCCATGGGTAGCATGTTAAGCTTTATCACTTTATTTTCTTCAGAGCACTTATGTCACTCTCTGAGATTAACTTATTTTGTAATTTTCTGAGTTCACTGGGAGTTTGTACCTGGTTGCAATAAGTTCCATAGAGTTTGTACCTGGTTGCAATTTTTTAACTTATTTTTTAATTGAAGGATAATTGCTTTACAGAATTTTGTTGTTTTCTGTCATACATCAATAAGAATCAGTTATAGGTACACCTAAGTCCCCTCTCTCCAAAACCTCACTCCCACCCTCCTAGGTTGTTACAGAGCCCCGGGTTGAGTTCCCTGAGGCATACAGTGAATTCCCATTGGCTATCTACTTACATATGGTAATGTACCATTGCATATGGTAATGAACCAATACATATGGTAATGCACTATTACATATGGTAATATTAGTTTCCATGTTACTCTTTCCATTCTCACCCTCTTCCTCCTCCCCTCCCACCATGTCCATAAGTTGTTCTCCATGTCTTGTTGCATTTTTATTTATCATGTGCCTAGAAAAGTACTTGGCACATAGTAGTTTTGCAAAAATTATTTTTGAGTGCCTGTACAAATGCTTCATAGCTATAATTATGTTTGATGATTATTTGGTTGTTTTTCTTGTAAAGGAAGAGAATTGTGTTGAAAGCAGCTATGTTTCCTGGAAAGAATCTTTTTGATAAGTAAAATCATATTTCGAAGGGAATTAAATGTACCTCAAGATAGATTCAGTGCTTTAACAAAGTTGCATAATGAGATTTGTTAAAAGTTGACTCTTGTAAGCATTACCTTCATTAATAATATTCTTGTTTTCCACCCATTATTATCTTAGTAACTTCAAAAAGCTAAGGTTTTTAAGAAAACAGTGTTCTGTTCAAGGCTGAATATATGATGAATAAAGTATAATATAGCTAATTACATGGCAAGAAATCTGTTTCTTGACATGAATTAGCACAGCTTAAATATCTGTTTTGGAATACTATATGTATTAAAATTACAACATTTGGAAATATAATCATATTTGCCACTTGTAATCATATTTATAAATGGGGACTATAGAAATAGTTATACATTTTTTGGCTAATTTCTACATACAATTTGGAAATTATAATTGCTTTTATCTTAAAATGTCAATAGATAAGATTTTGAGCTTAAAAAAAATAGTAAATTTTTTTAGCTCAAATATATTCTAGTATAATTTAAATAGCATGATGAAAGCAAGAGTTGTTCAGTTGTGTCCTACTCTTTGTAATCCCATGGACTGTAGCCCACCAGGCTCCTCTGTCCCTGGAGTTCTCCAGGCAAGAATACTGGAGTGGGTTGCCATTCCCTTCTCCAGGAGATCTTCCGGACCCAGGGATCTAGCCCAGGTCTCCCACATTGCAGGCAGATTCTTTACCCTCTGAACCACAGGCAAGTCCAAATAGCATGCTAAATATAAGGTAATTAACAGGCCAATTGCTGACATAATACCTCATTATGTAAACCCACAGTGGTATATGGAATTTTATTTTTCAACTGCATTTTAATCTTCTATTAACAATACTTAGAAACATGTGAACTTTATGGCAGATGCTAATACATGTTTTAAAATTTCTTTAAGCCAGAAATATACCTAACAGGCAGGCTACAGTCCTTGGGGTCACAAAAGTGTTGGACACAACTTAGAGACTAAACAACAGCAGCCTTTATGCTAACATTGTTTTTCCTATTGTCTTTATACTTCTTCGTGGATGATTCAGAAAGGGATGCAATTTTTATATCCGTAGTGCTACCTTAGACAAATACTTTCTATTTTACATGAATTTAAAGAATATATTTTTGTAATTCTCTCATATTTTCTGTAAAGTACAGAAGGTCTTCATAAGATAAAAATAACAGAATTGAATTATGGTATTGGTTTATTTTATCTTGCCAGCTCTTAATTTCTATATATTCCTCTTTTAGAATTAGAATTAGAATCACTGTTATTGTTTGTTTATAGTTAAGTCCAACAGATTCTTGGAAAACTACCCCATTTCTAATATACCACTTTTCTATTTCCTACTGGAGTAAGTAATCTCATTGTTTTAAAAAGAAAACAATGCAGTGGTCAGTGAGGCAACATGCAATGTGTTTCTTATCCTTACAATATTTTACTAAATATTGTTTAAGAAATTCTCACCACTATAAAAGTCTAGCTTTAAAATCTACTTGTTATTTATAATTTCCTCTATCAAAAGCAGTTCCTCTTTCCTATAATTCTACTCTAGGTCCAGATATTATTTTCACAATTCTGTATACACTGAATTCCCTAACATATGCTTAAATTTAAGCTTTTCAAAATATATTTTAGAAATCTATGTTTACCTTTGTTCCTCAAAAGTGATTTAGAAACAACTCAGAGACACTTGAAAACATTGATTCTGAGGTACTTTCCCAGATCAATACCAAGGGCTGATTCTTGTTGATGTTTGGCAGAAACCAACACAATTCTGTAAAGCAATTATTTTTCAATTAAAAAAATAAATTTAAAATTTAGAAAACAAAACAAAGCAATCAAAATCGGGTAGTGTGTTTAGGCATTATTAGTTTTTAAACTCCTCAGGTAGTTTTAATGTGATCCCAGTCCTGAGAATAATCACTGACACTGTACCATACTAACCAACATTAACATGCATTGGGAAGACATAGATGCTTTGATAAAAATGCAGAGTTTTGTTTAACAGGTCTAGGGCTGGGGTGCTAGATTTTGCATTTTCCTAATCAGTTCTTGGGTGATGCTGTTGTTGCTGGTCCATGAACCTTACTTTATGTAGCAAGGAAACAGAGATGGTTGCTGAGAAAGAGGGTAGCTCCTAATCTTTATGTAATCAGAGGAAGTAAAGGAAGGGAAAAAAATAAAAAAGAACAAGCAAAGGAAGCAGGAGCGGGCAGAGACAGGAACAATCTTTAATGAAAATTCATCAGTGTTATTATTTGTATGTACCAACTTTGTTTAGTGAATGTCTACTATGTATGGAGATTAATTATGTTATCCTGATTAGCCTTCACTATATTTTTAAATGTGTACAATAAAGCTGTTGAAAAATAGGTTATGTTTTAAAGGACTTCTGCTCACATCCATTACATACCTTTATTTCTCTGTAGAAGAGTGTAAAAAAAATACAGAGCAAAGAAGCCTTTGTTTACCTTTACATTGCGTTACCTGGTTGCTCAGACTCCCTGCTTTCCCCGCCCAGCTTTTTCTGGTGTCAGAGCAGAGCCTTCTTCAGCAGGGCAGCTGGTGAGTGCTGCTTGTATAGCTCCCAGGAGAATGAAGCAGGTGAGGAGGCTGAATAGTGAGCGGTTAGCTGGCAAAAGGAACGGGCAGTTCTCGGCTCAGATTCAGAGATTATTGGAATGTAGGCACTTCTTCCGTCAACATGCTTTGGTGGAAATGGTTGCTGCCTGTCCCTATTCCCAGGGGCTAGTTTTCCTGCTGCCTGGTCAGCTTATAGTTCAAGAGGCTGTTAATGTTTGCAATCCTAAGAAGCTGGAGGCATGCCCTAGCTGCCCAGATGGTGGCTTTGGGACATCAGGTACAGTACATTGAGACAGGCAGAGTCCTGTATTTAGCATTCAGGACTCGGATGTTGTTTGGTGACAGCTGCCCAGACATACTGAGAATCAGTACATCCCATAAACACCTGAAAAGGTTTGCACATAGGAATGTCAAGTCAGATTTAGTTTTAAACAGAATAGCACGTTACTCTTCAGTAAAAACAACAACCATTTCCTATGATAAAAAGTGAAATAGATAAAGTGTGTGAAGAGAAAATGTCAGAATTATAATAAGAGGCTATACAATTTATTTTCCTATTTCATATTATTGTTTCATATACATATCCCTATAGTTATATAGTTACATATATGTATGGATATAATTTGCTTATAAAGCTATATTTGTGAATTTAAATTTATATTAATTATATTGATATTATCCCCTTCTCCAGAGAATTTTCCCTACCCAGGAATCAAACCTGGGTCTCCTGCATTGCAGGCAGATTCTTTCCTGTCTGAGTCATCAGGTAAGCCCACATTAATAGTAGATAATATATACTATACTATGTTATAGTGAAACAGTGAGAGACTTTATTTTTTTGGACTCCAAAATCACTGCAGATGGTGACTGCAGCCATGAAATTAAAACACACTTGCTCCTTGGAAGAAGAGCAATGACCAACCTAGACAGTGTATTAAAAAGCAGAGATGTTACTTTGCCAACAAAGGTCCGTCTAGTCAAAGCTATGTTTTTTCCAGTAGTCATGTATGGATGTGAGATTTGGACTAAAAAAAAAAAAAGCTGAGCACCAAAGAATTGATGCTTTTGGTCTGTGGTGTTGGAGAAGACTCTTGAGAGTCCCTTGGACTGCAAGGAGATCCAACCAGTCCATCCTAAAGGAAATCAGTCCTGAATATTCACTGGAAGGACTGATGATGTAGCTGAAACTCCAATGCTTTGACCACCTAATGTGAAGAACTGACTCACTGGAAAAGATCCTGGTGCTGGGAAAGATTGAAGGCAGGAGGAGAAGGGAATGACAGAGGATGAGATGGATGGATGGCATCACCGACTTGATGGACATGAGTTTGAATAATCTCTGGGAGTTGGTGATGGACAAGGAAGCCTGGCGTGCTGCAGTCCATGGGGTCACAAAGAGTCGGACACGACTGAGTGACTGAACTGAACTGATATCATTATTTTATAATAGCTATAGTCTATTATACTTTTATCAATATTCATTTATAAAACTTATGAAAAAATAATTCACCTCTTTCACCTATATATAAGACAGAATTCTTAGCAATTACTGAAGAAGTATTTAGAATATTGTAAAGAAAATCATTAATATGTTTAAGTATTAAAGGTCTCAAGAAAGAGACTTTGTCCCACAAAAATTCTCGTCATTATTCCTAAGAACTGTACCTCACCCTCTGGTCCCAATGTATTCTTCCTGATCTGATCAAGTATTTTTAAAGTTAGAAGGAGACAAAATTACTGTTTCTGGCAGGACTCATAGCTATGTAAGCTTTTCTATTATAAGAGTCCCCTGCCTTTTGGCACTCATTTTATTCATGTGTACACAAAAGGCAAGGTCCTGCCATTACCTGTTCTGATTTTGACATAATGTAGAGAAAACAACTTCTGAGGCTCTGGAGACTTTGCCAGAAACTTTTGGCACCAACAATGTGCTTGGAAAACACAATACTATTAGTGTGGCCCCAAAACATCTATTCCAGTAATCCATTCCAGATATTCTTATGTGGGAACAGTCAAATAAGAACACAATTACGTGATTCAACAGATTTTTTTTAATCCTTGGCTTAAGGCAGAAATTTGGGATAAAGAATGGAAATTTAAAAGGAGAGGGATAAGAAAAGAGAAGGATAAAAGAAACAGAGGCATAACAAAATATAAATAAAAAGTGAATATAGAGGGAAAATGATGAGAAAGATGTTTTTATTATTTCCAAAATGCTACAGGAGTTTAAGAAATATTCTATAACTTAAGCTATACTTAAATTTATACTTTTAGAAACTTACAGATGTTCTGGTTTGACAAGTTTTCTTATCAGTGATTAGACGACAAGAAAATTCATAGAAAATCCAGTTTAGATCAGATAATGTAAGAAGGTATGAACATTTGCAAGCCTGGTGCTTAGTGTAGAGGAAAATCTTGGCATAGTCCAATAATAAAAAACCTGAGTGACATGTGTAAATTCACTATCAACCTCAGCACTGAACTTTACTTTCCAAAAGAGAACTGGTTAGAAACATAACAAGGTATATATTTGACATGGACAGAGGACTATTTTAACAAATATTTATACCATGATTTGCTGGTTTGGTTGTTCTAAAACATATTATCATTAAATAGACAACATGGGGTATTAGTATAGAAACAATCTTCAGTTAAGAACTGCACTGTATACTTTGTATCATACTAGAGATTTTAAAGTACTTGACTTCTTCACTATCTTCTGTATTTAAGTCTCCACTGTGTCTTTTCATTGAAAAGTCATTATAGCAGATTGAGTAAGGAATAGGAAATCATCCAAATTCTTATAGCAATTAAACTGTAAAACAACATAAAATTATTGCAAGAGGCAATACTGCTAGAAGTATTTTGATATGGCTAATTTACATGTTAATATACTCAGTGATGTCATTTATTTTTTAAACTTTTTATTTTGTATTAAGGAACAGGCGATTAACAATGTTGTGATATTTTCAGTTGAACAGCAAAGGGATTCAGCCATACATGTACATGTATTATTCATCAATTTTAAATTTACATGTTCTTCAGGTGAATGGAGGTTAATCTTTTCTAGAAAGAAAATTTTCTAATTTTCAGTTCCAGTTGTCACTCAGTCGTGTATGACTTTTTGTAACTCCATGGACTGCAGCACCGCAGCCTTCCCTGACCTTCACCAACTCCTGGAGCTTGTTCAAATTCATGTCCATCTAGTCGGCGATGTCATCCAACCATCTCATCCTCTGTCGTCCCCTTCTCCGTCCACCTTCAATCTGTCCAAGGATCAGGGTCTTTTCCAATGAGTTGCTCTTCCCATCAGGTATACAAAGTATTGGAGAGTCAGCATCAGTCCTTCCAATGAATATTCAGGACTTATTTCCTTGAGGATACTGGTTTGATCTCCTTACAGTCCAAGGGACTGTCAAGAATCTTCTCCAATACCACAGTCAAAAGCATCAATACTTCAGTGCTCAGCCTTCCTTATGGTCCAACTCTCACATCATACATGACTACTGGAAAAACCAGACCTTTGACTAGACAGAACTTTGATAGTAAAGTAATTTCTCTGCTTTTTAATATGCTGTCTAGGTTGGTCATAGCTTTTCTGCCAAGGTGCAAGAATCTTTCAATTTCATGGCTGCAGTCACCATCTGCAGTGATTTTGGAGTCCAAGGAAATAAAGTCTGTCACTGTTACCATTGTTCCCCCATCTATTTGCCATGAAGTGATGGGACTGGATGCCATGATCTTAGTTTTCTGAATGTTCAGTTGTAAGTCAAATTTTTCACTCTCCTCTTTTACTTTCATCATGAGGATTTTTAGTTCTTCTTCGGTTTCTGCCATAAGGGACGTATCATTTGCCTATCTGAGGTTATTGATATTTCTCCCAGCAATCTTAATTCCAGCTTGTGCTTCATCCAGCCCAGCATTTCACATGATGTATATTCTGCATAGAAGTTAAATAAGCAGGTTACACTATACAGCCTTGATGTGCTCCTTTCCTGATTTGGAACCAGTCTGTTGCTCCATGTCCGGTTCTAACTTTTGATTCTTGACTTGCATACAGACTTCTCAGGAGGCAGGTACAGTTGTCTGGCATTCCCATCTCTTGAAAAATTTTCCACAGTTTGTTGTGATCCACACAGTCAGAGGCTTTGGAGTAGTGAATAAAGCAGAAGTAGATGTTTTTCTGGAATGCTCTTGCTTTTCTGATCATCCAATAGATATTGGCAATTCGATCTCTCATTCCTCTGCCTTTTCTAAATACAGCTTAACATCTGGAAGTTCACGGTTCACGTACTGTTGAAGTCTGACTTGGAGAATTTTGAGCATTTGCTAGCATTTGAGATGAGTGCAATTGTGCAGTAGCTTGAACATTCTTTGACATTGCGTTTCTTTGGGATTGGAATGAAAACTGACCTTTTCCAGTCCTGTGGCCACTGCTGAGTTTTCCAAATTTGCTGGCATAGAGAGTGCAGCACTTTCACAGCATCATCTTTAGGATTTGAAATAGCTCAACTGGAATTCCATCGCCTCCACTAGCTTTGTTTATAATGGTGCTAGTTAAGGCCCACTTGACGTCACATTCTAGGATGTCTCACAATAGGTGAGTGATCACACCATTGTGGTTATCTGGGTCATGAGTTTCTTTTTTGTACAATTCTTCTGTGTATTCTTGCCACCTCTTCTTAATATCTTCTGCTTCTGTTAGGTCCATTATAGTTCTGTCCTTTATCGAACCCATCTTTGCATGAAATATTCCCTTGGTGTCTCTAATTTTCTTGAAGAGGTCTCTAGTCTTTCCCATTCTGTTGTTTTCCTTTATTTCTTTGTATTGATCACCGAGGAAGGCTTACTTATCTCTCCTTGCTATTCTTTGGAACTCTGCATTCAAATGGGTATATCTTTCCTTTTCTCCTTAGCCTTTGGCTTCTCATCTCTTCTCAGGTATTTGTAAGACCTTCTCAGACAATCATTTTGCCTTTTTGCATTTCTTGTTCTTGGGGATGGTCTTGATCACTGCCTCATATACAATGTCACAAACTTCCATCCATAATTCTTCAGGGACTCTATCAGATCTAATCTCTTGAATCTATTTTTCACTTCCACTATATAATCGTAAGGGCTTTGATGTAGGTCATCCTTGAATGGTCTAGTGGTTTTCCCTACTTTCTTCAACTTAAGTCTGAATTTGGCAGTAAGGAGTTCATGATCTGAGTCACAGTCAGCTCCCGGTCTGATGTATAGAGCTTCTCCATCTTCACCTGCAAAGAATATAACCAATCTGATTTCGGTATTGACCATCTGGTGATGTCCATGTTTATAGAGTCTTCTCTTGTGTTCCTGGAAGAGCGTGTTTGCTATGATCAGTGTGTTATCTTGGCAAACCTCTGTTATCCTTTGCCCTGCTTCATTTTGTACTCCAAGGCCAAATTTGCCTCTTACTCTAGGTATCTCTTGACTTCCTACTTAACTTATTTTTCTTATAAGTAAAGTATAAATTTACTTATTTTTAATTAGAGGATAGTTGCTTCATAATATTGTGTTGTTTTCTGCCATTCACTAACATGAATCTAGTGACAGGTATAAATATGTCCCCTCCCTCTTGAACCTTCCTTCCATATCCCACACCTTCCCACCCCTCTAAGGTTGACACAGAGCATGGGTTTGAGCTCCCTGAATCACCAGCAAATTTCCACTGTCTAACAAAATCAATTGCTCTTTACAGAGCAAAGAAATATACATTCTGTTTTAATATCAGCCAGTGTGAAAATCTGGGGAGAGTTAAATTTTATGAAATTTTGAAAATTTTATGAAAACTTGAAAACAATGTGCTCCTGAAAATCTCATTCTATTTGGAAAGGCAAATTTTTAGAGTTAGAAAAGCAATGGAAATGGTGGTGGTGTAGTGTTCAGAGAAGATCAGAAAGATAAGGAAGAAGAAGATGCTTAAAGAGAAATGTGTTAAAAATAGTCAGTTGAAAAATTATTACTACTACTTGACAGAGACATTAAACAACAGCTATATTTATCTAACTCTCCACAGATCCCACCAAAAAGATCATTTCATCATGATCAAGTAAATTATATGACTACCAAGAAGTTGTCTGTTTCTCAAGGCTTTTCATTATTTTGACTCTAGCTTTTAACTTGCCTTGCATTCTTTAAAATATCTGCTTATAATATCTTTAATATCTTTATCTCAGCTTGAATATAGTTATATATAAATCTGAATCTTATTTCATAACACTTCTGTTTTCTGGAATATATATCTCTTCTTTGCCATGATGTATTCTTTTTCTAAAATTTCTAGATAGCATTCAATTCTAAAGCAAGATGCATTATGTCATTGTATAAGGAAAACTCACTCACAATGGTCAGCAAGATTATTCTTTTCTAAAAAATTTTGTTGGCGTATAGTTGACTTAAAATGTTAGTTTCAGATGCACAGTAAAGTGAATCAGTTATATATATATATATATATATAGTTATATATATATATAGACACACACACATATATATACACATTCTTTTTAGATTATTTTCCCATATAGAATACTAAGTAGCGTTCCATATGTTGTACAATAGGTCCTTATTAGTTATCTATTTTATATATACTAGTGCATATATGTTAAAATAATTTTACTAATTTGTTAACTTCCCTCCATTTTTCCACATTGGTAACTACAAATTTGATTTAGAGATCTGTGAGTCAGTTTCTGGTTTGTAAATAAGTTCATTTGCATCATATTTCACATGTAAGTGATATCATATAATATTTGTCTTTCTCTGACTTATTTCACTCAATATGATAGTTTCTAAGTCCATCCACATTGTAGAAAATAGCATTATTTCATTTTTGTTTCAGCTAAGTAAAATTCCATTGTATATATGTACCACATCTTCTTTATCCATTTCTCTGTCAATGAATATTTAAGCTGCTTCCATTTCTTGGTTATCGTAAATAGTGCTGCACTGAACAGTGGGGTATACATAGTTTTAAATTTTTTCTTCAAGATATAAACCTAGGAGTGGGATTGCAGACCACACACTGGTCTGTATTTAGATTTTTAAGGAATCTCCGTACTGTTCTCCATAATGGTTGGATCAATTTACATTACCACCAACAATATAGGAGGGTTCCTTTTCTCCACACCCTCCCAGCATTTATTGTTTGCAAATTGTTTGATGATGGCCATTCTGATTGGTGTGAGGTGACACTTCATTGTAGTTTTGATTTTCATTTCTTTAATAACTAGTGATGTAGAGTATCATTTCATTTGCTTTTGGGCCATCTGTATGTCTTCTTTGGAGAAATGTCTGTTTAGATCTTCTGCCTAATTTTTGATTTTTTTTTTTTTTGGTATTGACCTTCACGAGCTGTTTGTATATTTTGGAGATTAATCCCTTGACAGTTTCATTTTTATGAAATACTGACATATTTCAGTATGTAAATATTTTCTCTCATTCTGAAGGTTGTCTTTTTGTTTTGTTTTGGTTTCCTTTCCTGTGCAAAAGCTTTGAAGTTTACTTAGGGCCCAGTTGTTCATTTTTGTTTTTATGTTCATTAGTTTAGGTGGTAAATAAAAAAACTACTGCTATAATTTATGTCAGAGAGTATTCTACCTATGTTTTCTACTGAGAGTTTTAAAGTATTCATCCTTAAATTTAGGTCTTTAATTCATTTTGAGTTTATTTTTCTGTATGGTGTTAGGGACTGTTTAATTTCACTCTTTTATATGTAGGTGTCCAGTTTTCCCAGCACCATTTACTTAGGAGATGGACTTTTTCTCCATTGTATATTCTTGCCTCCTTTGTCATGGATTATTGACCACAGATATGTGGGTTTATCTCTTGAATTTCTATCATGTTCCATTGATGTATATTTCTGTTTTTGTGCCAGTACCATGCTATTTTGATGACTGTAGCTTCTTAGTATAGTCTGAATTCAGAGAGTCAGATTCCTCCAGTTCCAATTTACTTTCTCAAGAGTGCTTGGACTATTCATGGTCTTTACCATTTCTAAACAAATTGCAAAATTTTTCTTCTACTTTTCTGTAAAACATCATTGATAATTGGATAGGGATTGCATTGAATCTACAGATTCCCTTGGGTAGTATTGTCATTTTGACAATACTGATTCTTGTAATCTAAGATTATAATATATCTCTACATCTCTGTCATCTTCAATTTCTTTCATCAGCATCTTATAGTTTTCAAAGTACAGGTGGTTTGCCTCCTTAGGTAGGTTTATTCCTAGGTATTTAATTCTTTTTGATGCAGTGGTAAATGGAATTATTTCCTTAATTTCTTTTTCTTGATCTTTCTGGTTGTAAGGGAAGGGAGTTAGAGAAGGTGAGGTTCAGAAAAAGAATGAGACTGGCACTTTACAGGAACAGATCACCTTTGATGAGGTGAGAAGGGGCAGCAGTCAGATTAGTGGACTGCTGCGCTAAGTCAAGAAGCGAGTAGGTATATATAGAAAACGTATCTATGCAGAGACACATCGTTTTGAGGAGGTCTGTTTTTCCTCATGATTATTTTTGATTAGTTAGCTTTCAACAACTGGGGTAAGCAATTCCTGAGACCACCGGAGACTGGGATCTGCTGTAAGCTGAATGTAATCAATCTTAATGTCCATTCCTTTCTTCGGGGGAGAAAGTTCTTTATTCTGTATAGAATGGTGATAGGAGGACCTGGAGGGGAGTTTTAACTCCAGACTATTTTGAGCCGTGTAGCTTTCCTTCACTGGTAGTGTATAGAAATGCAAGAAATTTCTGTGTATTAATTCTGTATCCTGCATATTTATCAAATTCATTGATGAATTTTAGTAGTTTTCTGGTAGCATCTTTAGGATTTTCTATGCATAGTATCATGTCATCTGCAAACAGTGACAGCTTTACTTCTTTTTTTCCAGTTTGGATTCTTTTTATTTCTTTTTCAGCTCTCACCACTTTTATTCAGCATAGCTTTGGAAGTCCTAGCCAAGGCAATTAGGGTAAAAGGAATTCAAATTGGAAAAGGAGAAGTAATACAACTCCTGTTTTAATTTTTCCCCTTTATCTATGAGATCTCTTTGAATGCTACAGTCCTTTGGTGGAATTGTAACTAAAGCATAGTGTAGCACAGAATATGCTTAATAGTTATAACTTGTTGTAAATGAACTATGTAGAGAAAATCATCCTATCACCAACTTTATCTAATTTCAGTTAAATTTCATACTTGACTATAAATATTGTTTGATTCTTTTTAATATACTGTTGGTGCTTCAGAGATCACTATAGGGAATGTATATGCTATAACTTGATAGGATATTTAAATATAATTACATTTTATATATAAGGGCAATGAATACTCAAATAAAAAGAAAGAATCATTACTGGAAATTCTTCTAATAGCTTATATAAATTTCTCTGAAGTTATATCCTACTTTTATCATCCTTATATTTTTGTGAAACATTCTACAAGGGAAAAAGGATTCAAAACAAATTATAGAATTTCTAAGGTTAAAATTTTGCTTTTTACAAAACAATTTGCATTTTTTCTAATGCTTATAAGATTAATACATCAAACAAGTTTCTAATAAACTTATCTGGAATCCTGAAAAAATATCTTAAACCTCATATGATTTATAGCTTGAGGCCCAGAAAATATATCAAAACTATGCTACTAGAAAGTACAAACAGATACTTCGAACCACTAATTTTATTTACAAGGAAAGTGGATTTATTCATGGATGTTAAGATGATCAGATAATCACACTAGAAGAAAAAATAATGGATACAATATCATAATTGTGATGACTTTTTAGAGATATATCAGAAATAGTTTCATTCAAATCAAGATAAAATAATTACTAAGTAATCAGTAATCTATGTATATTATTATATAATTTTACTGTTAGTAAATCTTACTACTAAGAAAGACTCCAGTTCTATTTCCATAAGTTATAAAACATCCGATTCCTTTCCGAGAACTCACTAAGATATTGTATAGGGAGTGCTTATGTTCTCAGGATTATCTTGGATTCTCTGCTCTTACTTTCATGTGTTTAGTTCATAGCTCATCTCCTCATCCAGGTAATGCTATCCATTTCTTGCTTACCACTTTTGCCAAAAAAAGTGGTACTCAGACTGTTTAGTAACTAATAAGCAAACAAGCACACAAACAATCTAATAAACAAAATACCCATCAAGTCTGTGTTCCACATCACAGGCTTTGCTGTAGTGGAAAGTGGTCAATCCTCCAACTTCAGTGGTTTATAAAAATAAAGTTATTTTTACTTCATGCTGAATGCCTATCTCAGGTTAGCTACATCTCTATTCCACACCCTCTTTTTTACCCCAGACACAAGCTGCCAGAATAGCTCCTATCAAGAATATTTCAAAAGGCAGAAGGGAAAAGAGCTGAGTGAAGCACATCTTGGTTTGTGTAACTTCTCGTTAGAAATGATTCATTATTTTGCTCACATTGCATTGTCCAAAGTAAACCCTGTCAGCTGTTTATACCTGAATTCAACAGGGTTGGAAAATATGATCCTGCTTTATGGAAGGGCAAAGAATAATTGAGAACAAGTAATCCACACTTCAGTGAGGAAGGGTACTAGGGAGAAGCTATCTTAACAAGCAAATGATTTAACTGTGTGTATGCTACTCCAAAATATGTTTCAAACTTTCCCCCTCTCATTTGGTTTTCTATTTCTTCCCATTCAAATTCTCTTTTCAATCTATACTTACTAAATTTCCCTCAAGAAAATGTAGCGTTTTCTCCTCAATTATTCAACTGAATACGTTGTGAACTATTTAGCAAGAGTAGTTCTATGCTTGGTTGAGCATATGGGATTTTCTGCTTACTGTTAAAAACTACATATATAGGAAGAAATGCAGAAATATAATTGCAAAGGAATTTGATTATAGTCCAAAGGAAGAAATGCAAAATATACTTGAACATCTGTATATCTCTATTTTAATTCTACTAAAATTGACACTTTAAAAATGACTATAAAAATATATATGTGGTAATTTTAAATCAGTTAGCCATTTTTAAATGTTTAATGTTCCTGACTTCAACATCACACATACGTAAAATCTTAAAATATAATTTTTCATGTAAATTGGTTTGTTCACCTTTTTAATAATTGCATGATGATTGGTTGATTTGGTTGATCTTAGCACTTATATATTTGTGCTGCTGCTAAGTCGCTTCAGTCGTGTCCGACTCTGTGCATCCCCATAGACTGCAGCCCACCAGGCTCTGCTGCCCCTGGGATTCTCCAGGCAAGAACACTGGAGTGGGTTGCCATTTCCTTCTCCAATGCATAAAAGTGAGAAAAGAAAGTGAAGTCTCTCAGTTGTGTCTGACTCTTTGCGACCACTGCAGCCTACCAGGCTCCTCCAGCTAAGTAAATAATATAGAAGATGATATGTATTATTTGACATGGACTAAAAAGAAAACTGGAGTACTAATATGGAAAACTTTAGCACTAATGAATAATACCTTCAGAGTCATAGAGCAATAGTAATATTTCCAGTTTAAACCTTACATATGTTTTACGGCTATACAAAATGAAAAGAAACAATACAAAAATCAGTCCCAGAAATGTGTTCTTTCCTTGATTATTTGCATTATCAAAATTCTGAGCTATGTTTACATCAATAATTTATGTGAATCCATCATCAAAGATCCTCTAACAGGAGGGCAAGAATCTATATCAATGTATCCATATGTATGTGTGGATGTACATATGTGTTTATCAGTTCAGTTCAGTTGCTCAGTCGTGTCCGACTCTTTGCGACCCCATGAATCGCAGCCCGCCAGGCCTCTCTGTCCATCACCAACTCCCAGACTTTACTCAAACTCATGCACATCGAGTCGGTGATGCCATCCAGCCATCTCATCTTCTGTCGTCCCCTTCTCCTCCTACCCCCAATCCCTTCCAGCATCAGGGTCTTTTCCAATGAGGCAACTCTTCGCATGAGGCGGCCAAAGTATTGGAGTTTCAGCTTCAGCATCAGTCCTTCCAATGAACACCCAGGACTGATCTCCTTCAGGATGTACTGGTTGGGTCTCCTTGCAGTTCAAGAGACTCTCCAGAGTCTTCTCCAACACCACAGTTCAAAAGCATCGATTCTTTGGCACTCAGCTTTCTTCACAGTCCAACTCTCACATCCATACATGACCACTGGAAAAACCATAGCCTTGACCAGACGGACCTTTGTTGGCAAAGTAATGTCTCTGCTTTTTAATATGCTGTCTAGGTTAGTCATAACTTTCCTTCTAAGGAGTAAGCGTCTTTTAATTTCATGGCTGCAGTCACCATCTGCAGTGATTTTAGAGTCCCAAAAAATAAAGTCTGACACTGTTTCCACTTTTTCCCATCTATTTCCCGTGAGGTGATAGGACCAGATGCCATGATCTTAGTTTTCTGAATGTTAAGCTTTAAGCCAACTTTTTCACTCTCCTCTTTCACTTTCATCAAGAGGGTGTCTAGTTCCTCTTCCCTCTCTTCCATAAGGGTGGTGTCATCTGCATATCTGAGGTTATTGATACTTCTCCCGGCAATATTGATTCCAGCTTGTGCTTTTTCCAGCCCAGCATTTCTCATGATGTACTCTGCATATAAGTTAAATAAACAGGGTGGCAATATACAGCCTTGACGTACTCCTTTTCCTATTTGGAACCAGTCTGTTGTTCCACGTCCAGTTCTAACTGTTGCTTCCTGACCTGCATACAGGTTTCTCAAGAGGTGGGTCAGGTGGTCTGGTATTCCCATCTCTTTCAGAATTTTCCACAGTTTATTGTGATCCACACAGTCGAAGGCTTTGGCATAGTCAATAAAGCAGAAATAGATGTTTTTCTGGAACTCTCTTGCTTTTTCGATGATCCAGCGGATATTGGCAATTTGATCTTTGGCTCCTCTGCTTTTTCTAAAACCAGCTTGAACATCTGGAAGTTCTCGGTTCACGTATTGCTGAAGCCTGGCTTGGAGAATTTTGAACATTACTTTACTAGCTTCTCCATCTTTGGCTGCAAAGAATATAATCAGTCTGATTTTAGTGTTGACCATCTGGTGATGTCCATGTGTAGAGTCTTCTCTTGTGCTGTTGGAAGAGGGTGTTTGCTATGACCAGTGCGTTCTCTTGGCAAAACGGTGTTAGGCTCTGCCCTGCTTCATTCCGTACTCCAAGGCCAAATTTGCCTGTCACTCCAGGTGTTTCTTGAATTCCTACTTTTGCATTCCAGTCCCCTATAATGAAAAAGACATCTTTTTTTGGGTGTTAGTCCTAAAAGGTCCTGTAGGTCTTCATAGACCTGTTCAACTTCAGCTTCTTCAGCGTTACTGGTTGGGGCATAGGCTTGGATTACCGTGATATTGAATGGTTTGCCTTGGAAACGAACAGAGATCATTCTGTCGTTTTTGAGACTGCATCCAAGTACTGCATTTCAGACTCTTTTGTTGACCATGATGGCTACTCCATTTCTTCTAAGGGATTCCTGCCCACAGTAGTAGATATAATGGTCATCTGAGTTAAATTCACCCATCCCAGTCCATTTTAGTTCGCTGATTCCTAGAATGTCGATGTTCACTCTTGCCATCTCCTGTTTGACCACTTCCAATTTGCCTTGATTCATGGACCTAACATTCCAGGTTCCTATGCAATATTGCTCTTTACAGCTTCGGACCTTGCTTCTATCACCAGTCATATCCACAAGTGGGTATTGATTTTCCTTTAGCTCCATCCCTTCATTCTTTCTGGAGTTATTTCTCCACTGATCTCCAGTAGCATATTGGGCACCTACTGACCTGGGGAGTTCCTCTTTCAGTATCCTATCATTTTGCCTTCTCATACTGTTCATGGGGTTCTCAAGGCAAGAATACTGAAGTGGTTTGCCATTCCCTTCTCCAGGGGACCACATTCTGTCAGACCTCTCCACCATGACCCGACCGTCTTGGGTGGCCCCACACAGCATGGCTTAGTTTCATTGAATTAGACAAGACTGTGGTCCTGTGATCAGATTGACTAGTTTTCTGTGATTATGGTTTTAGTGTATCTGCCCTCTGATGCCCTCTCACAACACCTACCGTCTTACTTGGGTTTCTCTTACCTCGGACGTGGGTTATCTCTTCAGGGCTGCTCCAGCAAAGCGCAGCCGCTGCTCCTTACCTTGGACGAGGGTATCTCCTCACACCGCCCCTCCTGACCTTGAACGTGGAGTAGCTCCTCTCAGCCCTCCTGCGCCCTGCAGCAGCCTCCTTGGAGGTGGGGTAGCTCCCCTCGGCCGCTGCCCCTGACCTGGGACGTGGGGAAGCTCCTCTCGGCCGACGATCCTGCGCTGTCGCAGCCTGGCGCTCTCGGTCGCTACCCCTGATCTTGGGCAAGGGGTAGCTCCTCACCTCCACGCTTCTGCACGATCCATCGCTTCTGCGAGGTCTATGTGTGTTTATATGTATCCATATCTACCTATCTATATCTGTATCTCTCTATATCTACATCCATATCTGTTTAAATCTGAAAAAAAGGAAACCAAAATCCTAACTGCAGTCATGGCAAACATGAAGTCAAAATTAATGGGCAAAATATTTTTATACTTCAATCCATGTCAAATCAGGAGGAAAATGCATCTGCAAATAATTGGTTGACAGTTTCTGTTTAAATTTTTATTACAAGGCCAGCTTTTTCTGTTGACTTCTTTCTGAATGCTGGGGTTTATTTATGCTGCTCAGCACTCTATGATGAATGCAAAAGTGAAGTGCCTGGGGGAAATCAACTGTCAAACGGAATTCAGACATTATAGTTTCTGTGATGTCAAAAAAGTCAGCACTGTCACACCCAGACACTTGTAAGTTTGCAAAACATGTTTTTGCTGCTTTTTCTTCTCAGGTTTGAACAGTTTTCAAATGCAGAAGTACACAGTACCCTCTCAGCTGTACTAGTCTCGTATGCAGTGGGGTTGGGGGAAGTGATTAAGGCCATTGGATTTTGTGTGTTGTACGTTTACTTGGATCCATAGGGCAGTAATGGAAGAAAATCAGAAAGAACAAGGATTTTCTATCACCTTCAAAAACTGTCCTGCTGTTCTTTCTCCTTCCCAGTACACAGCACAGGGGGATGGACTCCCAGGTTTCCCAGAAGCATTTTGCAGATTTCCTGTTGCTTTAAACAATATTTTAAGAAGAAAGTACTTAAAGTTCTGGATGCTATCTAGATGAAAATATAAGCAAAATATATACGGAGAAAAGAAAAACAGAAGATCTAATACTAAAATCGAACTTTTATTCATCAGTTTTGACAGAATGGTTTTTCTGCTTTCTATTTGTTTTCAGCCTTTGTGAAGAGGCAACCAGATGCACATCCTATAATCTTATTTAGTTATATATTCATGTATATACATCTTAGATTATATATAGCATAAGCATGTGCTGTGCTGTCCTTAGCCTTTCAGTGGTGTCCGACTGTTTGTGACCTTATGGACTGTAGCCTGCCAGGCTCCTCTGTCCATGGGATTTTCCAGGCAAGAATACTGGAGTGGGATGCCATTTCCTACTCCAGGGGATCTTCCCAACCAAGGGATCGAACCCAGGTCTCCTGCATTGCAGGCGGATTCTTTACCAGCTGAACTACTAGGGAGGCCCAACGTAAGTATATATATGCATAATATGTCTGTCTCTCTATCTATTTATATTCATTAGGTATCCCATCAAATCTCTCCTCTAAGTGACCTTGTAAGGACTCTCAGCATAAGTCAATTATTGTAACTTAAAACGAGTTTCCTTCAGCCCTAAGTAGGCATTTTGCCAGGACAACAAAGCTCAGTTTCCCCAAAGGGTGTCTGTGCAAAAAAGATGAATTAATAAACAGCATTTTACATATAGATCCTATAAAGTAAGCTTTGCAACAATATTGCTTACCATAGGGGTTTTCTATTTATGGTACTGTTTAAGATGGGTGAACCAAAGTGGTTTTAAAATCATGCATTAAAAACACTATGATAATTCAGGCTTATATAATTGTCAGGTTTCTAGTTTCTGTGTCCAGTTTCTACTAACACACATTCCTTCTTTTCCTTTTACTCAGAGGTCTGTCTTCTGTCTCATCTAACCATCTTTTCATCTATCCATCCATTACAATTATTTGGTTACATCAGTGTTTTATTGGTCTTCTTCTGCTAACTGCTGAGCAATACATCCCTGCTCCATCCAGGAATATATAGATGCTTATGAATGACATTCAGGCACCAAGATGTAAAATAAAGCTATTACTCACATAGAAAATAGCAAAAAGATTACCCAAAGAGAAGGGCTCAGATTTAGGCAGGTGTGGAACAAGATGAGGAGTACAGAGTGAGCAGAGTAGTTAAGTCATAGGGAGACAAGTGGTTTTGCATTTTTGTGTTCAGGGTAGATCATGGTTTGGGGTGATCTGGGTCTCATGTGGTTTGAAATTTCAAGGGATTCCAAGGGGAGAAAGAAAAATGGGCTTCCTTTCAGATTGCATAGATATGGGGCAAAGAAGAAAGGGGAATTTGAGGGCTTGAAAACTCTCAGAGGCCAAATATCGATAATGGAGTCTCTTTCTTTAATACAAGTGACACTTTGATTGCTGTTCTATGATGCTAGGATTGATCCCGCCCCTATACCCAATCGGAATAATCTCATTCCTCTTTTTAGACCCCTTTCTGATATAGGAAAGTAAGTCAGTCCAAAGTCAGTCAGCTTATTGCTCTGGTTGTGGGCTGATTGAGTAGTAATTATGGGAAATGTAAACTGTTTACTTTTCAATCCATTTTAAGCTGAGGATTCTGATTGACCCAGAAAGACACCAATTAAGGTGGTAATTGTAGCAATTCTAATGGAATTTGGCTAGAGAAACAAGAAATAAAAGTATGCTTCATATCCTTCCACTGACCCTTCCCCTACCTCATCCTCCTCATGCCTGGAAAATTTTGATAGAAGTTATAGAATAAAAGTATAACAGTAAAAGGAGAGAAAAATAGCATTTCTCTTTTAAATCTTGGTCAGTGCCAGTGCTAGAACAAGCATGACTCCCTATGCTTGATTTTAAATCTCACCAATTTTCAACCACCTTCACAGTATAAGAAACTAAATGATAGCTAGAATATTAATGAAGTGTTTGTGGTAAAATATATGTTCATTTAAATTTATTTCTCATAAGTTTAGTTCAAATATGTCTAAATTTTAATTTATCCACAAGATTCATTGTTGCAATAAAAGGATATTTCCTTATTTATTTTTATTATTGATTTTTTTCATACACATTTTAAGGGTTGATGCACACTGATTTTTTTATCCCAATTCCATTATGGGGTTTATTCAAAATTTTCAATGAATTCACTTTTGTCTCTTTTAATTCTAAGTTCCTGTACCCCTCCATGACCTAAAATGAGTAAGAAAATACCTCTTTCCTATCCAAGTTTTTAAAATCAGTTAAGTATAGGTCATGAAGACAAGAGGTATATTCATCTCATGGGTAGCTCTGTTTACATACAGACATATTGTAGAAAGGCCTTTCCTGGTGGCTCAGGCAGTAAAGAATCTACCTGCAATACAGGAGACCAGGGTTCGATCCTTGGGTTGGAAAGATTCCCTGGAGAAAGGAATAGCTACCCACTCCAGTATTCTCGCCTGGGAAATTCATGGACAGAGGAGCCTGGTGGATTGTAGTCCACAGGGTCACAAAGAGTCACAGCTTAGTGACTAAACAACAACATATTGCAGAGAAGTATTTCAGTTGATACTGGATTAAAAGAGAGATGTAAGATCAAAACAATTAGCCTCAAAGATCTAATATTTCTACAAAAGAAGGCTTCCCTGGTGACTCAAATGGTAAAGAATCTGCTTGCAATACAGAAGACCTAGGTTTGATCTCTGGATCAGGAAGATCCCCTGGAGAAAAGAATGGCAACCCACTCCAATATTCTTGCCTGGAGAATTCCATGGTCAGAGGAGCCTGGTGGGCTGCAGTCCATAGGGTTACAAAGAGTCAGACACAACTGAGTGACTAACGCTTTTACTTTCTTTCACTTTTAAGTCATTCTTAATTTTATATTTGTATAGCAAATCTTCTATTTTAAAAACATTTATCTTCCTTTAATGTGATACCATAGCTCTATTCTTAGAGCTAGAATATTTTAGGAACATTACTTTCTCATTTTGTTTAATTCTAGCTTTACGAATTAAATGTTCATTAAGACTTTTACTTTCTATATTTTTCAGAGAAAACGATATTGGTCTGTGTACAAGTGAGCTAATTTTCCGTCATTTATTCATTAAAATACCCACTGCAGTAGAATACACTGAAAATGAAGCATGACTCTGAGGATTATTTCCATCATGCTTTACTACTTGACCAGGAAAGCATTTGACAATGGGGTAAACAGAAATTCAGTTTTCTTCTAAGTGCTACGCTCTGTCCCTATGTTGTAATATGATGTGGCTGTTAGTGGAAATTTTAATCATATTTAGTAAAGGAACACAGGGGTGTCTGTGTCTCGCTCTGCCTACAATAAAACTTTCTCCACGTTGGCTTTTGTTGTTGTTGTTCAGTTGCTAAGTCACATCTGACTCTTTGTGACCCCGTGGACTACAGAACAGCGTGCTCTTCAGTCCATGGATTTCCCAGGCAAGAATACTGGAGCGGGTTGCCATTTCCTTGTCCAAGGGATCTTACTGACTCAGGGATCGATGCTGGCATATTCATTCCCAACTCTAATCCTAACTGAGTTTGTCATGCAAGAGGGAGCAAAGAAAAAAGTGCATTTCTTAGGCTCTACAGAAGAGAGAACCTGATATGTGTATCAGGTTCTGCCAACAGAGGCACCGTGAGCGAACCTAAGGAATAAAATGTGAAACATTTCATAGTAGCTGTTTTCTACCAAAAAACACCCTGGGCAATTCTTTTTGTAAGAGATCTTTACACACAAAGATTAAGAGGGAAAGGAAAACTTAGTGCTTTAGTGATAGACCAGTGTTAAGTGTTGATTTGCCAAGCGACGAGGGTTAACAGTCTGAGACCATACACTCCCCATTGCCAATTTAATTCATGCCAGCAGCTAGATTAGACACTTTAAACAGTACTGCTGCTGCTGCTAAGTCGCTTCAGTCGTGTCCAACTCTGTGCGACCCCACAGACTGCAGCCCACCAGGTTCCTCTGTCCATGGGATTCTCCAGGCAAGAACACTGGAGTGGGTTGCCATTTCCTTCTCCATAAACAGTGATGAGCAACTCCTAAGTGTGTGGATAGGGAGGATGAGGGGGAGCCAAAATGAAAAAGGATAAAGAATCTCTTAATGAAGAGACAACAGAGAGAAAAATATGTGAACTTTTAATAGGTACTGGACCCAGAGCATGTTTAAGGGGCATGATATTAGGATCTCTGTTCAGTAGATCAAGCAGAGAGGGGAATAGAAATCAACAGACCTCCTCATTTTGCAATAACTGGTTAAGCTGTCATGTCCTTCCTGGGGATCCCAAGTATTAACAGAGGACTTGTAAAGAATAAAAAGACTCTCATTGAAAAATGGCTTTAAAAATGAAAAGGACTGCCAGGAGAGAGAGTTCCTACCACAGAGAGTGCACATAAATTATGATTGGCTATGCCACCACTGAAAGGTTGGAAACTTCTGATCTGCTTATCAGTTCAAGGTCCATATAGTTTTCAAGATTGTATAGCTTGCATTTTGAGTTTTTTAGTACATTAATTTTCATCAATTATAAAAATTATTGTTTTCCCAAAGATCAGAGTTTAATAGCTAAATTAAGTGTGCAATCTAGCATTATTCAGAGAAATTTAAACAAGGCCAGTTTTGAGAGGTCTTTAATTATGCAAACATTTTAAAGCATTATACTAGTGATAGTTTCTAGGGAATGCCTAAAATATGAAACAAAATAAGATCAATACTACTTATAAATCTTAAAGAGATAGTAATACCAGACCACCTTCCCTGCCTTCTGAGAAACCAAACTGACTGGTTCAAAATTGGGAAAGGAGGACATCAATTGTATATTGTCACCCTGCTTATTTAACTTCTAAGCAGAGTACATCATGCAAAATTCCAGGCTGGATGAATCACAAGTTGGAATCAAGATTGCTGGGAGAAGTATCAACAACCTCAGATATGCAGATGATACCACTCTAAGAGCAGAAAGTGAAGAGGAACTAAAGAGCCTCTTAATGACAGTGAAACAGGAGAGTGAAAAAGCTGTTTAAAAGTCAATATTCAAAAATATAAGATCATGGCATCTGGTCCCATCACTTCATGCCAAATAGAAGAGGAAAAAGTGGAAGAAGTGACAGAATTAATTTTCTTGGGCTCCAAAATCACTGGGGATGGTGACTGCAGCCATGAAATTAAAAGACACTTGCTCCTTGGAAGGAAATGACAAACCTAGACAGCATATTAAAAAAGCAGAGACATAATTTTGCCAACTAGGGTTCATAGGGTTCATAATTTTGCCAACTAGGATTCATAGGGTTCATAATTTTGCCAACTAGGGTTCATAGTTAAAATGATAATTTTTCCAGTCATCATGTGCAGATATGAGAGCTTGACCATAAAGAAGGCTGAGCACCAAAGAATTGATGTTTTTGAATTGTGGTTCTGGAAAAGACTCTTGAGAGTCCCTTGGACTGCATCAAACCAGTCAATCCTAAATGAAATCAACCTTGAATATTCACTGAGAGGACTGATGTTGAAGCTGAAGTTCTAACCCTTTGGCCACCTGATTCTAAGAGCCGACTCACTGGAAGAGACCCTGATGCTGGGAAAGATTGGAGGCAGGAGGCAAAGAGGGTGGCAGATGATGAGATGGTTAGATATTAATAGCATCACCAACTTCATGGACATGAGTTTGAGCAAACGTGGAGATAGTGAAGGACAGGAGTGCCTGGCATGCTGTGGTCCATGGGGTCCAAGAGAATCAGATACGACTTAGCAAGTGAACAACAGCACCACTTATAAATCTAAATCATTTTTTATAAGAAACAAGTAGTTTAAATTAGTAATCATTAAGAATATGAAAAAAAATCACAATATCTTAGAAGTTCCTTATGTAGCTTATCATATTTGATATTTTAAAATAGCAGTGACTGCTCAAGTAGTGCATGTACCTTCCATGATGAATGTTCCAGCGAACCAATCATTTAGTCAGGTGTCACTTACACACTTAGGTTTCCTTTTCTAAACATTTTTGTGCATTATATTCTGAATAGCCTAATCAGGCCTCTGTGGGTAGATTGTATTACCATTTAGATTATATCTTTATGTACTTACACAGCTGTGGACACAAGTTTAAGGAAAGAGAGATGCATGAATTCAGATGTAAATATGAATACTCACATATATTCAGAGGCATTATCCTTTCCTTAAGTTTTCTTAGTGAAATTTTTCAGATAAAGATAAACACATGTTCAATCCCCTAAAAGATCCTTATTCCTCTTTGTAACAGCTATCAATACTTTTTGGGTTCATTTGAATGGGTTAATCTCTAGATAGCATTTAGATGCTATCAAACTAACTCAGTAGATTCAATATTAATAGTCTAGACATGATTTTTTTAGTTTGGAATTTTTAGTGAATAACTTGAATAAAACTGATCTGGAAAATACTGTTAAGATTTGTTGGCAGTATCAAGCAACATTATATTTTTATTTTTTCCAAAGAATGTAGGAAAAAATAATTTGTAAACTGTTCTGGATAAGCTGTTTGATTCTTTTCACGAGCACTGGAGAAGGAGAGGCTTTAAGTAACTCTCTACTCTCATCTCTGGTTCTTCCCAACCTTTTAATGACACAACTAACAGATGTGGCAAAAGTGGAAACATCTATCCTTCTATCAGGACTACAATTACCAGCTCATTTGTGAGAAAGGGAGAGTTCAGATTTCCAGACAGCATATGGAAAATACCATATTGAATTTTAATGTCTCTTATTTTTTATTTTCCAGAACAATTCTAACTGCATTGTTCTTATAAGCATCACATTGACAACAGGGGCTCCAAGTTAGCTTGTTGAAGCCAGGCAAAGAAGTATCCTAAATTATTAGTCACACACCTTATTCCTAGCTCCTATGAAACAGTTATATAATTTAACAGAGTTTAATTAATATTATTTACTTTTTACCTTTGCATATAGTAAGTGACTTAAAAATATACTAATTTTTTTTGCAAGAACAAAATGAGTTGATGAATACCAAGAGATTTTACAGTGTATGTCTCACACAAGAGTGACCCCTTGATGAATATTATGTGCCCTTCTTCTTATCATATTACACATAGGATAGAGACTAGAATTTAGTCAGGTGTAGATATTCTTCCATAATAACTTCTAAATTCTTTACAGCTTTCCTCTCAGATTAAGTCTTTGATAGCCCTGGAATTGGTAAGATTTCATTTTGTTTTAAACTATGGATAACTACTTGGCCCCAAAAATGTCTAACCTTTCTCATTGTCCAAGGGTACCTCTCTCATGAATGGTGTTTACTTATGAGTCTGCTTTTCGGGTTTTCTAGTATGTATTAGTATTTTATCTGTCTATTCTTTCACTGTTTTCAAGCTGTCTCGATTGCTATAACTCTGTAGTGGTCCTTCTAACTATATAAAGCTCTCAGAGAGCAGTTAGTCCTTTCCCTCTAATCACATTCCTTTCCCAGCCCCTACAATACCTATTTCTAACCATTACTATACATCTCAAAGCTCTTGGATGGCCACTTTCCCCACTACGCTCAGCAGAATACCTTGAATCCCACTTAATAGAGAACATAATGGCTTCCAGGCTTTCCACCTCCAAATGTATCAGTATCATCAATCATCCTTACAGCCTCTCTTCCAGTTTGAGTAGAGGAGATGTTACTGCCATTTATAGCAACAACTACGAGTGTAGTTTGAATTCCATCTCTTCCCATTTTCCCAGGTACTATATACCATTAATTCAATTCTCTTTTCATTTTTTATCTTCTATTCAATATATTTTGCCTCATTTTTTGATAATAAGATTGGTGATTTTCCCCTATTTTTAAAAGTAATATATTTTAAGAATAAGATAGAGGGAAAAAAATTTAAAAATATGTTTATAAGTATAACATCTTACAAAGTTTACATTGTACTCTAAATCATGGTGTACATACAGTTTTTATCAGTATAGATAAATTTAGGCTATAAATATTAATTTAGGTCATAAATAGCCTTTTAATATAATACATGAACACTTCTATAGACAATTACAGCTTATGAATGCATATACATCCCTTTTGGTTTTATAACATTTTGAAAATAATGCAAGTACTTTTGTTTTTAACAGACATAAGTATAATGAAAATTTACTCTTCTTCCTACTCTACAGAGTTATCTTGTGAATACATATGTATATGAGTTGGTATAATCCCATTCTTATCAACACAGATAGATTAATATATGCTCTGTGATGAATATTACTGTTTTTAATTAAATACTTTCTCTTGATAATTTTACATTTCGGGTTTTACATGTACAGAGTGGTTGATATTTCCTAACATATGTATACTCTTCCCAAACTATACTTTATTAACTACTCACCTGTCCCATCCTCTACCATGTCCATTATTTCTTTGATTCATTCTCTTACTTCTGCCAATGTTTCAGAAAATTATAATTTTAATTTCTATTTTAGATGGGTATAAATTTTCTGCAGTACTCCAGTACTAATCAGTGATTACTCACAAATCTCCACAGCCAACTCAATCCACTTTTTACATTCAGCCTTATGATAACTGACTAGAAATTGTTTAATACCATGGACATATGAAAATCAACATTTTTAAACAAGAATAAATTGTTTTCTCTAAATCTGAGTCTAGTGTTTATTTATTAATCAATTATGTTCTTCAGTATAACATTCACACTTTGGTAAAAGTTGCTGTTATTGATCTAGTTACCTAAGCCAAAAAGGGAGACAATCATGAACAAGCGACAGCAGGTTTTACTTCCTCGGTGCCATCCAAATCTATCCCCTCTGATACCTCCTTGCTCTTAACTGTTTTAGTTTCCTGTTCACTTATTTCTAAACTTAAAATGTGAAGTGACCGTTTTAATTGGTCTCTCTAAAGCCATTCCGTAACTTCTACTCTAATATTTCAAGTGTATAAAGTGATTTTCTTAAATGTTAAGTTGATTCTGTTACTTCTATGCACTGAGTCATTTCTCAGAATTATTTTCTTCAATATAAAGCTGATGTTTTCAATTTTACATGGAAAAAGAATTCTGTGGAAACAAGAATGATAAAGGTATTCCTCCAAGATGACCCTCTGGCTATGTGCTCTAGGTATTATTGTTAAGGGAGTAGGTTACCTCTCATGGGTGTGCGTAGTCGCTTCAGTTGTGTCTGACTCTTTGTGACCCTTTGGGCTGTAGCCCCCCAGGCTCCTCTGTCCATGGGATTCTCCAGGCAAGAATACTGAGATGGGTTGCCATGCCCTCCTCCAGGGGATCTTCCTGACCCAAGGATCAAACCTGCATCTCTTACATCTCCTGCATTGGCAGGAGTTCTTTACCACTAGTGACACCTGAGACGCCCTTTCATCTCACTTTAAAATAGATTATTCTGAATCATTATGATGGGCTCAGTCTACCCACATGAGATTTTAAAAAGCAGGAGAGAGATACAGATGAAGAATGAGTCATGGAGAGAAGGTAGAAATGAAAGTCAGAGATCCTCAAATCCCAGGTCGTGCTAGTGGTAAAGAATCTGCCTACCAATACAGGAGACATAAGAGACGTGAGTTCAGTTCCTGGGTTGGAAGATCCCTTGGAGGAGCTCATGATAATCCACTCCAGTATTCTTGCCTGGAGAATCCCATGGACAGAGGAGCCTGGTGGGCTACAGTCCATGGGGTTGCAGAGACTCGAACATGACTGAAGTGACTTAGCGCGCGCGCGCACACACACACACACACACACACACACACGCACACACACAAAGGGCAAAGGCCAAAGGATGCCTTATGTTCATTCACAGGAAGATACATCATGTGCATTCCAATCCTATATCAAATCTACCATTCTGCATTCCTTGGCCTATTTTCATTTGGTTCAGAACCAATGGTTAAAAAAATCTCATTAATTAGTTAATTTAAAATCACACACCAGACAATAACGCTGAGGGAAACTTATTTTTCAGTACCATATCATTACCTAAGAGAAAATTTATTTTTATATAAAATAATTTTGTCTCAGTCTGTAAATATCATTTCTCATGTGTAAGCTTAGATATGAAAATCTGGTTATACTACTTAAAGATGAAAAACCTTATAAGATCTTTATGCTTGTCATATGCATATGCTAAACACATCTATATTTACATATACAATTGCGTGTATTCTATTTTTAATGTCATACAGTCCTAGAAGGAAGACTGGTCTACTGTTTCACAAATAACTTGAACCTCTTCTTAGAAGCATAATAGTATTGGCTTAATGATGTATTGCTCTATTTGAAATATATTTATATGTTTACATAAGAAAGTGTAAAATCTTACAAATTAATCTGATTAAAAATTATAATAACCTAAAAATTAGGCTGAAATTTTATTATCATGAAATGCTCATAGTTTTGGATGCTACTTTTCATCATCAATCTTCTAAAGTACTCAATTCCCTCTGTAGAATGTTGTTTGGATAAGGGAAAATAGTGAAGTGAGGTTGAATGCCAGATGTTTAATTAGCACCACTCATCGAGTCCACTTCAAATAGCATAATACTCTCAGAGAGGAAGGACTTTTCTGTCAGTATTTCATTTAAAATAGACAGTAAATGCTTCTAAATGATTTAATGACTCTGCATTGCAAGTCACTTAATACATAAAATGAACAGAAAAAAGATGTGCTTATTTCTTGGTTGTATTACAAATCAGTGACAGGTGAAAAAAAAAAAAAACTTGGGATACTATAGGATAAATACAATGTGTATATGTAACTAGGACAACAATCCCATCTGGGCAAAAATATTACATTTGGGTTGCCACGCCCTCCTCCATGGGACCTTCCTGATGGAGGAGTTGAACCCATAAGGATTATGTCTCCTGCATTTGCACTAGCACTACCTGGGAAGCCCATGCTGTGTTGCGCTTAGTCGTGTGGTCAAGTCCAACTCTCAGTGACCCCATGGACTGTAGTGCGCCAGGCTCCTTGGTCCATAGGGATTCTCCAGGCAAGAATACTGGAGTGGCTTGCCATGCCCTCCTCCAGAGAAAGCCCCTATTTATAGAAAAATCTGGTTATTTTGTTTTGTTTCTACATATAAGATCAAAATGTAGTTTACTTGTCAATTCAAAGTAAACCCACAAATCTTTTCCAATTAAGCTGTTCTTTACTGCCTTTGTCTGGATTGCAATTTCTCAACTTATCAGCCATGGCAATTTGAAAAATTAATTCTCAGATTTCTAATGTACAAAGTCTGAATAATACTAAGGATTCATCTTACCAGGGTGTTGGGGGGATTAACTGAGATAAGCCATGTAAAATATTTGGCCTAGAGTTTTGTACATTGATAATGACCAACAAAAGTTAACAGTCATTATCATAATTACTTTTGAAAGCACTAATTAGATAGTTCTAATCATCTTATTTTATAAACTCCATTTTCATGCTAAATTTTCAAGTGTGTTAGAAATACCAAAATGATAGGCCAAATTTCCTTCTACCATTAGTAATGACAGTGGATACATTTGTAAGAGGGTGCATGCGTACGTGCTTAGTCATCAGACTTGTCCTTTCTCCGACTCTTTGTGACCCCATGGACTGCAGCATGTTGGGTTCCTCTGTCTATAGGTATCCTCCAGGCAAGAATACTGGAGTGGGTTGCCTCACTCTCCTCCAAGGGCTTTTCCCAACCCAGGGATCAAACCCAAGTGTTTGCATTGCAGGTGGATTCTTTACCGTCTGAGTCACAAGGGAAGTCCTGTAAGTGTAAGAGTGTCAATCAGTCAGTTCAGTGGCTCAGTCATGTCCGACGCTTTGCGACCCCATGGACTGCAGCAGGCCAGGCTTCACTGTCCATCACCAACTCCCGGAGTCTGCTCAAACGCATGTCCATCGCGTTGATGATGCCATCCAACCATCTCATCCTCTGTCATCCCTTGCTCCTCCTGCCTTCAATCTTTCTCAGCATCAGGGTCTTTTCCAGTGAGTCAGTTCTTTGCATCAGGTGGCCAAAGTATTGGAGTTTCAGCTTCAGCATCAGTCCTTCCAATGAATATTCAGGACTGATTTCTTTTAGGATAGACTGAATTGATCTCCTTGCAGTCCAAGAGACTCTCAAGAGTCTTCAAAACACCACAGTTCAAAAACCTCAATTCTTTGGAGCTCAGCTTTCTTTATAATCCATCTCTCAAATCCATACAAAGCTACTGGAAAAACCATAGCTTTAACTAGACAGACTTTTGATGGTAAAGTAATGTCTTTGCTTTTTAATATGCCGTCTAAGTTGGTCACAGCTTTTCTGTGAAGGAGCAAGCATCTTTCAATTTCATGGCTGCAATCACCATCTGCAGTGATTTTGGAGCCCCAAAATATAAAGTCTCTCACTGTTTCCATGGTTTCCCCATCTATTTGCCATGAAGTTATGGAACCAGATACCATGATCTTAGTTTTCTGAATGTTGAGTTTTAAGCCAACTTTTTCACTTTCCTCTTTCACTTTCATCAAGAGGCTCTTTTTAGTTCCTCCTCACTTTCTGCCATAAGGGTGATGTCGTTTACATATCTGAGGCTATTGATATTTCTCCCAGCAGTCTTGATTCCTGCTTGTGCTTCATTTAGCCTGGCATTTTGCTCGATGTACTCTGTGTATAATTTAAATAAGCAGGGTGACAATATACAGCCTTGACATACTGCTTTCCCGATTTGGAACCAGTCTGTTTTTCCATGTCCAGTTCTAACTTTTGATTCTTGACTTGCAAACAGATTTTTCAGGAGGCAGGTAAGGTGGTCTGGGGTTCCCATCTCTTGAAAAATTTTCCACAGTTTGTTGTGATCCATATAGTCAAAGGCTTTGGCATAGTTAATAAAGCAGAATTAGTTGTTTTTCTGGAACTCCTTGCTTTTTTGATGACCCAACAGATGTTGGAAATTTGATCTCTGTTTCCTCTGCCTTTTCTAAATCCAGCTTGAACATCTGGAAGTTTTGGTTCACGTACTGTTGAAGCCTGGCTTGGAAAATTTTGAGCATTCCTTTGCTAGTATGTGAGATGAGTGTGATTGCGATGTAGTTTGAACATTCTTTGGCATTGCATTTCTTTGGGATTGGAATGAAAACGGACCTTTTCCAGCCCCATTGCCACTGGCGAGTTCCCCAAATATGCTGGCATACAGAGTGCAGAACTTTCACAGCATCATCCTTTAGGATTTGAATTGGCTCAACTGGAATTCCATTGCCTCCACTAGCTTTGTTCTTAGTGGTTCTCCCTATGGCCCACTTGACTTCACATTCCATGATGTCTTGCTCTAGGTAAGTGATCACACCATCATGGTTATCTGGGTCATTAAGATCTTTTTTGTATAATTCTGGATATTCTTGCCACCTCTTCTTAATGTCTTCTGTTTCTGTTCTCCATACAATTTCTGTCCTTTGTTGTGCCTATCTTTGCATGAAATGTTCCCTTGGTTTCTCCAATTTTCTTGAAGAGATCTCTAGTCTTCCCCATTCTACTGTTTTCCTCTATTTTTTTGCATTGATCACTGAGGAAGGTTTTCTTATCTCTCCATGCTATTTTTTGAAACTCTGCTTTCAAATGGGTATATCTTTCCTTTTCTCCTTTCCCTTTTGCTTCTCTTCTCTTTCCAGCTATTTGTAAGGCTTCCTCAGACAGCCATTTTGCCTTTTTGCATTTCTTTTTCTTGGGGATGGTTTGGATTCCTGTCTCCCGTACAATGTCATGAACCTCCATCCATAATTCTTCAGGCATTCTATCAGATCTAATCCCTTGAATCTATGTGTCACTTCTACTGTATAATCATAAGGGATTTGATTTAGGTTGTACCTGAATGGTATAGTGGTTTTCCCTACTTTCTTCAACTTGAGTCTTAGTATGGCAATAAGGAGTTCAAGATCTGAGTCACAGTCAGCTCCTGCTCTTGTTTTTGCTGACTGTATAGAGTTTCTTCATCTTTGGCTGAAAAGAATATAATAAATCTTATTTATGACCATCTGGTGATGTCCATGTGTAGAGTCTTCTCTTGTGCTATTGGAAGAGTGTGTTTGCTATGACCAGTGCATTCTCTTGGCAAAACGGTGTTAGCCTTTGCCCTGCTTCATTCTGTACTCCAAGGCCAAATTTGCCTGTTACTCCAGGTGATTCTTGACTTCCTACATTTGCATTCCAGTCCCCTCTGATGAAAAGGACATCTTTTTTGGATGTTAGTTCTAGAAGGTCTTGTAGGTCTTCATAGAACTGTTCAACTTCAGATTCTTCAGCATTACTGGTTGTGGTACAGACTTGGATTATTGTGATATTGAATGGTTTGCCTTGGAAATGAAAAGAGATCATTCTGTCATTTTTGAGATTGCATCCGAGTACTGCATTTTGGCCTCTTTTGTTGACTATGATGGCTACTCCATTTCTTCTAAGGGATTATTGCCCATAGTAGTAGATATAAATGGTTATCTCAGTTAAAATCCCACATTCCAGTCCATTTTAGTTCACTGATTCCTAAAATGTAGATGTTCACTCTTGACATCTCCTGTTTGACTACTTCCAATTTGCCTTTATTCATGCACCTAACATTCCAGACTCCTATCCAATATTGCTCTCTACAGCATCGAACTTTATTTCCATCACCAGTCACATCCAAAACTGGGTGTTGTTTTTACTTTGCCTCCATCTCTTCATCCTTTCTGGAGTTATTTCTCCACTGATCTCAGTAGCATTTTGGGTACCTACTGACCTGGGGAGTTCATCTTTCAGTGTCCTATCTTTTTGCCTTTTCATACTGTTCATGGGGTTCTCAAGGCAAGAATACTGAAGTGGCTTGCATTCCCTTCTCCAGTGAAACACATTTTGTCAGAACACTCCACCATGACCTGTCCCTCTTGGGTGGCCCTACACAGCATGGCTCATGGTTTCACTGAGTCAGACAAGGCTGTGGTCCATGTGGTCAGCTTGGTTAGTTTGATGTGATTGTGGATTTTGTTCCTCTGCCCTCTGATGGAGAAGGATAAGAGGGTATGGCAGCTTCCTGATGGGAGAGACTGAGCGAGGGGGAAACTGGGTCTTGTTCTGATGGGTGGGGCCATGCTCAGTAAATTTTAATTCAACTTTCTGTTGATGGGCGGGGCTGTTTTCCCTAAGTTCAGTTCAGTTCAGTTGCTCAGTCTTGTCCGACTCTTTGCAACACCACGAATCACAGCACACCAACCTCCCTGTCCATCACTAACTCCCAGAATTTACCTAAACTCAAGTCCATCGAGTCGGTGATGCCATCCAGCCATCTCAAACTTTGTCGTCCCCTTCTCCTCCTGCCCCCAAGCCCTCCCACCATCAGGGTCTTTTCCAATGAGTCAGCTCTTCACATGAGGTGGCCAAAGTACTGGAGTTTCAGCTTCAGCATCAGTCCTTCCAATGAGCACCCAGGACTGATAACCTTTAGATGGACTGGTTGGATCTCCTTGCAGTCCAAAGGGCTCTCAAGAGTCTTCTCCAACACCACAGTTCAAAAGCATTAATTCTTCAGGGCTCAGCTTTCTTCACAGTCCAACTCTCACATCCATACATGACCACTGGAAAAACCATAGCCTTGACTAGATGGACCTTTGTTGGCAAAGTAATGTCTCTGCTTTTTAATATGCTGTCTAGGTTGGTCATAACTTTTCTTCCAACGAGTAAGCATCTTTTAATTTCATGGCTGCAGTCACCATCTGCAGTGATTTTGGAGCCCCCAAAAAACAAAGTCAGTCACTGTTTCCACTGTTTCCCCATCTATTTCCCATGAAGTGATGGGACCAGATGCCATGATCTTAGTTTTCTGAATGTTGAGTTTTAAGCCAACTTTTTCACTCTCCTTTTTCACTTTCATCAAGAGGCTTTTTAGTTCCTCTTCACTTTCTGCCATAAGGGTGGTGTCATCTGCATATCTGAGGTTATTGATATTTCTCCCAGCAATCTTGATTCCAGCTTGTGCTTCTTCCAGCCCAGCATTTCTCATGACATACTCTGCATATATGTTAAATAAGTAGGGTGACAATATACAGCCTCGGCATACTCCTTTTCCTATTTGGAACCAGTCTGTTGGTCCATGTCCAGTTCTAACTATTGCTTTCTGACCTGCACATAGGTTTCTCAAGAGGCAGGTCAGGTGGTCTGGTATTCCCCCCTCTTTCAGAATTTTCCACAGTTTATTGTGATCCACATAGTCAAAGGCTTTGGCAAGTCAATAAGGCAGAAATAGATGTTTTTTTCTGGAACTCTCTTGCTTTTTCAATGATCCAGTGAATGTTGGCAATTTGATCTCTGGTTCCTCTGTCTTTTCTAAAACCAGCTTGAACATCTGGAAGTTCACAGTTCACGTATTTCTGAAGCCTGGCTTGGAGAATTTTGAGCACTGCTTTACTAGCGTGTGAGATGAGTGCAATTATGAGGTTGTTTGAACATTCTTGGCATTGCCTTTCTTTGGGATTGGAATGAAAACTGACCTTTTCCAGTCCTGTGGCCACTGCTGAGGTTTCCAAATTTGCTGGCATATTGAGTTCAGCACTTTCACAGCATCATCTTTCAGGATTTGAAATAGCTCAACTGGAATTCCATTACCTCCACTAGCTTTGTTTGTAGTGATGCTTCCTAAGGCCCACCTGACTTCACATTCCAGGATGTCTGGCTCTAGGTGAGTGATCACACCATCGTGATTATCTGGGTCGTGAAGATCTTTTTGTACAGTTCTGTGTATTCTTGCCACCTCTTCTTAATGTCTTCTGCTTCTGTTAGGTCCATACCATTCTGTCCTTTATCGAACCCATCTTTGCATGAAAATATTCCCTTGGTGTCTCTAATTTTCTTGAAGAGATCTCTAGTCTTTCCCATTCTGTTTTTTTACTCTATCTCTTTGCATTGATCACTGAGGAAGGCTTTCTTATCTCTCCTTGCTTTTCTTTGGAACTCTGCATTCAAGTGGGAATATCTTTCCTTTTCTCCTTTGCTTTTCCTTTGTCTTCTTTTCAAAGCTATTTGTAAGGCCTCCTCAGACAGCCATTTTGTTTTTTTGCATTTCTTTTCCACGGGGATGGTCTTAATCCCTTTCTCCTGTACAATGTCACAAACTTCCATCCATAGTTCATCAGGCACTCTCTACTTAGACTGCTCTTTTCTTTAAGAGATGATCAAAGCTTCTTGATTCTGTGTATTAACATCAAATTTAATTAAGCCTTATAAAAAGGCAGATTTTATTACTTTTCTTCTAGGCTTGCCATACCTTATTCCAGATGTTGATATTTAGTATGGGAATATTTTTGTGGCAAATTTTTCATTTCTACAAGATCACTTAGGCACAATAAGCTTCAGGACCAAAACCAAGAAAAGGTGTTATGGTCTTTAAATATATTCAATATGTTTAAATATCCAGTTTGATTTAAATAAGTATAAACATAAACAGTACCAAAGACTGTAGGTAGACACTGGAGATATATTAGGTTGGTGCAAATGTAAATTGGACTGTGAATTTTAAATCACCATAACTATAGTTAAACACAACTTTATTAATCAAAATAGGAACCATTATGATAAATACATTTTCCCCCAATGAGAAATAAGTTTGTTTATCCTTGTAGCATAAAAATCCATGCTTCGGGATTCAACAGACTCTTAGAAAGCATTTTCTTCCTCCTGCTGCTTGTGGAAGCAGTTCCCCTGCAAAAAGTTGTTGAGATGCTTGAAGAGGTGATAGTCAGTTGGAGAGAGTCAGGTGAACATGGCAGATGAAACAAAACTCTGTAACTCAATTCGTTCAACTTTTGAAGTGTTGGTTGTGTGACATGTGGTCTGACTTTGTCCTGAAGACAAATTGCTTCCTTTCTGTTGACCAAAGCCGGCTGCAGTCATTGCAGCTTTCATTGCATCTTATAGATTTGCTGAGCATAATTCTCACTTGTAATGGTTTCACTGGGATTCATAGAAGTGGATCAGTGCCCACAGACCACCAAACAGGGGTGCAAGTTTGCCTTTGGGAAGTGCTTTGGAGCTTCTTCTCAGCCCAGCCACTGAGCTGGTTGTTGCTAGTCTGGTTGTTGTATACAATCCACTTTTCATTGCACTTCACAATCTGAGAAATGGTTCATTGTTGTTGCATAGAATAAGAGAAGACAACACTTTAAAACAATGATTTTGTTTTGTGTTTTGGTCAGCTCACAGGACAACCACTTATCGAGCCTTTTCATCTTTCCAATTTGCTTCAAATGCTGAATGACTATAGAATAGTTGACATTGACTTCTTTGGTAACTTTTTGTGTAGTTGTAAGAGGGTCAGCTTCCACGATCCTCTCAATGAATCACTGTCAGCTTCCTATGGCCAACCATTATACTCTCACATCAAGTGTCTCATCTCCTTTTCAAAACTTCTTGAACCACCACTTCACTTTACATTTGTTAGCCGTTCCTGAGCCAAATCCGTCATTGATGTTGTGAGTTGTCTCTGCTGCTTCAGGATCCTTTTTGAGCTCAAATTAAAAAAATACAAAAACAAAAAACTGCTTGAATTTGCTTTTTGTCAAACATGATCTCCATAGTCTAAAATAAATATAAACAGCAAGTAATAAGTCATTAGCAAAATACATAAAGTGAGAAATGCACATTAAAATGATGTATAACATAACCACATTTATTTAGAATGTATTCCAATATCAAACAACAAATCTCAACCATTTGTTGTTACAAAAACCTCAACTACTTTTGCACCAACCCAATACTTCCCAGTCCATCTTATGTCCAAGGTCCAAGCAAAAGCAGCTGCTAAGGGCAGCAATGAATTCAATATGAAAATTATGTACCAAAGAATTGCCTAGTGAAACCAAAATATCTGAATAAATAGTAAACCAGTTAAGTGCATTATTTTCCCACAAAACAATGAACTCCATATTTTATTTAAAAACCTTAATTGATATGTTCAATATTTTTTAATATATGTTGGCAGATAAAGGGAGACTGCCTAGAATGTGTCATGTATTATATTCAGCACTATACACTATTTAAACCATTAATTTATCATTCAGTGTTAAATAATATGCATATATCTTATATGGGCTTCCTTAGTGGCTCAGTGGTAAAGAATCTGCTTGCCAATACAAAAGACATGGGTTCGATCCTTGGGTCAGGTAGATCCTCTGAAGAAAAAAATGGCAACCCACTCCAGGATCTTGCCTAGGAAATCCCAGGGAAAGCCTGGCTACAATCCGTGGATCGCAAGAGAGTTGGACATGACTTAGTGACTAAACAACATCAGTATATCTTATATAATAATCTTGAAAAATGTGTGCATTGCTTTTTTAACTCCATAAAGAAAAATCAGAATCCTGCCATTTAAAAACATAACCAAAGTGGAAAAGTAGAAAGTACCTAAGATAAAGCCTAGATAAAAAATCAACTCTCTGATATCACATTTTAATAAAATATTCTTCTCCATTTTAAGTTCAATGCTCAGAAAGAGATTGATAATCTACTTTATTAGATATGGCCAAATATTTAAATGTTCTGTGACATACACTAAATGTATCTCCTTTTATTAATCTATTCTGTAATACTATCGTATACTCATACCATGAGGTTAATCAAAATGCGTCAGGATTCATGTAGTCTTGGGAAGTGACAAGGCTTCGTAATGATTACAGACATATGTGTGATGGGCAAAATGGGAACAGGAAGGTTAAAGGGTGAATTCAGGAATAATTAGCCATAATCTCCCATCATTTCTCCTGATCATATCATGATAAATAGGAATATAATATTCTTGTGCTCATTTAACCATCTGATCCTTATAATTTTCATGTGGAAAGTTGTGACTTTTGCGTATATACCTACTCCTATATATCATTCTCTGTACATTAAACAGTGCTTGTCTTCCTAGTTCCACTGAAATATTCTTTGTGCCTCTTTATGTCTTTATATCTAAAAAGGAGGGTACATATTTTTAGTCTATAATTTAATCATGTTGTAATTATGCTTTAATGGGGTTATGTATGAATCCTGATTATTTTATACATTCGTCCAACGACTACTGTGAGCAGATAAAGAGCAGAGAGTGCCAATCAGAGTGTTGGTCACATAGTAGACATCCTAAAAATGGATCTGAAGGGAGGAAAAAAAAAAGTTAAGGGATGGAAAATAAGGAAAAATGAAATAAATGTAAAGATTTAGCAGTGTTTCCAAATGAAAATATAACTTTCCTAACGCTGTTAATAACTTTCAAAAATATTTGGTTTTTAACTTTTCTGAACTGTAGAACATGTGAAATTATAACAAATAATTGAGGTAGTTAGTGATAAATAATTTTATAAAGAATACAGAATACACACATTGTCAGTTTTGGTATCTCTAACACTGCACATTAAAATATGAAAAGGAAAACTTAATTAGAATTTTTGAGGAATTCCTTTTCTTAGCTACCCAACAACATAGTTACACTGTTGAAAATTCTAACTATAAAGTAAGTTAAGTTTATAAAGTCATTATTTGAGAATTTAACAAATAAAGACATATCTGCAGAATTGTCTTAAAGCCTCACACCTACCACCAAATGCACAGTCTTAATTCAAAGTGGAAAGTATAGTTAATGAAATGAAAATAAGGTTTGCAAACTTGATGGCAATTTTAATTTAATTTAACACAAAAATACCAAATGTAAGAAACTATCAATGCTTTATAAAAAGCATTAAATATTTCCCATGTATCCTATAGGTAGCATATATATGTATTTTTTTTCCTCATGTGTCAGATATCAGAGAAACAGTCTTCAGTGATTATCTTTCCACTAAGGAAAAAAAAATGGAAAAATAATTCAAGTTCATTCGTGGAAAATTTTTCACTATGATATTTTAGGAATTTAAAAATGTTATTCAAATATGGTACAGAATCATGTATATATAGAATTATTATATACTTACATCAAAGTAATTTTCATGAGAAGACTATTTTAAAAACTGTTCAGTTCAGTAACTCAGTCATGTCTGACTCTCTGCAACCCCATGAACCAGAGCATGCCAGGCCTCCCTGTCCATCACCAACACCTGGAGTCCACCCAAACCCATGTCCATTGAGTCGGTGATGCCATCCAACCATCTCATCCTCTGTTGTCCCCTTCTCCTCCTGCCCTCAATTTTTCCCAGCAACAGGGTCTAAAAATTGTATTGTAAATAAATATAGTTCACAGTAAAATGTCATAATCAACTTGTACATTATAAAATTATGTTTTATCAACATTGGCATATTTCTCAAGGTGGAATATCCTAGAATATTACTGGTTTGGTTCCAGACCACTATGATAAAGCAACTATTGAAGTAATTTGAATTGTAAATTTTTTGGTTTCCTAGTGCAAAAATGTTATGCTTACATTATACTCTAGTGTATTAAGTGTTCAATAGCATTATGTCTAAAAAATGTACATAAATTTAAAACTTTTGATGTTGCTCAGTCACTAAGTCATGTCTGACTCTTCATGACCCCATGGACTCATTTCAGCCTGCCAGGCTCCTCTGTCTTTCACAGTCTCCCAGAATTTGCTCAAATTCATGTTTATTGAGTTTGTGATACTATCTAACCATCTCATCCTCCACTATCCCTTCTTTTTTTGCCTTCAATCTTTCCAAGCATCAGAGTCTTTTTCAAAGACTGGCTCTTTGCATCAGGTGGTCCAAGTATTGGAATTTCAGCATCAGTCCTTCCAGTGAATATTCAGGGTTGATTTCCTTTAGGATTGACTGGTTTGATCTCCTTGCTGTCCAAGGGACTCTCAAGAGTCTTCTCCAGCACAGTTCAAAAGCATCAATTCTTTGGTGCTCAGCCTTCTTTATGGTCCAAATCTAACATCTGTACATGACTACTGGAAAATCCATAGCTTTGCCTATTTGAACCTTTGCTAGCAAAGTGATGTACCTGCTTTTTCATATGCTATCTAGGATTGTCAAAGCTTTCCTTCCAAGGAATAAGTGTCTTTTAATTTCATGGTTACAGTCACCATCTGCAGTGATTTTGGAGCCCAAGAAAATAAAATTTGTCACAACTTCCACTTTTTCCCCTTCTATTTGCCATGAAGTGATGGGACCAGATGCCACAATCTTAGTTTTTTAATGTTGACTTTTAAGCCAACTTTTTCACTCTCTTTCACCCTCATCAAAAGGCCCTTTAGCTACTCTTCACTTTCCACCATTAGAGTGGTATCATCTATATATCTGAGATTGTTGATATTTCTCCTAGTAATCTTGATCCCAGCTTGTGATTCATGCGGCCTGGCATTTCATATGATGTATTCTGCATATAAGTTAAATAAGCAGGGTGACAGTATACAGCCTTGTTATACTCTTTTCTGAATTTTGAACCAGTCCATTTTTCCATATCCAGTTCTAACTGTTGCTTCTTGACTTGCAAACAAGTTTCTCAGAAGACAGGTAAGGTGGTCTGATATTCCCAAATCTTTAAGAATTTTCCACAGTTTGCTGTGATCCATACAGTCAAAGGTTTTCATGTAGGCAAAGAAGCAGATGTTTTTTCTGCAATTCTCTTGCTTTCTTTATGATCCAATAAACGTTGGCAATTTGATCTCTAATCCCTCTGCCTTTTCTAAAATGTGCTTTACATCTGGAAGTTCTTGGTTCATGTATTGCTGATGTATAAGTTGGAAGATTTTGAGCATAACCTTACTAGCATGTAAAATGAGTGCAATCATGTGGTACTTTGAACATTCTTTAGCATTGCTCTTCTTTGTTATTAGAATCAAAAGTGACTTTTCCAGTCCTGTGGCCACTGCTGAGTTTTCCAAATTTGCTGGCATATTGAGTGCAGCACTTTAGCAGCAGCATCTTTTAGGATTTGAAATAGCTCAGCTGGAATCCCATCACCTCCACTAGCTTTGCTTGTAGTGATGCTCCTGAGGCTCATTTCACTTCACACTCCAAGATGTCCGAGTCTAGGTGAACAACCACACCACTGTGTTATCCAGGTCATGAAGACCATTTTGGAAAGGTCTTCCATGTATTCTCGCCACCTCTTCTTTATCTCTTTTGCTTCTGTTAGGTCCTTACCATTTTTACCCTTTTTTGTGCCTGTTCTTGCATGAAATATTCCCTTTATATCTCCAATTTTCTTGAAGGATCTCTAGCCTTTCCTATTCTATTATTTTCCTCTATTTCTTTGCATTGTTCATTTAAGAAGGCCTTCTTATCTCTCCTTGCTATTCTCTGGAACCCTACATTCAGTTGGGTATATCTTTCACTTTCTCTCTTGCTTTTCACTTCTCTGCTTTACTCAGCTATTTGTAAAGTCACCTCAGACAACCACTTTGTCTTCTTGCATTTCTTCTTCTTTGGGATGGTTTTGGTCACTGCCTCTTGTACAATGTTACAAAACCTCCATCCCTAGTTCTTCAGGAACTCTGTCTACCAGACCTAATTCCTTGAATCTATTCATCATCTCTACTGTATAATCATAAAGTATTTGATTTAGATCATACTGGATGCCCTAACAAATGATAACCATCATGAGCATTCAATGAATAATGGTAGTAGCATCAAAGATCACTGATCACAGATCACCATGGCAAATATACTGGTAAATAACAAATCTGAACAATTTTGAGAATTTCCAAAATGTGACACTGAGTCACAAAGTGAGCAAATGCATTGGAAAAATGACCCTGATAAACTTGCTTAAAAAACAGGTCTGCCAAAACCTTCAATTTGTAAAAAACACAATAGCTATGAAATACAGTAAAGTGAAGCACAATAACACGAGACAAACCTGTAATTATTTTCTTGTTGAAAAGAGGGAACAGGTATTGTGAAAAGAGCCAGAACAAAAGATAAGTACAATTCTAATTCTGCAGGCGTACTGTGTCATATCAGATATCGTAATGCTGCACTTTTAGGGGTTCTAGTGTCCAGAAACAGGTTTCTACAAAGAAAAACGAGATTTATATCTAATCAAAATACCAACTCACCTTAGATTTTATATCTTAGCTAATTATTGTCTGTCTATAATTAAACTTGGGCTCCCCTGGTGGATCCGTGGCAAAGAATCCGCCTGCCAAAGCAGGAGACATGAGTTCGATCCCTGTGTCTGGAAAGTCCCCTGGAAAAGGAAACGGCAACACACTCCAGCATATTTAGTAGTGTCCATAACAGTTTCTCTGCACATCTTATCAAATTTTAACAATAGATAGTATAAGTTACTTGTGATTTTCTATTTGTGTAGCCTAAAGATAAAGAAAAGAATAGAATAAAATTATATGTTGACACACAGATATTGACTTTTATATGTATAGGTAGACAGTGGACAGCAGTTAAAGAAGCTACCTGCTAATGCAGGAGATGCAAGAAACATGGGTTTAATCCTTGGGTTGGAAAGAACCCTGGAGTAAGAAATGGCAACCCACTCCAGTACTCTTGCCTGGAGAACACCATGGGCAGAGGAGCCTGGTGGGCTACAGTTCATGGGGTTGCAAAGAGTCGGACACAACTGCACATACACACACACACACACACACACACACACACACAATATAATGTCACATGAAAGAATTTACTGGCATAATACAAGGAACTACAGGTTCTGGTACACCCAGGCTTTCAGATAAAAAAGAAGACTTTACTTATAACCAATCTTATTGTATGACAATCATTAATTCTCTTCAGATAATGTTTGGGATGTGCTGTTAGTCACTCAGTTGAGTCCAACTCTTTGTCACCCCATGGACTATAGCCTGCCAGGCTCCTCTGTCCATGGACTTCTCCAGGCAAGAATACTGGAATAGGTATCTATTCCCTTCTCTAGGGGAATCTTCTCAACCCAGGAATAAAACTCGGGTCTCCTGCATGCAGGCAGATTCTTTACCATCTGAGTCACCGGGGAAGCCCCTAGTTTTTATGGGAAAACAATGAGAAATAACCTGCAGTATCTTATTTTTTGAGGTTAAGCTTTTAATTTTAATTTCTGATTATCTCTGTGCATGAAGGACTTTTTAAAAAAGTAAATTGTGTATGGACTTTGGTACCTGACATGCTCCAAGTCCGAGAAAGTTGTTGTTGTTGTCACTAAGTTGTGTCCAACTCTTTGTGACCCCATGGACTGCAGCATGCCAGGATCCACTGGCCTTCACTATCTCCTGGAGGTTATTCAAATTCACATCCATCGAGTCGGTGATGCTATCTAACCATCTCATCTCTCTGCAGTCCCCTTCTCTTTTTGCCTTCAGTCTTTCCCAGCAATGGGGTCTTTTCCAATGAGTTGGCTCCTTGTATCACGTGGCCAAGGTAATGGAGCTTCACTAAGTTTAAAAACGTTACTTTGACTTTTCTATGTGTTATCTCAGTATGGACTCTTAAAAACAAATGAATCTCCAAAATGTATCTTTAATATCAGGTATTTTTGTAGACTGTTGGAGAATCCATTTGGAGCAGTGTTGTTTATAGAGGTGGCAATGATAAGTTTTATAAATGTATACGAGGCTAACCTTTTTCATTTCTTTTTTGTTATTTTTTATATATTCTTCCATGATAGTTGCCTCTTCTGCTTATACTTAAGGTTACTTTTTAAAATGGGTAATAATGTACTAAGGAGTGATAGTAAATTCTAAGCTGTTACTCAAATGGAAAAATGCTGTAGGTAACTGAAAGTGCATTGATAATTACTGAATTCACCAGGAAACATTAGTCTATTATAAGCATTTCCTTGAGATTTGTGAAACTGGTTTATTTGACCAAAGCATGCATGAAAGTGAACAGATTTTAGCAAAAGATCACATTAGAGTGGGACTATTCCAGATTGGGACAGAATTTTCAATATTTGAATAATTGTGAACAGTAAATAAGAGAATAGGCCAGTGTTTGATAAATACAATTTGAGTGGGCTTGATGCTGTACCTCTATATTAATGCAGCTATGCAGGGATGGTGAAAAGGACTACTAATATTTCAGGCAACATAGAACAGGTTGTCTGCCAAGTATACAATTCCCCTGGAATCTCTCTCTCTCTCTTCCTCTCTTTTTCTTTTTTGGATACATGGATATATATTTGATTGCTAATAATAGTGATATAATTTTGTTATTTTCTCTCTTCCTCTTATTCTGTTTCTCTCTCTACAAATTATTTCTATTATGAGAGAGAAAAGTATAAACCAATGACTGGCAAAAATGGCACAGCTTTATCTATAGTTTATGGACAGAGTGTATGTCAGATTACCTCTTAGCTTTAATAACTGCAAAGTGAAACTATTCATTTCCTTATTGGTAAAGACTTTCTAAAGCCTTAATGAATTGGTGTTTCTCTTACACACTAAAACCTAGGTTAAAACAAAAATCCTCTGTGACTGTCTGCCTTATCTTTAGTTCTGGGAATTCCTATTGAGATATTAATACTTAGTACAATAGGATTATTGACAATCAGAAGCATAGATGGCTGAAAGGCAGAAAAAAACAGATAAATATTAAATGCTTTTCAAAAAGTAAAAGGTGAAGAATAAGAGAGTAGTAAAAGTAAAGTTAATAAAAATTTGAGAGAACAAAAGTGAAGTCATGGTATAAAGTGGTTACAAGGCTTAAATCATTATTTCAAGATTCACTTCATAAGATAAGATATTGAAATATTTCTTTAAATATAAGAATAGGATAGAGGAACGGGCAAGGATCAATCCAGAGATTGCCAAGGCCCACTCTCAGGGTTAAATTTTTCATAGGTATGTGGCTGTTTACCAATAGGAAGAACAGCACTGTTTCCAGGTGCCTCACTGGCAACTGCCCCGATGGTGTAGTGGTAAAGAATCTGCCTGCCAATGCAGTAGACACGGAGACATAGGTTCAACCCCTGGGCCAGGAAGATGTCTTGGAGTAGTGAATGCCAACCCACTCCAGTATTCTTACCTGAAAAATCCCAAGGAGAGAGAACCCTAGTAGGCTATTTGTTGAACAAATAGAGGTTAAATTATTTTAGTGGTATTTACTATCCAAAGTATATCATATTTAGTATCATTTTTATCTTCTAGATTTACCTTTAAAAATGATTATTTATTGCTAACTTGAGTTAGTAGATATACAACTACCAGAATAGGTCTTTCTTTGAACAAGTTCAATGGAAGTAAATGAACTCTAAAAGCTCTATTTTAGATTTTTAGAAATATTATATCCTACGTATACCTGCTATAGTTCCTCTTTCTAACACATTACATAACCCTAGATTAAATTTAACTATGGGTTTTAAAATGTAGTTTATATTTAAAAAATTGGTTAATGACTTAAAAAAAAAATGTAGTTTACCTTTCGGTTGACTCAATCAGTATAATTGATTGGGTAAACCAAAATTATCTATATTGGACACTCCCAAAATTACCAGTTGCCAAATTATTCCATGGTTAATTAAAATATCATTGGTATGAAATTTACATAGCAGTCATGAATATATTGAAGGGTTTTTCATATAATTTTCTTACTGATGAGTCACAAACTTTATTGTAATTACCAGATACATGAGTGGCTGTGTCTGATCTAAGTGTAGGATAATTTTTTTTGTAAGATTGAATGGAAATGGTTGAAATAATTTTCTTTCACTAAATTCATTAGAAAGAAGACTTAGACCTTATTGGTTTGTATTTGCCAATTAACCCTATATTAAATCACAGTTATGTTTTTATTTTAATATGATATATACTATTTAGATATAGTGTAGTCTATCAGTCGTGTCCAACTCTTTGTGACTTCATGGACTGTAGCCTTCCAGGCTCCTCTGTCCTTGGAATTCTCCAGGCAAGAACATGGGAGTGGGTTGCCATCCCCTTCTCCAGGGGATTTTCCTGACCCAGGGATTGAATCCAAGTCTCCTGCATTGCAGGCAAATTCTTTACCATCTAATTTAGCATAAATGCCTCATACAATCCACAGAAACTGGAAAAATATTTTAATGTTTAAAAAATATTTATGATTAGAATGTAGTGAGTTAAAAATAACCCTGCATTGAGATTAAAAACCTAGTTTCTAATTCTTCCTCTATATTAAAGTGTAATTTTTTTTTAATAATGGCACTTACCTCAAGGATTGTTCCGTGTATAAAATGGTATGCGCGATGCTAAGTCGTTTCAGTCGTGTCCGACTCTTTGACCTCCTGGACTGTAGGCCACCAGGCTCCTCTGTCCATGTGATTCTCCAGGCGAGGATACTGGGTTGTCATGCCCTCCTCTAGGGTATTTTCCCAACCCAGGGCTCGAACCTGAGTCTCATGTGTCTCCTGCATTGGCAGGCTGGTTCTATACCCCTAGTGCCACCTGGGAAGTTCAGTATAAAATGGTATCATGCAAGCTAAAGGCATAATTGTGTTATGTGTTCAACAAATGCTAGTTTTCAAAATTATTTTGAAGCTAGTATTTTTTCACTTTTATACTTTTCATATTTTTAACTGTAACATGACTGTTTGTACTGATCACTCTCTAACACTATCTGTTTTCTTGAAGTTCTATTGTGCTTGTGCTGTGAGTTAGAAAAATGCTGGCTTACTAGCATTTGAGGCAGTGAGATGTAAGTCTCTGGGTCTTTTCTAACTGGAAGCAGAAGTCACTTTTCCTTACTGCTAAATATTCTCATGCATTGCAAGGAAAACATCTTATAAGCTGTAGTTTTGTGAATATCTCATCAGAATAAAATTTAAATTTATGAAATCCCACTGGTTAGCATTTGATCAGGAAAAAACATAACAATGTTTACCTTGTTATTCTATAAAACTGTATTACAATTTAAAATACCTGCTCTCACTTGCTTAATTCAAAATGGATGCTAAATGTGTGGGAGAGTTGAGATGGATACTTGCTTCACTTCTACCTATTAAGATAAAAAACTTCTGAGACGTGTATTTATTCAATGGTTCTTCTAAGAGTCACTACACCCAAAATGCTGTGAAGGGTGTTTAGCAAGACAAATGAAAGAATATTATAATAGAAGGAAAGGCAAGTGATAGGGGTTAGAAATGCAATTACAGAGGTTTTCTAACCTAGATGAGAAATGCTTTTCCAACTTGGGAAAAGTGACAAAGAAAAAAGGAAATAAATAAAGCAACTGAAGAAAGTTGACACAAATGTGATATCACATCACATAGGAAAATCAATAAGAATTCTTTTAAATAAAGCTATAAGCAGCGACACACATATTACACTCTTGAAAGATGTCAAGTACAGCAAATCTCCATAAATATTAACCGGGAAAACTGGCGGAAGAGCAATAGCAACTATCCTGGAATGGAATCTGGGCTATTTTCAGTGCATCTATTTTCCATATAAGAGGAAAAGAATTAAACTTTCCTTATTCTCCATCTGAGAGGAAAGGGATTAAAGCATATGACAAATGCAGATATATCCAGTCAAGGTCTAGGAGAGGATTAAATAAACAAATTAAGTTCATAGAATCATGTAATTTAAGCAGGGACAATAAAAATCAAATTATTATTTCTTATAAGCTAAATATCAGGTGTTATGAGTTTTATGAGACAATAAGTATTTAATGACATAACTAGTATAGTAGAAAGTCTGGGAGTCAGGCTCTAGGGCAAGGTAACTTATTCTCTTTGATCCTTATTATAAAATTTACAAAATTGGAGGAGAAGTTGTAAAATGTACTATTCCCCTAAAAAATTTACACTTTGGAGACAGAGATTAACTTGAAATAATGTCTCCTAAATCCTCTTCAATATTCTTCATTAATCACCTCTTAAAATTAGAATATGAGTGAGCTTCATTATCTGTCAAATAACCCTAAATAATGTAAACCTGACCTTTTTGTATGATCTATGAGCAACGGTAACTATTTTGTTATGTTCATATATTAATTAGTGGATCTTTAGTTTAGTGGTTAAGTATATTTAGGACATAAACTACAAAACAAAAAACACAAAAACTAAAAGATAAAGGAAAAGTTTAAAATCATACATTCAGGAGAGATGTAGCCATGTCATTGTTAAAACAACAACAATGACATGCGTGTGGGTAACTCATGGTAGGAACAAGAGAAGCAGGGGAGAGTTCAGAATCCCTACAGCTGACTGTTCACCTAGGCTCTCATACAGACTAGCTAAACACAACAAAAAGTCAATTTTCTTGTATTCCAAAGGAGGTTAAAGGAAAACTATGAATCAGAAAATGCATAAAATAAAAAGTGCAACAAATAGAATTTATCAGAAAATATATTGAAGTAAGGCAAATAATAGGGAGAAGAAGGAAGAGGCAGTACAGAAACTAGAAAAACCCAGGGTGGAATATTCACAAAAGTACTCTTAACATATGGCCTGTCTTTTTCCCCTATTGAGGCTTCTGAAAGGTGTGTGCCACCCAGTCTCACTAAATGGTTTTCGACTGAATTGTTTGGGGAAGTGAGAGCAAAGGAGAACTTAGACACTACTTGGAAATCTTTCATTTTTTCCCTCCTCCTAAATCTTCACTTAATTAGCTTTCTTGCTGAAGACTTCCCTTTGTCTTCTCTTTCAACTTATATGAAACACATGTATCATTCAACACTAAGTGCCAAGGCCAACATGAAGTGGAATCTCATTTTCTACTTGAAAATCCTTATATTTTTCTAGTTTAGGGAAAACAATTTGAGATATATATATATATATATTAGAGATATATATGAGATATATTATGAGATATAATATATATATATATATATTAGAAGTTAGAATGCTTCTATAATTTTCTAGTCTTTTTGCCTATTACAGCTGGTTAAATTATATTTCCACATATGTGATAACATTCAATACTTAATAAAAAAAATCACACCCTCCTATCTCCATGGGCAGAGTGTGTACCTGTCCATTTCTTGACTCTGGATTTAATCATATGAGTTATTCTGGGCAATGTGATATTAGTAGGCATGATGGAAACAGATTCTCAAATGTGTGTGTGTGCCGTCAGTACACCCTCCTTTGTGACTTTCACTGCAGAGAAGAGTTCCCTCCAGGTAGCCATTGCCTCTCCAACATAGGCCTCAAAATTAAAAGTCAGAGTAGACCAGACCGCAAGTTGCAGCCAAAAGGAGGCCAGAGCTAACTTGTAGCTGACCCACGGATACATGAAAAAGAAAATGTATGTGTTAGTTGCCACTGAGATTTGATGATTGTTTATTAAGCAAGCATTAATAGAGAACATTCCTTTTGCTAAGTAGAGAGCCTTGAGATAATCAATTCTATAGAGGAAAAATAAATTAGTGGTAAGGCATAGAAATGAAGATGAGAAGATAGAATTAAATATTTAAATAAGGAAGTCAGAAATGGTTGCATAATAATGATAATATTGCAAGTTGTTGAGGAAATGAGCCATGTTTATACCTGTGGGGACAGAATTTCCATCCAGAAGAATGGTAGGAACAAAAATTCTGACGTTAGAATGTGCCATATTTAAGTAATATTTAAATACCATATTTAAGTAATAGCAAAGAGGTAAGCAGAGCAGGAAGACAGATCTGAAGGCCTCAGATTCACCCTAAATTATATAGGAAATCACTGGGGGATTTTTTTAAAGTATTTGTGGAATGAAATATGAGATTTATCTTTTAAAATAATTGCTCTGTCTGCTTTGTTGAGAACTGAGTGAAGGATGCAAAGCTAAAGCATCAGTAACCAGGCTGGTTAGGAAGTTATAGAAATAGTTCAGAAGACAGTTAAAGATAGCCTAAACCAGTAGAGCAAAGGTGTTCCAGGTCAGAAATATTCAACTTGTGGACATTTTTGAAGGCACAGCTTTAAATATTTGCTCATTAATTTTGATGTGAAGTATAAAAAAATTTGGGAGGATCAATAATAATTCTAAGCTGACTGGGAAAAAACAAACAAACAAACTGTAAAGTGAAGCTGCTACTCACCAAAATAGGAAAGGCAATTCAGGGGGCATTGACAGTAGAAATCACCAGCAAACACTGAACATAGCCTGCATTGAAGTGATATGCTGGCGACAAGATATTGAGTGGAGAATTTTACTGATGCCCTGCAAAAACTGTGCTGGCATCCACAGTAATAAACAAGGCGTTCTAGACCCTGATGCCGGGAAAGACAGGGCCGGAGGAGAAGGGGGGTGACAGGCGTGGGGTGGTTGGAAGGCACCATCAACTCAATGGACATGAGTTTGAGCAAACTCAGGGAGATAGATAGAGAAGGACAGTGAAGCCTGGTATACTGCAGTCCACAGGGTTACAAAGAGCTGGACATGACTGAGCAACTGAACGAGAAGATGCTCCATATTTTTAAAAAGTTAATTCATAAATAAAGTCAGACACCACTTTCCAGGGCTTATAAACCAGACCAAACCTCTTTCTCAGTGAGTGCCCTTTTTCCTACTGCTGTGCTCCTAACTCCATTCCACTCCTCACTAGGATGTCTGATGAAAATAAAGACAAGAAGAAAAGAGGGAAAATCTGGGTTACTACTGGTGAGTAAATTGAATAAATAAAATAATTTTACTCTTCCTGCCAATTTGGAACAAAAGTGGCATTCTTTCCTCTCCAAGCAGAGTGACAAGAATTTACAGGTAGAGATTCACATTTAAAGACACTGGACCTTCTTGCAAGATAGGAGACTGGTATCTCATTTCCCTACTAGAAGCTTACTGGGCCATTGAATTTCAGAAGCTCCCTTGTGTTATTATAATAACAAAATAAGCTCTTTGCACAACTTGACACATGTTACTGGATTTGAGGTTTAGTGATTTTTTTTAAGGAGATGTGGCTTGGCAGAAGCTTAAGCAGAGGAACAGTAAGAATCCATGGTAAGATTCTTAAGAATTTTTTCTACCAGGAATAAAGTAATGAGAGGCACTCAGTGGTTCCTTTGGACTATCTAAGGGTCAGCTGCACCAGGAAAATTGGCATGCTACTCAAAGATAGCTTACAATGGACCATTGTTGGAGTGATGTTGAGACAGAGTTGGTCCTTTGTTAGAGGGCTCCTCACAGAAAGCAGGAACTAGGGTAAAGCTGAACATATCTCCCAGAAATTTATGAACACTGTGGTCTGAGGCCACTAGGAGGAGACATAAACGAAGCAAGCCAAATTCACCAAAGCAAAGATAAACAGAATGAATGAAGTTACCTGCCTACTCTATTGTTCTTCCTAAGTGTCAATCTGTCAAGCTCAGAATAGTAAGAAATTTCAAAACAGAGAGGATGATCATGTAAGAATCAGATCATGATACCCTTCTTCTTCCTGGGCAAGGTGCTGGGGTAGGAGGAGAAATAAGGGTGGCCAATGCCACTCCAGCTACTATATAAAATTCCACTCTGCCTACTATAAGAAACAACTCCTGATGTGCCTGAAGGATTACACAGCTTTTAATCAGCAGTAAGACTGGCTTTCTAAACATAACTGTTTTTAACATTTAATATGGGAGAGTAACCAATAACCTATGGGATCTTTCTGATATATATTATTGATCAGAAAATAGAAACCTAATGATCACAGTTGAAAGTAATAATTAAGAAGATACTAGAATTTTAACAGGCTCCTTATGTCATACCTCTGTAAATCACATCTATATATTAAGTACAATAGATAAAGATAAACATTTCTGCCATCTTGAGTAATATCACTTTTTCCTAATAACTCCTTCTTTTCATCATTTCTATAATGTAGATGCAAGAGTAAAGATCAAAATTATGCCTTTTAACCCTTCAAAGGATACTTGTGTTGGAAGCTGGGTGTTCTCCTAAATTAATGCAAAATGTACATTTAATGATAAATGCCCTCTGCTCTGAATTTATATAAATTCTGGTGGTGTTGGGGAAAAGGTTTTTCCTTTTTGAGAGAAATTTTTTTAAGATACTCCACCTTAATGGGAATGAGTAGCCAATGAGTCAACATATAACAATGAAGAATTTACTACAGAATCTTTAAGAACATATCATGTGACTCTCTATGGGTCTAAGATATGTATCTTTAAAAACAAAGAAAAGCATACATAGATTTTAGGCAATTTTTGTCAGTGCATACCCCATGGCATCAGATTGATGTCAACTCTCAATTAGAAACATATAGTCATTTTCTTTTGTTGTTTTATAGTTGATTTTCAATGATGTGTTAGTTTTTGATGTACAGCAAAGTGATTCAGATGTGTGTGTGTATAATTTTTCAGATTCTTTTCCATTATATCTTATAACAAGGTATTGAATATAATTCCTTGAGCTGTAAAAAGAATGAAATAATGCCACTTGCGCAATATGGATGGACCTAGAGATTATCATACTAAGTGAAGTAAGACATAGACAAATATATCATATATGTGAGAATCTAAAAACAATTGATATACATTAACTTATTTACAAAACAGAAACAGACTCACAGACATAAAAACCAAACTTATGGGTCCCAAAGGGGAGAGTGGGGACAGGGATAAATGAGGAGCTTAGTTAGGTTAACAGATACATCCAGCCATGTTCTTTTCCTCTATAGCCTCACCTTTCTATTCTCTGATCTCTCTTTTTTGTACATCCTTAAAGCCTTTTATTTGTTCCTTTTAGACTCTTTCTTAGGAACTGTTAACTGTCAGATATTGTATCTTATATTGAACTATTAGTAATGTCCCAAGGCAATGGAAAACAGCAGTCCTTATAACAGAAACCTAACATAAATCTGTAAATGTAAAGGAAAAGACATAAAAATAATCAGCAGTTTCAAAGTGTAGGCCTAGCCAACCTTAAATACTCCTTTGCTATACTTTTTGATTTGTTCTATGATCATATAATTTTAACTATTATTGTTTTTTTATTTTATAATATGTTGAGAAACTTCATCTACTTTCTTAAAAATATACAGCACATGAGTCTCTTATCTTTTCCTCGTTTTTTGTTGCTTGACTCTGAGAAATTTCACCCCTAAATATTTAGAAACAAACTAGGATATATAACTTGATCAACCAGTGTTCAGTACAGCTACAGACAGAGCTTTCAATATGTATTTTGCTGCAAAATGACACCTAAGAGCAAAGCATTGGCAGTGCAAAAATTAGAAATCTCTCTCTCTCTCTCTCTCTCTCGGTAAGTCTGGGGCCAGTGAGCATACAACAGCTTCAATACATGTAGAAATATCAGGGGGCCTCTAGATGCTCAGATAACTCTTTTGTAGTTAAAGTCAACTAACTGGATGCTTTAAAATTATCAACAGCAGTTGAGATTGTACTTCAGATTGCACAGAAGTGGAAAGATAAATAACAACTTATTCAAACATAATTTGTTGGGTATGGTCAAATAAGCATTTCCCCCTGCCAGGTCAGTTTCAGTGACTGCATTGTAATAATGGTTTTATTTCAGAACTACAGATGACCCTTCCCAATGTAAAACTTTTCATGCCAGGTTTTCAACTGGTAGCAGTTCTGCTCACAAATTGACTGAGATCATTGCCAAGTCTGGCTAAAAAGAAGCATTAAGTAGCAGTGATGTTATCAGTCTCTGTTTTCCCTGATTCTGTTCAGAAATAGCTACTAAATTTGTGCAACATGCCACACTGGCCAAACTGTTTATGAGCCATTTCTAATTATGCCCAAGAGGTTTCTGTTGTTGTCCCCTAGTCTGTCCACTGGTGGTTTTGAAAATTAGTAAACATTCTGCTTTCATCCATTTGCTTGTTCAACTGTTAGCTGAGTTTCTATGGGGTGCAAAGCACTCAGGCAATTTACTAGCTATGGTCCAGCTGAATTCCCTGGTGGCTCAGATGGTAAAGAATCTTCCTGCAATGCAGGAGACCTGGTTTGATCCCTGGGTTGGGAAGATCCCCTGGAGAAGGAAGTGACAATCCACTCCAGTATTCATGCCTGGAGAATTCCATGGACAGAGGAGCCTGATGGGCTATAGTCCATGGGGTCGCAAAGAGTCAGACATGACTGAGCAACTAACACTTTCACTCACTTCATTTCAGTTGAAACAAGCTACGCAGTGATTTGAATAGAGGATTCACAACTTAGCATGCAGGCAACCAAAAGTTTGTTCTCTGTGAGTCTCTTTCTGTTTGGTAGGTAAGTTCATTTGTATTATTTATTTTCAGGTTCCACATATAAGGGGTGTAGTACAATATTTCTCCTTCTTGATCTTGTTCTATATTAAACTTCCTCTATTCAAATCACTGTGTAGTTTGTTTCAACTGAAAGTGGAGTGAAAGTATAAGCTGCTCAGTCATGTCAGACTCTTTGTGACCCCGTGGAGTGTGGCCCAACAGGCTCCTCTGTTCATGGAATTCTCCAGGCAAGAATACTAGAATGGGTAGCCATCCCCTTTTCCAGGGGATCTTTCTGACCCAGGGATCAAACCCACATCTCTTAAGTCTCCTGCATTGGCAGGAAGGTTCTTTACCACTAGCACCACTTGGGAATCCCCTAAACTTATGGCTGTCAGGGAGGATTTAGTGAGGAAGGGATAGGTAGGAGTCTGAGATGGACATGTACACACTGCTATAATTAAAATGGATAACCAAAAAGGACCTACTATATAGCGCATTGAACTCTGCTGGGTGTTATGTGGCAGCCTAGATACATGTATATGTATGACTGAGTCCCTTCGCTGTCACCTGAAACTATCACAATATTGCTAATCGGCTATACCACAATACAAAATTAAAAGTTTAAAATAAAATGTTCATAGTCCTACAGGCCTTGATCTAAAATAAATAAATAAATAAAAAGAACTGTTAACATTAATAGGGGATTGGAACAACAGGCTGGTTCCAAATAGGAAAAGGAGTACGTCAAGGCTGTATATTGTCACCCTGCTTATTTAACTTATATGCAGAGTACATCATGAGAAACACTGGGCTGGAGGAAGCACAAGCTGGAATCAAGATTGCTGGGAGAAATATCAATAACCTCAGATATGTAGATGACACCACCCTTATGGCAGAAAGTAAAGAGGAACTAAAACGCCTCTTGATGAAAGTGAAAGAGGAGAGTGAAAAAGTTGGCTTAAAGTTCAGCATTGAGAAAACTAAGATCATGGCATTCGGTCCCATCACTTCATGGGAAATAGACGGGGAAACAGTGGAAACAGTGTCAGACTTTATTTTTCGGGGGCTCCAAAATCACTGAAGATGGTAATTGCAGTCATGAAATTAAAAGACGCTTACTCCTTGGAAGGAAAGTTATGACTAACCTGGATAGCATAATAAAAAGCAGAGACATTACTTTGCCAACAAAGGTCCATCCAGTCAAGGCTATGGTTTTTCCAGTGGTCATGTATGGATGTGAGAGTTGGACTGTGAAGAAAGCTGAGCACCGAAAAATTGATGCTTTTGAACTGTGGTGTTGGAGAAGACTCTTGAGAGTCCCTTGGACTGCAAGGAGATCCAACCAGTCCATCCTAAAGGAGATCAGTCCTGGGTATTCATTGGAAGGACTTATGCTGAAGCTGAAACTCCAATATTTTGGCCACCTCATGCAAGAGTTGACTCATTGGAAAAGACCCTGATGCTGGGAGGGATTGGGGGCAGGAGGAGAAGGGGACGACAGAGGTTGAGATGGCTGGATGGTATCACTGACTCGATGGACATGAGTTTGAGTAAACTCCAGGAGTTGGTGATGGACAGGGAGGCCTGGCATGCTGCAACTCATGGGGTCGCAGGGAGTCAGACACGACTAAGTGACTGAACTGAACTGAACTGAGGGTAATAATGAATTGACTAGTAAAAAGTAAAGATAGATCTAGAGAATGCAGGAATAGCATAGATAAAATTCTATTTTGGCAAGTCTTCTAGTCAAAGTATTTTGCACCATTGTCTTACTTAACAAATTAAGCCAGGTATCTATTTTGCAGATTTTTACACATATGGTACCTATATGATATACTGAGACTCTCAGAAGCAGTCTTTGGAGCCATTCCATATAAAAATAGATGGATGGTTGAATATCCCATATTTAAGGTTTCTATCCAAGAACTTTACTCATATCTTTACTTATTTATTACTGGGCATTGCAGCTGGTGGAAAAAAAATGGAATTTGTCTTGAGGATTTATAATAGCCTAATTTCTTGCACAATGATATCTTTCATGGGCTCATACCAAAACATGGGATTGCTACAAAACAATGTGTGGCATAAGATGCTTTAGAAAATCATGGAGAAGTTTAGAATGTGATAGACTAAAAATCCAATACAAGGCTCCTACTGTGTGGGAGATTTTCTATTGCTAGGCTCCTGCAATTTGGATAACGGTTTGCTGGCTCCTCTGATGCTTGGCAGCCAACAGCATCTACTGTCATCTTTCACCAGAAACTCTTTCAGTGACTCTGGTAAAATACATCCCCTTGAGCTGCTTCTGTAGCAACTTACGTTATGAATTAATTTCAAATGTTAATACTACAGCTATGGTAAAACTACTCTTTTATATTATTATTTTATACATGAATGGGTTTAACTCAATATTAATTTTAAGTATGTTTGTATCTACAGTTATGAGGAAATTGATTGTATTTTCTTATATTTCTCAGGTTTGAGAATTAGGTTTCTGCTGCTATCATACAACAGATTTTACTCTCCTCTTATTTTGAAAGGTTATTGTGTGGGATCTGTATGGTTTCTTCCTTGAATGTTTTACAAAACCCTCCAGCAAGATCATTTCATATGAAATTTTCATTATGAAAAGGTTTTGATTATGATTTCAGTTTCTCTCATGCATAAGGCACTATCTGAATTTTTATTTCTGTTTTTGTTTTTGTCTTTAAGACAAAACACAGTCATCAAGACAGTGTGGTACTGGCACAAAGACAGAAATATAGACCAATGGAACAGAATAGAAAGCCCAGAGATAAATCCACGAACCTATGGACACCTTATCTTTGACAAAGGAGGCAAGGATATACAATGGAAAAAAGACAACCTCTTTAACAAGTGGTGCTGGGAAAACTGGTCAACCACTTGCAAAAGAATGAAACTAGAACACTTTCTAACACCATACACAAAAATAAACTCAAAATGGATTAAAGATCTAAATGTAAGACCAGAAACTATAAAACTCCTAGAGGAGAACATAGGCAAAACACTCTCCGACATAAATCACAGCAAGATCCTCTATGACCCACCTCCCAGAATATTGGAAATAAAAGCAAAACTAAACAAATGGGATCTAATGAAACTTAAAAGCTTTTGCACTACAACGGAAACTATAAGTAAGGTGAAAAGACAGCCGTCAGATTGGGAGAAAATAATAGCAAATGAAGAAACAGACAAAGGATTAATCTCAAAAATATACAAGCAACTCCTGAAGCTCAATTCCAGAAAAATAAATGACCCAATCAAAAAATGGGCCAAAGAACTAAACAGACATTTCTCCAAAGAAGACATACAGATGGCTAACAAACACATGAAAAGATGCTCAACATCACTCATTATTAGAGAAATGCAAATCAAAACCACAATGAGGTTCCATTACATGCCAGTCGGGATGGCTGCTATCCAAAAGTCTACAAGCAATAAATGCTGGAGAGGGTGTGGAGAAAAGGGAACCCTCTTACACTGTTGGTGGGAATGCAAACTAGTACAGCCGCTATGGAAAACAGTGTGGAGATTTCTTAAAAAACTGGAAATAGAACTGCCATATGACCCAGCAATCCCACTTCTGGGCATACACACTGAGGAAACCAGATCTGAAAGAGACACGTGCACCCCAATGATCATCGCCAGCACTGTTTTATAATAGCCAGGGACCATGGAAAGCAACCTAGATGCCCTATCAGCAGGATGAATGGATAAGGAAAGCTGTGGTACATATACACATTGGAATTTACCAGCCGTCAAAAAAAGAATTCATTGAACCAGTCCTAATGAGATGGATGAAACTGGAGCCCCTTATACAGAGTGAAGTAAGCCAGAAAGATAAAGAACATTACAGCATACTACACATATATATGGAATTTAGAAAGATGGTAACGATAACCCTATATGCAAAACAGAAAAAGAGACACAGAAATACAGAACAGACTTTTGAACTCTGTGGGAGAAGGTGAGGGTGGGATGTTTCAAAAGAACAGCATGTATACTATCTATGGTGAAACAGATCACCAGCCCAGGTGGGATGCATGAGACAAGTGCTCGGGCCTGGTGCACTGGGAAGACCCAGAGGAATCGGGTGGAGAGGGAGATGGGAGGGGGGATCGGGATGGGGAATAAGTGTAAATCTATGGCTGATTCATATCAATGTATGACAAAACCCACTGAAATGTTGTGAAGTAATTAGCCTCCAACCAATAAAAAAATAAAAAAAAAAAAATTTGTCCATTTCACTTAATAAATGTATAAGTATATATTATGCTTCCCTTTTGATTTTTAATTCTTTGTGTGATAATATCTTTAAGCATATTTTTAAAACAGAAAAAAATCTAATTACAAATGCTGTAAAGCTGACCTTTAGTCACAGTAAATGAAGGCTATTATGAATGAAAGTAACTTTCTACTTGCTTAGGTCAATGTCCTCTTAATGTTCTTTGGGATAAACCTTTCAAGTAGGCATGAAGGTGACCATTAAAAGGACTGTAAATTAACAAATTTTAGTCACAGTTCCCCCTAAAATAAAGAGGTTCTTGACAGAGGGAACCATATATGTGTGTAGATAAAAGAGAACAGAATGTTGCTTCAGACTCAAAAATTAAAATATTTATCACCAGACGATTTTTCCTTTAGGATATTTCAGGTAGGAGATAATTGTTTTTGTAGCATCCTTTAATAGCAGCAGAAGTAAACGACTGTGCACAATCTGTTTGTCTCCCTAGGAGAGTTGTTGTGTTATTATTAGCACTACCAAGGGAAACAAATTTTATGCTACTGAATAAGTTGGCAACCTGAATCATCAGCTCCATTTTACAAAGTTACGTTACAATGGACAAGTTATATAATAATACACTGAGCCTGTCTCTGTGAATAATTGGCTACTTTACAAAGCTCCAGATGATAAATAAATACATTTAAGCACCATCAGCAATAAATTATTATGTTTACAAAATATAACTCTAATATACATAATAAATTACATGGTTTCCGAATTTTTGTCTTATCACCACATATAAACAGGTTTGACACTTTAGTCAAATGTCTTATTTAGGCCTTTTTTCCTCCTTTTTCCTTCTCTTTCTCTTTTTTTTTTTTTTGGACCGGCCAAATTGACCGGGGGCTTCCCTCGTGGTTCAGCAGTAAAGCATCCATCTGCAATGCAAGAGACGCAGGAGACTGGGGTTTGATCCCTGGGTGGGAAGGATCCCTGGAGGAAGGCACAGCAACCCACTCCAATATTCTTGCCTGGAGAATCCCATGGACAGAGGAGCCTGATGGGCTGCAGTCCATAGGATTGCAAAGAGTCAGGCCCCACTGAGCATGGACACACACATGAGTGAAAACTGGCTGACAGAGAGGGGACTAGTTTAGTTTCCTAATCTTTCCTTACTGTGCATTTTCTAAAATGAGTGTTTAACACTCATTTCTTTTTTCTCTTTAAACATCTAATATACTCCTTCTAATTTTTCCTTTGTATGCCCTCTGTCCTTCCCCAGTTTCCTTTTCTAACTCCTTACTGAAACTTTCTCCCTATGGAAGAGAAACTCTGTCTGGCTACAGACATTTTCTGCTCTAATTATTCTTATTCCTTAGATCTTATCTAAGTGTATAGATTTAAATCTCATACGTGCACAGATAACATCCAAACTAATGTTTTATCCTGAACTCTCCCATGAAATGTGCTTGTGTGTGTGTATGCTCAGTCATGTTCAACTCTTTGCAACCCCATGGATTATACCCTGCCAAGTTCCCCTGTCCATAAAATTTTCCATGCAAGAGTATTGGAGTATGTTGCAATTTCCTTCTCCAGGGGAGGGAAGCCCCCTGAAAGAGCTCTATTATATATCTATTTTGAAGTCTCATGGGTATCTCAGATTCACAATGTAAATCCTACAAATGATTAATTTCCTTTTCAGATCAGCTTATAGTTCAGTTTTTCACATCTTTGCCAAAGCACAAACATTAACATGATTTCTCAGGGGTAGAAGACTTGTATTTTTCTTTCTCTAAATTCTTTCTCCACAGCCTAGGACGAACCCAGTAGCCAATCCTGAAACTCTGCCTTCAAAGTAACCATGAAACTAACGACTGCACCTCCTCCAACTTTGTTAGACTGTCCAAATTAATATTATCTTACCCATATTGTAGTTATCATTTAACTTGTTGTCCTATCTCTGTTCTTTCAGTTTTTGTAATATTTGATAAAAGATAGTGTGTGCATTTATGAGTATGAGATAGGAGTTTTGAAAATAAAAATTCATTAATAAACCCATTATCAAATGATTATTATATCTACTGTGTAAAACTCACCTTCTTTCCTTCAGAGGTGATCATTATTCTTGAAATTATGTTTATTCTTCCATCAAAAACAAACAGAAAACTAGATGAAATATACGAAACAGTAGTTTTTGAACAGTGAATAGCAAGTCCATGCAGAAGTGTGAACTCTGCGAGGAAGATGACAATTGTGAGCTTAGTGACTGCCCTGTTTTTTTCCATATAAATACACTCTGACTGCAGTGCAAGGAGGAGGATTCCAGTGTGGTGATACGGTTGCGATAAGGAAACAGATCAGAGTTAAAGCTGGCTGAGGGGACTGGAAATTGTTAGACAGTGTTCTCCCACACTGGAAGCAATACGGGAAAAGAGCTCCAGAAATCTGCAGAATTCCTGTGCATATTTGCAAAATAATGAACAATGGATGCATAGCTTGATGACACATGGCAGGAAATTACCACTATAATGAAGCTGATCCAGATCTAATCCTGCCCTAACATTAATCTAGGAATGGTTTAGCTCTGCTACTAAGTTGTGATATGTGTGTGTGCTCTGTCTACTGAATGCCTCCGGTGGTCAACAAGAATCTCCACTCACAACTTTGGCTGACTCACACTTATAATACCTCCATGACCTGTTTGAGCTCTGGAAATTTTTTTAGGTTACATCCCCTATCCAATATTTTTGTTTAATGATTTTGCTTCTAAGATATTATATTTTCTTCTAAACATTAAAAAATATGCCTTCCATGCTTTTATTTTTCCCTCATTTGTAATATTTTATTTTCTGAGTTGAGCATTCTAGGTTGTCAGCTAGATATATTTTCACTTCATTTAAATTATATTTTTGTGAAAATTTCTGTTATCTCTATTTGTCTATTGTTTTTAGGTAACTAATTCTTTGTTATTGTTGTTCAGCCTGCTTTAAAGATCTTTTTCTTTCTCTGACATTTGATAATATGCATATGAATTTCTATTCATTTATCCTGCTGAAATTTTCTTTTACAAATTATTTATTTGGATTTGTATCTTTCATAAGTTCTAGTCATTGTTTCTTTAAATATTATCTTTTCTCCATTTTTGGTTTTCTCTACATCTAAGCTGCAATCAATAATTGTTATAACATTTATTTTAATCCTCCATCATTAATCATTATTTAATGTTTTCTGTGTTTTACACATCTTTTCAAAGTCACTAAATTTTTCACCACCTCTATAGTCTTTGTCCCCCTTGGCCACTCTGTCCACTTTGGCCACCTGATGCGGAGAGCTGACTTATTTGAAAAGACCCTGATGCTGGGAAAGATTGAGGGCAGAAGGAGACGGGGACGACAGAGGATGAGATGGCTGGATGGCATTACCGACTCAATGGACATGGGTTTGGGTGGACTCTGGGAGTTGGTGATGGACAGGGAGGCCTGGCGTGCTGTGGTTCATGGGGTCGCAAAGAGTTGGACACGACTGAGCTACTGAACTGAACTGATAGTCATTGTCAGGTTTTGCTTTGTTATAGTATTTATTATTATTTAATAGTATATATCAAGGTATACATATATATGTTTATACATATTTATTTGCACATATATGTGTGTGTATATAAAACACATATAATATGTTCTATCATCTGGATAAAAGTTATATGAAGATATTATTTTGTTTGCTGTAAGTTCTGCATCACACATTGCCACTTGAAAAGTATTTACTTCTTGATGAATGAATATGTATGTACTACTCTTTTAATATTTTTTTGTTTTTAACTAAACAATGTACACACTCAAATATAGTTTTGTTAACTGATATAACTAAAAAATTATAATCCAAAAGGATATTCTATATTTCTTAATAATATTACATATGATATGAAAATCTATAAATATCAGTGTCCTGAAAGTGCTTAACCATAGTGGTTCTATCCCTGGATCAGAGAAATGCTCCATTTTGGGGTCAAATGACTAAATGAATAAATACATCAGTGGAATCAGTCATCTGAATTCTATGATAAGGGGGGGGCAATTATCAGAGAACAGGTCATGCTGATAAAATATCCAAATAAAAATGTTCTGGGGAACAAAAACTAAAATAGTATTATCATTGGATTATAAGGTTGGTTCAGTTCAGTCATTCAGTCGTGTCTGACTCTTTGTGACCCCATGGGCTGCAGCATGCCAGGCCTCCCTGTCCATCACCAACTCCTGGAGTTTACTCAAATTCATGTCCACTGAGTCGGTGATGCCATCCAACCATCTCATCCTCTGTCATTCCCTTCTCCCCCCTTCAATTTTTCCCAGCATCAGAGTCTTTTCAAATGAATCAGTTCTTCGCATCAGGAGGCTGCACTGCAAGTGGATTCTTTACCAACTGAGCTATCAGGGAAACATATAAGGTTGGTAGTTATTTCAAATAATAAAAGTTTGCATAATTGAGTATTTTTAAAAATCATAAAGCATGACAAAAATGTAAGTATACACACATACACACTGATCTTATGTTGACTGCAGAGTTATATAGAAGAGTTCTAAATGCACATTTAGGAAAAAGAAATAGAATGGAAAAGAGGAAAATGTTCATTAATTAGGGAGGCTATCCTATTAAAAACCCAGGAGTGTTCATGAGAACAAAAGTCATACTATTCCTCAATGGTTATTATCTTAAGAGTCTTCCATAGGATGAACATTTTGATATTTAAAATGTAGTACTATAAAATTATAGTTTATATATACATTATACAGTTTGGAATATACATTTCTTTGGATATATCACAGAGATGTTTACACAAAAGTAACTACAGTATGTTTTACTAGTGACCAAAGAATTTTAAAGAGTGATTTTGACTAGTCATTATTCATCAACCTGGGTTGCTAACTATTTGTATAACTTATCTTTTGACCGTAGCAATGTTTAATAGCAAATAGCATGGGAAATAAGTGACTTAAAGGCAAAACTACTCATTTTTTGTCCATAGGTATAAGAATGAACTGTGTCTCTGCTTGACTCTGCTCGACTGTAGTGGGTTCAGTAAGATTTACCTCCAAAATGCAGCTTGGCTCTAAATATGTTGAGGTCTAAGCTCAAAGATACCCTGTCTGGGATATGAAATTCTTACATCTGTGGACAAGGGCACAAGAGAAAAAAACAAAGTGTTAGATGCTCAGTCGTGTCCACCTCTGTGACCACAGGGACTGTGGCCCGCCAGTCTCCTCCATCTATGGGATCCTCCAGGCAAGAATACTTGAGTGAGTTCCTGCTTTGCAGGCAAATTCTTTACCATCTGAGCAACCTGCACTACAATCCATGCAAGCACAGATAAAGCTTCTGCTTGGATTTGCTTATACGTCATACCCTCTAATATTTTAGCCAAAGTGAATCACATAGCCAAATGCAACGTTCACAGGGGGGGGAAATAAAATATTTCCTTAAAAGGGGGTGAGGATGATTCATATTTGCTGAATAACAGCATAATATACCATATGATGTAAGTATGATTCCAAAGTTGGCCACATTTTCCTTGTGAAAAATACCTACAATGTTCAGATCATGTTATTCACACACACAAAAAAATTAGGAAATGTTTTATTTCAAAAACATTTGTTTATGTTTTCCCCAAACTCAGGCTCTTTTGATTTCAGGATTTTAATAAGATTTTGAACAGCTTTTTATAACTTCTTTGCATTGCTTTAGCTTGTGACAAAGAACATTAAACAAGTTGTTTGTTAGAGATTTCAACACAGACCACGGTTTGGTCTACTACTAATTAGCATTATAAAAGCAGAAGTGCTGAAGTTCCATAGCAGTGTTATTTATGGAGAATCTAAGTTTCTTGCCAGTGAACTTGTTTACTATTAACTGTTCTTTACAGAAAAAAAAAATTGCTATAGCTATATTTAATGAGAAGCATAAATCACACCTAATGGACCATGACTCATATTCCCATCAATTTATGGTGCTAAAATATGGACTTAGGAATCTGTCTTTCTATGACTAGTTCAGTTTGGGTTGAAATATTTATAGATGGGGAAAATAGCTTTAATTTTTTAAAGACTGCAGCAATGGAACATTATATGTCTTTGTTCTATTTGATTTATAAATACTGAAGTCATAAATACTGATTAAAACTAGGGAATGAAAATAAAAAGATATGCAAGCATGTCAACCTAGAAAACCTATCTAAACAACAACAACAAAAACCAAAACTGAGGACAAGGAAAATGAGAGAATAAGAAGTATTAGAATTCATGTTGTAAGAAGTATGTGAATTAATGCTTTATTAATGGTATCAGCCTCCTATTTGCAGTAGCTTGTGACAATGGGTCTTTGGATTGTATACCAAAGACTAGACCAAGCAGTTTCTAGAGTGTTAGGAGATCATTTTGCTGCTTGCAGTCTTGAGATCTAAAATGTGTCTTTAGTTTAGCAGAAGAGTGCATTTTAAAACTCAACTAAGATGAGGCTAAATTTAGACTTTTCTATCACCATGACAATTAGAGGAATGATTAGCTATGTCAACACTTCACACAAAGCTAAGGTGTATGATGGGGGGCATCTCCTACTTCTTCATTCTCCTCCTTCCTTGCCTTACGTGGCCATGATAACTCATCTTTTTTTTTGTTGTTTGTTTGTTTGTTTTTCATATTGCACTTTGATTCTTTTGTTTCCCTTTTTGCCTCTGAAAGTTTGATTTTTAAATATTTTTCTCAGTGTTGGTTGAAATCTGAAGGATGTAGTTCCTGTTTTAACTAATACCCTTAACATTGTAATTTATATGCTTAGTTATACAGTGAGTGAAATCGCTCAGTCGTATCCGACTCTTGGCGACCCCGTGGACTGTAGCCTACCTGGCTCCTCTGTCCATGGGATTCTCCAGGCAAGAGTACTGGAGTGGGTTGCCATTTCCTTCTCCAGATAACTCATCTTATACTGATAGTTACTTTGTGGTTTTTTAGCTGTTTTTCCCTCTTACCATACGGATGGCACATGCCTACACATGTTGCACATATTTTACACGTATTTCAGCATTGATTGTGAAAGTGTCGATTGAGTACTGAATGCCAGATTCTTTCCTATCATCATTTATATTTAGAGAAACTCATTCATAAACAAATAGACAATATCAAACCTGTGGGTGGGTAGAGGGGTTTCTCAGAGAGACCTGACTTTCTAATAAGTGACAAGTGTGAAGAGAGTGTGCATTGCTGCTGTCCCTTTCTCCTTCTTTCCTCTTGGAATGCAGACTTGGTTCCTGACGATGAATCCAACCTATTGATAATGTGATGAAACAAATACAGGGAGAAAAACAAGATGTTCTAAGGATGTCAGCGAAGAATGATAAGAGCCTCCACACTGATTAGATTGTTGAACTTCTTTGCCCACATCAAACACTGCCTATGTCCGATTATATGTGGAAAACATAGACTCAATTTTTAAAGGCATGATCTGTCAAGTTTCCAGATCTGTATCAAAAGTACCTGTACACAGTATAGAATATTTACGTAGAACAAATGGTATAGAGAATTTCAATTATAAACAATATCAAATTTTCCTTTAAAAATTATACAGATTTAGACCCCAAAACAGCAAATAAGAATGTTTGTTACTGTACATCTCTATGGATAGTTGGTGTATTCACTAACCCTCCCCACTCCCTTAAAAGGGGTTTGGAAGATGTTTGGAAGGTGTTTGGAAGGTGTTTGGAAGATGATTGGCAGCAGTACAATTTGATTTAGATTTTATTCCAAGAAACTGAACTTGCGTCTCTCTAAGGCATATGCATTTAGAGAAAAATAAACCTATTCTATCTCCACCTTTGGTACTAAAAATAAAAATAATCATCCTTAATCACAAGAATACTTTTATTCTTAATGTACTCACTTAGGACTTAAACTGAAAATTTGCCTAAAGATTTTGAGAATTATGAGAAGATAAGAGCATTAATATAATACCAAGGAGCAAACTATATTTATAGCAATGATGACCACTCACAAAGAGAAATGGCTAATTATAAAAATCACATAAAATAATAGAAAGTGTTATGAATTATAAAATATAGTCCTCAACTATGTGTGCGCAAACACATACAGGAAGGGAGTCGATAAACAAAAATAAAACTCCAAGAGAAGATCAGAAACATGAAAGAGAAATGTATATTCATTAGAAAACAAAGAATTCTTCAACAATAAGAAGAATCACTTAATTAGAGTGAGTTCTCTTAATACAGAAAAGCACAAATATGGTTCTCTTTTCAAAACCTCTTATCATTTTTCTTCATTTAAACAACATTGGGATAAAAAGGGAAAAGGATAAAAGCAAATAAAAATATTGGTGTCTCATTTCATATGAAAACTTGTGTCATAAATCAATGTGCAGGTCAGGTACTTAGCAGTGCATTGTTTTCAATAAAACTGAAGATGATTTAATCTAGTTATCACTAGAGATCATTAAAATAAATTCTGATGTTAAATCAACTCATGGGTTGTTTTTTTGTTTGTTGACATAGAAATCAGAAGAAGCTTATTCAGTGACTTTGCTATAGAAAAGTTACTTACATGTATAATAATTATATTTATGAAAAAGTTTCAAAAAAAAAAAGTTTCTCAGTGTTTACTCATTGAGGCATTTACAAATTATCATCCAAACACGTGAACAGATGAGAATAATACAAGACATCCATTTCATTAAGTTGAGCACTTCTAATAAATATAAACTTTATAAGTTATTAAAAGTTATTAACTACATTTATAAATTATCTAAATGTGTTCTATTTATAATGTGTTGATCAACTGCTTGCTACTTATAAAGATTACTAAAGTAAGAAATTGTTTTTCAGTTACACTAAGGAGCACAGCGTAAGTACATGAGATGTTCACATGTGTTCCTGTTTTTGTTGCAGAGAAATAAGAGGGCATAGTCAGATTTTCAGAATATACATAAGGGTGGTACAAAACCTCCAAAGAGAAAAACAATGTAGTCTTACCTTGGTCTAAGTAAAGGATGTTCAAACTCCAGTTTAGCCATAATGTTGTCTTCAAATAGTATGCAAAAGGTGACCTAGGTGTGGAAAAAAGAAAAAGATTAAGTAGGGCTGTGCTAATTGAAAGGAAATGGTAAAAATACCTAATTCTCAGGAGGATACTGAGACTGTAAATCACAGTATAGAACACTATACTTGTGTATATACATCATATACTATATATGATTATTTTATGAAACATAATTAAAATATTGCCTTTAAATGGGGGCATTCACACATTTTGTCTTCAATGTATTTATAATTCAGTTTTATAAAATTGTATTTCTGGGGTGATTGTATTTAAAAGTATTTAAATTTTAATAAGTACTCTTGTTTATAAACAGTTTAAATAATGTAGAAGTGTAACATCAAATAAAGAGAGTCATCATCCCATGTTGATCTTCATATCTTCTACTCAGGAGTTCATGCTGTTACAGTTTGCATATATCTTTCTCTATTTTAATGTTATAAATGTATAATGTGTATAAGATATATGTGAATTTTAAAATGTATACTTTATATAAAGCAAAATGTCTTGCTTTCAAAATATAGGGTAAAGTGAAAATGTTCTAGAGGACAAAATGGCAACCAAAGGACCTGAACTCACTCCTCTTACAAGAACACCAAAATCACAACCAACTCTGAAACAACCATCAATAAAAAAGACTGAAACACCAGAAAAGATCATCTACATCCAACGACAAAGACCAAACCACAACAAGATGGTATGAAGGGTACATACATTAAATTATCAAATTACATACCCCCTGGGAGAATAATTGTATCACATAAGTTCTCCAACGGGAGAGTTCTGAGCCCCATGTCAGGCTCCCCAGCCTAAAGACTTGGCATCAAGAGGAGGAGCTCCCAGAACATTTGGCTTTGAAGGCCAGCAGGACTTGTTCACAGGAGCATCACACAAACAGATGGAAAGGTACACCATATTCTTGGATTAGAATATTCCATATTGTTAAAATGATTACACTATCTAAAGCAATTTGTATATTGAATGCAATTCCTATCAAACTAACAATGGCATTTTAAACAGAAAAAAAGCTTTTTTTTAAGACTCCAAACAGCCAAAGCAATCTTGAGAAAAAAAAAAAAAAATGGAGCTGGATGAATCAGACTCCCTGATTTCAAACTATACTATGAAGTTACAGTAATTAAAATAGTATGATATTGGCAGGAAAAACAGACATATAAACAATGGAATATGGTAGAAAACCCTGAAATAAACCCATGAACCTATGAACAATTAATCTATGACAAAGAAGGAAAAACCATACAATGGAGAAAAGACAGTCTCATCAATAAATGTATCAGGAAAACTGGACAAATTTGTGTAAAAGAATAAAATTAGAACATTCTCTAACACAGACACAAAAATAAATTCAAAATGGATTAAAGACCTAGTATAAGACTCTTAGAGGAAAACATAGGCAGAGCACTCTTTGACATAAATAGCAGCAATATTTTTTGTATATGTCTCCTAGGGTAGTGGAAATAAAAACAAAATAAACTAATGGAACCTAATTAAATTTAAAAGCTTTTGTACAGCAAAGAAAACCATAAATAAAACAGAAAGACAACCTACAGAATGGGAGAAAATATTTGCAAACAATGCAACTGACAAGGGATTAATCTCCAAAATATACCAACAGTTCATATAGTTCAATCTCCAAAAGACAAACAACCTAATCAAAAAATGGACAGAAAAAGTAAACAATTGATTTGTCAAAGGCCTTACTTTTGGTTTTAAGGTTTATAGGATTTGCTGGTAAAATAACCACTTCACACTTAGGTGAGCAAGAATTAAAAGAATTTATTAACTTGATAAGAGCTTACAATATAATAATATTGAATTAAGATTATAATATGCTAATTAAGGAATAGAACTGATTTCAAAAGAATAATAAGAGAGAGAGGTTTATATGTCACTGAATTGGGGAAACCAGATGTAAGTAGTGCTGGGAAGTCCCTGGAACAGCAGTCTGGAGTCCCAGGTGGGAAAGGCCCCAGGAGGTGCATCCACCCCATGGGTGATATTTTAGTGTGCTACTTGGAGGAGTCCAGCTTATAATACCAGGCTGTAAGTTGATAATCAGCCTACATGGAAATGTGCAGCTATGGTTATTGTAATGAATAAAGACCAAGACATTTATAAGTCCTGGAATGTTCTCTGATCCCTGGGAGCTGGCCAGGCCCACGAGGATCAAAATGTCCCAAGACTAAAAATTCCCTGTCTTATCCAATGATTTATAAAGATATTTTGGTAACACTGCTCTGGCCTGTAGGTAGTTCAGCAGTTTGGCATGTAGTCAGTTTTAGGGTCATTTTCTGGGCTAAGAGAGAGGCCTAGTGTCATTTCTGAAGCCTGAACAAGACTACATTACTAGCTTCCCCAACGATAGTCATTTCTTCAAAGACGAGATAAAGATGGCCAAAGGGTAGATGAAAAGATGTTCAACATTGCTAAGGATTAAAGGAGTGGAAACCAATACTAAAGTGAAGTAGTTTACATCAAAAATTCTATAAATCATGCTGGAGAGGATGTGGAGAAAAGGAATCTTCTGATACTGTTGGTGGGAAGTAAAATTGGTACAGTCACTGAAAAACTAGACACAGAGCTACTATAGGGTCCTGTAATCCCACTCCTGGACATATAGCTGGAGAAAATGAAAAATTGAAATGATATATGTAGCTCAGTATTCACAGCAGCACTTTTAAAAACAGCCAACACATTGATAGGTGTTCTCTGAAAGAGGAACAGATTAAAGCAAGTTTGGTATATAGATACAATGAATTTTATTAAGCCATAAAAAAGAATGAAATATCATAGTCCCATTTACAGCAGCATGGATAGCCTAAAAATTATCATACTAAGTGAACTAAGTCAGTCAGAGAAAGACAGATACATAAATCCACTTATATGTGGGATTTTAAAAGATGATACAAATGAACTTATTTATAAAACAAACAAACATGCAGATATCAAAAACAAACTTATGGTTTCCAACAGGGAAACACTGCATGGGAGGGTGAGGGATAAGTTAGGAGGCTGAGATTATCATATACTCACTGCTATGTACAGAACAGATAATCAAGGATCTACTGGATAGCACAGGAAATTATACTCAGTATCTTGTAATAACCTATAATGGAAGAGAATTTTATATATATATATAAATATATAATATATCTATATATATATAACTTAAATGCAGAGTATAACATGCTAAATCCTGGGCTGGATGAAGCACAAGCTGTATTCAAGATTGCGGGGAGAGATATCAATAACCACAGATATGTAGATGACACCACCTTTATGGCAGAAAGCAAAGAAGTATTAAAGAGACTCTTGATGGAGGTGAAAGAGGAGAGTGAAAAAGCTGGCTTAAAACTCAACATTCAAAAAATGAGGATCATGGCATCTGGTCCTATCACTCCATGGCAAATAGATAAGGAAACAATGACAAACTTTATTTTCTTGGGCTCCAAAATCACTGTGGATGGTAACTGCAGCCATGACATTAAAAGACACTTGCTCTTTGGAAGAAAAGCAATGAAAACCTAGACAGCATATTAAAGAGCAGAGACATTACTTTGCCAACAAAGGTCCATAGAGTCAAAGCTATGTTTTTTCCCAGTAGTCGGGTGCGAATGTGAGATCTGGACATATAGAAAGCTGAGTGCTGAAGAATTGATGCCTTTGAACTGTGGTCCTGGAGAAGACTTGAGAGTCCCTTGGACTGCAAGATCAAACCAGTCAATCCTAAAGAAAATCAACCCTGAATATTCAATGGAAGGACTGATGCTGAAGCTCCAATACTCTGGCTACCTAATATGAAGAGTCAACTCATTGGAAAAGACCCTGATGCTGGTAAAGATTGAAGGTAGGAGAAGGGGATGACAGAGGATAAAATGGTTGGATGGCATCGCTGACTCAATGGACATAAGTTTAAGCAAATTCTAGGAGATGGACAGGGAAACCATGGCAAGCCATGGGGTCGCAAAGAGTCAGACATGACTGAGTGACTGAACAATATATAACTGAATCACTTTGTTGGACATCTGAAACTAACACAACATTGCAAATCAACTCTTTCAATAAAACTTTAGAAAAATGAAATAATGTTCTATGCTTACAAGAAAAACAGGAAAAGACTCAATATCAGCAATAAAGAAAGCACAGATAATCACAATCCTGATTATGTAAAGCCAATGCTGCAGCAATCCTAAGGATGTGAGAGGAGGGAGTTAGTCCAAAGTTTTTAAAACATATGCAAAGATAGGAAATGAACATATCCTCTGAGGCAAAAAAGTTGAAACTGAGACACTTACACAAATACAGCTGCTATATAGACAGCTTCATATTTCTATTTCATCTGCATCCACTAAGTTTAGTCCAAAGGCCCATATTTTTCCATTGTTAAACAAATTTTTAGAGATCCCAAGAGTAGATAACTTTTTTTATTATAGTTGGTTAATCAGGTTAATTAAATAGAATGCACATATATATGACACATAAGATATATATTTTATATATATATAAATATAAAAAAAAATATATATATATACCATTATAGAAAACCAAAATTTCTTCAAGAAGAAATAAATTATCACAGTCATATGTTTAAATAAAGTAAATCATTATTAAAGTCCCTGTGTCAGAAATCTCTAGATATCTTCACAGTCAATTCAAGATTAAACAGAAAATAGCCATCTTATAATTACCTCTTAGAAAACTGAAAAACAAGTAAATATTTCTCATATTGTGAGATCAGAATTGCCATTTTTTATGACAAGAATATTATAGCCCAATCGCCTTCATACATTTAGCAAAATAATTGAATTAGCAAAAAATATAAATCATTTCTATTATTTATAGTTGATATTTGTAGAAAATCCAAAATAATTTGTAGAAACATATTAGGGTTAGCAAATTTACATTATTACTAAAGGAAATATAAAACAATAATTATAATTTGAGATACTGCCAGTAAAAATAAATAAATGATAAATGATGTCAATGACATCAAATATCTATGGATCAGATCAAGGTATCAGAGTAAGAAGATGTAGACCTCACTCCTACCACCAACAAGCAATTCCAAAATATATCTACATTTGGAATAATTCTCATGGAAAACTAACGAAACTGGCAGAAGAATCCCATACAGCAAAAGGTACATGAACGATTTCTGAAACACTAAATAGGAAAGAAAAAAGCATAGGGTTATAACCTCTACTCTTGGGAGAGAGCTAAAAGGAAGAGGAGGTCCACACAAGTGGACTATTGCCCTGAGGAAGGAAAAGGATGAGCCACAGATTATCCCAGTCCTGAGGTCCTATGCTAGGGAGAAAAACCCCTGGTTGCTGGGATAGACACAAGGGCAAGAGAAGCTCCCCAATCATACTCCCCAATCCAAGGAGAGAAACACCCTTGCCCCATTCACTGCACACCACAGCTTGTGGCTAGATCTGAGGCATGCAGGTCAGGAGTAAAGGCTGATCTAGGGATGCAGAGGTGGCCCAAAGGCCTAGGATATGGTTTCAATGGGGGAGCAGCCTTGTCAATACTTATTCAGGCAGCCCCTTGGGGAACACTATGATCAGCAGGCTATAGTCCCTCTTCCAGCTGATCGAGTACACTGGCCTACGCCATACCACAGTTTTGTGCTGGATCTGGAGCAGACGGGTCCTGGGAGAAAGCTACCATAGACTTAGTCCAGATCTCTGGTAGCAGTGTAGTGCATTCATTCTTGCAGCCATAATGCCATGACTTAGCTCCATCCTAACAAAGGCTCCCGGAGAAGGCAATGGCACCCCACTCCAGTACTCTTGCCTGGAAAATCCCATGGACGGAGGAGCCTGGTAGGCTGCAGTCCATAGGGTCGCGGAGAGTCAGACACAACTGAGCGACTTCACTTTCACTTTTCACTTTCACACATTGGAGAAGGAAATGGCAACCCACTCCAGTGTTCTTGCCTTGAGAATCCCAGGGACGGGGGAGCCTGGTGGGCTGCCATCTATGGGGTCGCACAGGGTCAGACACGACTGAAGTGACTTAGCAAGCAAGCAACAAAGGCTCCAACCCCACTCATTCCATGCCATGGCCTTTCCAAAGATCTGGGATGACCACAACAGGAAAAAAGACACAAACTTGGGCTGCATCTGAGTGAAGTTGTCGATGACTACACAGGCAGTGTGTCACACTTCTGTGAGTAGACAGCCCTGATTTGCTTCAGGATTCTCCTTCCTTTGGATAGGATATGCACTCAAGGGGGATGGAACCTGATTGAACCAAACACTCAGGGCTTCTATTTAAACAACTGGGGGACAGACACTGTCTCTTCAGTAGAGTGACAGCAGTCATGGGGGAGAGAGGATGTCCTGCCTCACACCCTGCACAGGCTTTAGCTTCTCCAACACTAACCAAACCTCCTACCAAAGTGATAGGAGCCAGAAAACTCTGAGAACAGATACGGCTGGTGTCCCTAGCAAAATAAGCCCAAGCACCAAAGACACTGGATGAACAGAGTCTACACAGAGATGCTCCCACATAAAAACTCCCCTTCAAGACCACTGTAGACAACTGTTTCTCCTAAATTCATAGAACCAGAGAAAGTAAATGAAAAGGAAGAGGAACTATTTCCAGTTAAAAGAGCAAGAGAAATCCCCTAAAAGAATAAATAATGACACATAAATAATAAAACAGTCAACAAGACCCTGGGTTCAAAAAGATAGTAATAAAAATGCTCACTAAATTAAGAAAGATTACTGATATAAAAACAGATCACTGTAACAAGGAACTAGCAACTATAAAGAAAAACAAATAAAAAATAGATCATTGGATTTCTGAGATAAAAAGAAAGTTAGAACCAATGACTAACCAACTAAATGTTGTGGAAGAACAAATAAGTGATCCAGAAGTTAGAATAATGGAAATCACTCAATCAAATCAGCAGACAAAAGAAGAAGAAGAAGAAGAAGACTAAAGCATCTTACAAGATCTATGGAATAGTATAAAACATGAAAATCTATGTATAATAGGGGTTCCAGAACAAGAAGAAGAGAGAAGGAAATTAAAAATGTATTTGAAGAAATTACGACTGAAAACTTACCAAACTTAAACAAGGAAACAAATATCCAGATATAGGACGTTCAAAGGGTCTCCAACAAAATGAACCCAAACAGACCCACACCAAAACATACCATAACTAAAATGGCAAAAGTTAAAGAGAGGATGGTAAAGGCAGCAAGAGAAAAAGAAAGTCGGTTACAAGAGAATACCAGAAAGACTATCAGTTGGTTTCTCTGCAGAAAATTTGTATGTCAGAAGAGAATGGCATGACATATGCAAGGTCTTGAAAAGGAAAAATCTGCAACCTAGGATACTCTACCCTGCAAGAATATCAATGGAAGGATAAATAAAGGATTTCTAGAGAAGCAAAAAATAAAAAACTTCAGCAATACTACCTTACCCTAAAATAATATTTAAAAGTCTTCTTTGAATGGAAAAGAATCAAGAATCTATAGGAAATGAACAAATCACAAGAGGAAAGGCACATATATAAAAGGACTAAAGATCACTTAAACCAATACAAAGAGTTAAAAAATAATTCTAAAAGCAATTATAATTAAAATAAACAGTAAAATGAAGATTTAAAGTATAATGTCAGAATCACAAAATGTGATTGTGGGGGTAAATGTAGATCTTTTCGAATGTGTTTGAACTTAAATGACTATCTAATTAAAACAAGTAGATATAGGTCAGCATACACAAACTCCATGGTAACCACAAATTGAAAAAAAAAGATATGCAAACACCAAAAAGAAAGGAACTCAAGTATATTAGAAAATAAAATCAAACACCAAAAGGAAAAACAAAAAGAAGAAATAGACAGAGAGCTATAAAACAAACTAGGAAACAAGGAATAAAATGGCAATAAGTACTTAACTATCAATAATTATATTAAATGTCAATGGATTGCAATATACAGCATACAAGAGACTCACTTCTGGGAAAAAGAGGCACAGACTGGAAGAAGGAAGATCAAAACATACATTTCATGTAAATTGAAACAAGAAAGTGAGGGTATCAATACTCTTATTGAAGAAAACAGATTTAAAACAAAGTCTATAAGGAAGACAAAGAAGAACATTATATAACATTATATAACAATAAGAGGATCAATACAAGAAGAGGATATTATACATGTTAACATACTCACAATCAATACAGGAGCATCTAAATATATACGTTAAATACGAATAATACTAACAGACATGAAGGGAGAAATTGACAATAATACAATTTTAGGAGGAGATTTTAACACCTCACTGTCATCAATGGATATATCATCCAGCAAAAAATCAATAAGGCAACCAGAGTGTTAAATGACACAATAAAGCAGTTTGGATTAATCCACATCTATAGGATACTATATACAAAAAAGCAAGATACTTATTACTTTCAAGTGCACACGGGATGTGTGCTCTAGGGTAGACCATATACTAAGTCACAATACAAACATCAGCAAATTTAAGAGAATAGAAATGATATTAAGCATCTTCCCAACCACAAGGTTATGAAACTGGACATTCTGAAACTTTACAGGAAGAAAAATGGCGAAAGAACAAACACACAAAAACTAAATAACATGCTACTAGAAAAACCAATGGGTCAGTGAAATCAAAGAAAACAATGAGAAAATACTAGACAAAAATGAAAACAACTTACAATAAAAATCTCAAATAAACAACCTAACCTACCACCTAAAAGAATTACTGGAAAAAAGGAACAAATAAAGCCCAAAGTCAGATGGTAGGAACTAAGAAAGTTCCTAGAGGAAACAAAAGAGATCAAAAATCATTTTAAGTAAGACCAAGAGCTGATTCTTGTTTAAAAAATAAGCAAAATCAAGAAGGCTTTAGCTTAGTTCACCCACAAGAAAGGAGAGGAACATAAATCAACTAAATAAAAGAGGAGAAATAACAAATGATATCACAGAGATACAAAAAATTACAAGACAATACTGTGAAGTTATATGCCAACAAATTGGACAAGTTAGAAGAAATGGACAAACTTCTAGAAACATACCACCTGCCAAGACTGAGTCAAGAAAAAACAGACAATTTGAATAGATCATCACTAGAAGTGACAAAGATTTGTAATAAAAATGAAAAACTCTGCAAAGTCTAGAACTTGATGGCTTCACAGGAGAACTCTACCAAACATATAAAGAAGAAATTACCCCTATGCTTCTCAAACTACTCCAAAAAATTTAAGAAGAAATAATGCTCCCAAATTTATTGTACAATGCCACCATTACTCTGATACCAAAGCTTGACAAAGACACAGGAAAAAAAAAAAAAAAACAAAGAAAGAACTTACGGGCCAATATCTCTAATGAGTCTGGGTGCAAAAATCCTCAAATCATTATCAAACAAAATTCAACAATACATAGAAAGTATCATATACCACAATCATAAGGGATTTATTCCACTGACACAAGGATGGTTCAACATACACAAATCAATGTGATACACCATATCAATGAAGGAAAAGACAAAAACCAAATGATAATCTCAAAAGCTGCAGAAAAATCATTTGACAAATTTCAACATTTATTCATGATCTCGCAGAAAAGTGGGGACAGAGATAACTTTTCTCAACATTTATGATAAATCCCTAGGCAACATAATAGTCAACACTGGGAAAAACTGAAAGCCTTTCTGCTCAATTCAGGAACAAGAAAGACAAGGATGCCCAGTCTCTCTACTTCTATTTAAAACAATAATGGAATTTCTAGCCATGACAATCAGATAAGAAAAATAAAAACAAAAAAGATTCAAGCCAGAATGGAAGACGTAAAACTGTAACTATTTACAGATGACAGGATACGCCATATAAAGAACCCTAAGTTCACCACATAAAAATATTATAACTAATCAATCTCTTCAGCAAAGCTGCAGGATATGAGATGAATATGCAGAAATCTGTTTCATTTCTATACACTAATAATGAAATATCAGAAAGAGAATGTAAACAATCCCATTTAAAACTGCATCAATAATGAAAGGAAATACTTAAGAGTAAACTTAACAATGGAGATAAAAGACCAATATACTGAAAACTGTAAAAAAAATTTTTTTTTAATAAAAAAATAAAGATTATTGAAAGAAATGGAAAGATACTTGTGTTCTTGACTGAAAGAATTAATATTGTTAAAATGGACATAGTTTGGAAAGCAATATACAGATTTAATGCAATATCTATTAAAATAACTATGACATTTTTCATGGAACTAGAACAAATCATCCTAAAATTTATACAAAATTACAAAAGACCCAGAATTGCAAAAGCAATCCTGAGAAAAAAGAACACAGCTCAAAGTATAACCATTCCAGACTTCAGACAAAGCTATGGCTGGTCACAGATGTCCAGAGAGACAGGCTGCCCAAAACGAACCTCGGGTACTTTATTATCCTTGCTCCAAAAGGAAAATCAGTATTGCTTACACTGAGCTCAAAGCTGGCATGTTTGGCAGAAGTATCTTTCTCATTCACCTCCTTCCCCAGAGACATTGAGGCTGGGTGCCCAGGCTAGAGAGGAAACCTGAGCTCAATGGAAGCCCTTCCTTGAAACCCTGACCTGGGTGGCTTCTGTCCGCTCTTCACCTGAAGGAGACCTGGCCCTTGAGACTACATGAAAAGAACTTTGGATTTAGAGTCAGCAGTTGACCTCAGTATTGCATGACCCTCATTAAAGCACATAAACTCCTAATGTTTATTTTAGGACTTGTCAAAATTAGGGATGTTATCCATGTCTGAGTCAGGTCACACACTAATTCTTTTTATCACAAGGAGATAGAAAGTCAGGGTTCTGGGAGACAGACAGAAGACCGAGGGTATCTATCTCTGACTCTCTGTGGAAGGTAAGTCTATAAAATTCACATGTTATCTGGTTACAAATTCCTCTGTCTGAATGTAAGAATGTGCAAATGTCTAGGGTCTAACTTGGTTTACTAGTCTTTGAGAACAAAATGAACACCTCCCCCCACAAAATGACTTCCCTGGTGAATCAGATGGTAAACAATCCACCTGCAATGTGGGAGACCTGGGTTAGATCCCTGGGTTGGGAAGATCCCCTGAAGGAGGGCATGGCAACCCACTCCAGTATTCTTGCCTGGAGAATCCCCACTGACAGAGGAGCCTGGTGGGCTACAGTCCATGGGGTCGCAGAGTCAGACACAACTAAGTGACTAAGTACACAAAACTGCAGTAATCAAAACAGTATGGTTCGACACAAAAACAGACAAATAGATCCATGGAACAGAGAGCCCAGAAATAAACCCATACACCTACAGTCAAGTAATCTATGACAAAGTAGGCAAGAATATACAATGGAGAAAATATGGTCTCTTCAACAAGTAATATAGAAAAGATGGGCAGTTACTTGTAAAAAAATGGAATTAGAATATCCCCTTCCACCATACAGTAGTCATGTGGATGTGAGAGTTGGACTGTAAAGAAAGCTGAGCACCAAAGAATTGATGCTTTTGAACTGTGGTGTTGGAGAAGATTCTTGAGAGTCCCTTGGACTGCAAGGAGATCCAACCAGACCATCCTAAAGGAAATCAGTCCTGAATGTTTATTGGAAGGACTGATGCTGAAACTGAAGCTCAAATACTTTGGCCACATGATGCGAAGAACTGATTCATTGGAAAAGACCCTGATGCTGGGAAAGATTGAAAGCAGGAGGAAAGGGGATGACAGAGGATGAGATGATGGATGGATGGATGGATTATATGGATGGCATATAAATACACTGACATGGACATGAGTTTGAGTAAGCTCCAGGAGTCAGTGGCGGACAGGGGAGCCTTATGTGCTGCAGTCCATGGGGTCACAAAGAGTTGGACATGACTGAGCAATTGATATGAACTGAACTGAAATTCCACCATATACAAAAATAAATTCAAAATTGTTTGAAGACCCAAATATAAGGTACGACACTGTAAAACTCTGAGGAGAGAACATGGGCAAAGATTTCTTTGATATAAATCCTAAGAATATTTTCTTAATCTTCCAGTGCAAAAGAAATATAAGCAAAAGTTAACATATACGACCTAATCCAATTAAAAAAAGTTTACACAACAAAGGAAACCATCAACAAAATTAAAAGATAACCTGTAGAATGTGAAAAAATTTCTGCAAATAATGTGATCAACAAGAGATTAGTATCTAAAAGATACTAACAGCTCCAACCAATCAATACCAAAATAACCCAAACAATCCAATCAAAATATGAGCAGAAGACTTGAAGATTTTTTCAGAGAAGATGTATAGATGGCCGACAGGCACATGAAAAGATGATCAACATCACTTACTATTAGAGAAATTGAAATTAACACCACAATTAGGTATCACCTCATACCAGTTAGAATAGGTACAATCATAATGTCTACAAATAACAAATGCTAGAGATGATGTGGCAAAAAGAAAACCCTAATACACTCTTGATGGTAATGTAACTAACTTGGTGTGGCCACTATAATGAACAGTATGGACAGCATAGAGTTTACTTAAAAAAGCTAAATATAACTATCAATTCCACCAATAATCCACCAATTCCTCTACTGGGTATGTATCCAGAAAAAAACAAAAAACAAATCTCTAATTCGAAAAGATACATGTACACCAAGTTCACAGAAACACCATTTTCAGCAGCCAACATATGGAATCAACTCAAGGGCCCATTAACAGATGATTGGCTTAAGAAGTGGTGAGACACACACATACACAATACTCAGCCATGTAAAAGAATGAAATTGCTATTTGCGGCAACGTGGCTGGACCTATAAAATACTATGCTTAGTGAAATAAATCAGTGGAAAGACAAATAATGGATGATATTACTTATATATAGGATATAAAAATAATATAAATACAAACACAAAACAGAAACAAATGTGCAAATATAAAACACAAACTTATCATTACTAAAGGGGAGAGGGATGGGTAAGAGATAAAGTCGTAGGAGCACAACCAGGCTGTATATTGTCACCCTGCTTATTTAACTTATACTCAGAGCACATCATGAGAAACGCTGGGCTGGAAGAAGCACAAGCTGGAATCAAGATTGCAGGAGAAATATCAATAACCTCAGATATGTAGATGACACCACCCTTATAGCAGAAAGTGAAGAGGAACTAAAAAGCCTCTTGATAAAAGCAAAAGAGGAGAGTGAAAAAGATGGCTTAAAGCTCAACATTCAGAAAACTAAGATCATGGCATTTGATCCCATCACTTCATGGGAAATAGATGGAGAGACAGTGGCAACAGTGTCAGACTTTATTTTTTGGGGCTCCAAAATCATTGCAGATGGTGATTGCAGCCATGGAATTAAAAGACGCTTACTCCTTGGAAGGAAAGTTATGACCAACCTAGATAGCATATTAAAAAGCAGCAACATTACTTTGCCAACAAAGGTCCGTCTGGTCAAGGCTATGGTTTTTCCAGTGGTCATGTGTGGATGTGAGAATTAGACTGTGAAGAAAGCTGAGCACCGAAAATTGATGCTTTTGAACTGTGGTGTTGGAGAAGACTCTTGAGAGTCCCTTGGACTGCAAGGAGATCCAGCCAGTCCATCCTAAAGGAGATCAGTCCTGGGTGTTCTTTGGAAGGACTGATGCTGAAGCTGAAACTCCAATACTTTGGCCATGTCACGCGAAGAGTTGACTCATTGGAAAAGACCCTGATTCTGGGAGGGATTAGGGGCAGGAGGAGAAGGGGACGACAGAGGATGAGATGGCTGGATGGCATCACCGACTTGATGGACATGGGTTTGAGTAGAGTCCGTGAGTTGGTGATGGACAGGGAGGCCTGGCGTGCTGCAATTCATGGGGTCGCAAAGAGTTGGACAGGACTGAACGACTGAACTGAACCGAACTGATGGGATTAACAGATATAAATTACTATGCATAGACTAGACAAGCAACAAAGATTTACTGTTCCTCCAGGATAATGACATATAATCAGCAAAAAACTAAATCACTATGCTATACAGCTGAAATGAATATAATACAAAAATCAACTACATTTCAATAAAAAAATTAAATATCTAGAATAATTCTAATGAAATATCTGCTAGACTCTTTCACTGAAAAGTATAAATATTTCTGAGAGAAACTGAAGACTTAATTTGCTGAGAGTCTTAGTAAGTTTATTAACTGAAAGATTCAACACTTCTCAAATATTATTTCTTCCCAAACCTGTCCCTAGTTTTACCTCAAATTCAAAACAAAACAAAACAGAAACAGCCTGTTCAACTAGATATCAAAAATCACTACAATGCTACAATAGACAAGATAGAATGGTATTAATGCAAGAATAAAGAAGTTGGCAAATCGCATGTATGTATAGAATCCAAAAATGGATTAATACATATATGTCTACCTAATATGGCACTGTAATATAGTGGTAAAAATTTATTTTGATAAATTATATGGGACCAGGCTTATTACCATAGGCCAAAAGTGTATTTGGAATTTTACTGTATGTGTGAACAAAAATCAACTCCAGGTAGTTTGCAGATATCAATGTAAAATTAAAACAACAAAGATTTAAAACCAATAGAGGTGTACTTTTGTGATGTTGGAGTAACTAAATCTTCTTAAGTAGGATAAAAATGACACTAATCATTAAAAGAGATACGTTGAACTATTCAAAATAAAAAAGTTCATTTTCTCAAAAGACACTATGAAATTATGAAATATTCAAAATATGTTTAAAGAAAATTGTAGAAAACCCTTGAAAAATTCATGGCTAGGACGTCTCAATATCATCAACATGAAGTATCTTTCTGAGTGATTTATAAAATTAATATGATCCCCACAAAAACATCAGTATTATTTTTTAGGTGGTGTCACATAATTTGGTAATACAATTCATAAGAACATATTAACAAGTAAGAATGTATAGGAAAGCACTGAAAAATGAGGGGAAATGAGGCAGTAGATATTAAAATATATAAAACGCTATAATGAAATCAATAATGTGCTCGCACATGAATAGACAAAAACACCAATAGAATAGGAGTAAGTTCAGAAATAGTTTTATCTTCAAAGAGAAATCTCAAATCACTGAGAAAAAATATGCTACTGTTAAATAATTGTGTTGGGACAACTAGGTGGCCCTTTGGAAAAAATATACATTAGATTTACTTCTCATTCTATATAAAATATTAACTTAAAATGTTTTCGAGGTCTACGTAAATACAAAAGATAAAGCAAAGGAAGTACTAGGGGAAAATATGGGCAACTTCATAACTATATGTGGAAGAGTGGAAGTGTTGTATTATTTTTGAAAGTTCAGTTATAGTAAAAGAAAAACAAATGACAGAACAGACTACACGAAAATTTTAATGAAAAAGCACAAGCAAGGAAAAGTCTAATATCATTAATATATGAAGAACTTAAAATTATAGGTTTAAAAAGCAATAGTTCTATAGAAACATGAATAAAATTCATATGGAGATAACTCAGAGATATAAAAATGGCTATTGAACATATAAAATATATTCAGTATCACTCAGAATATGATTAATGCCTTAAAATTAAAATTATATACAATTTTTAAAATATTAAATTAGCAAAAATTCAAAGTAGATTGTTCGTGAGACTACCAGAAAATGATCACTTACAAACTTTGCTTCAGAGAAGTATAAAGTGGTTAAATCCCTATGGGAGAAAATTTGTCAATTACTAACAAAACTATATATGTATTTTCTCATGAACTCAGTAATTTATCTTAAAAGGGGGTTCCCTAGTGGCTTTGTGGTAAAGAATCTAAAGAATCTATCTCCATTGTAGGAGACACAGATTCAATCCCTGAGTAGGGAAGATCCCTTGGAGAAAGAAATGGCAACCCACTCCAGTATTCTTGCCTGGAAAACCCCAGGGACAGAGAAGCCTGATGGGCTACAGTCCACAGGGTCACAAAAGAGTCAGAAATGACTTGGCAACTAAACAACTTATCTTAAAAGACATTACTTTAAAGGTATGCTTTACAAAAAAAGGTCTTAATGAACTGGGTAACCACAATGGTGTGGTCACTCACCTAGAGCCAGACATCCTGGAATGTGAACTCAAATGGGCCTTAGGAAGAAGTACTAGGAACAAAGCCAGTGGAGGTGATGGAACTCTAGCTGAGCTATTTCAAATCCTAAAAGATGTTGTGAAAGTGCTGCACTCATTATGCCAGCAAATTTGGATAACTCAGCAGTGGCCACAGGACTGGAAAAGGACAGTTTTCATTCTAATCCCATAGAAGGGCAATGCCAAAGAATGTTCAAACTATAGCACAATTGCATTCATTTCACATAGGAAGGTAATGCTCAAAATCCTTCAAGCCAAGCTTCAACAATATGTGAACTAAGAACTTTCAGATGTACAAGCTGGATTTAGAAAAAGAAGCAGAACCAGAGATAAATTGCCAACATTAATTGGATCATAGAAAAAGCAAGGGAATTTCAGAAAAAAACATCTACTTCTGCTTTATTGACTATGCTAAAGCCTTTGACTACATGGATCACAATGAACTGTGGAAAATTCTTAAAAAGATAGGAATACCAGACTACCTTACTGCCTCTTGGGAAACCTGTATGCAGGCCAAGAGGCAACAGTTAGAACTGGACATGGAACAATACAGAGTACATCATGATAAATGAGGGGCTGGATGATGTACAAACTGAAATTAAGATTGCCAGGAGAAATAACAACCTCAGATATGCAGATGATATCACACTAAATGTAGAAAGTGAAGAGGAACTAAAAGTCTCTTGATGAAGGTGAAAAAGAAGAGCGAAAAGCTGGCTTAAAACTCAGCATTCAAAAACCTAACATCATGGCATCTAGCCTCATCACTTCATGCCAAGTAGATGGGGAAAAAGTAGAAACTAACAGATTTCATTTTCATAGGCTCCAAAATCACTGCGGAAGGTGACTGCAGCCACAAAATTAAAAGACACTTGCTGCTTAGAAGAAAAGCTATGACAACGTAGACAGTTGTATTAAGAAGCAGAGACATCACATTTCCACCAAAGGTCCATATAGTCAATGCTATGTTGTTGTTGCTGCTTTTTTTTTTTCTCCCAGTAGTCAATATGGATATGAGAGTTGGACCATAATGAAGGCTGAGCACTGAGGAATTAATGCTCTTTAAATGGGGTCTTGAAGAAGACTCTTGAGCATCCCTCTGACAGCAAGGAGATCAAATCAGTCAATTCTAAAGAAAATCAACACTGAACAGTCATTGGAAGGACTGATGCTGAAGCTACAATACTCTGCCACCTGATGCGAAGAACTGACCCAGGGGAACAGATTGAGGACAAAATGAGATGAGGGCAACAGAGGGTGAGAAGGTTAGATGGCATCACTGACTCAATGGATATGAATTTGAGCAAACTCAGAGAGATAGCAAAGGACAGGGAAGCCTGGCATGCTGCAGTTCATGGGGTCACAAAGAGTCAGATAGAATTTGGCAGCTGAATAACAATGCCTATAAAAAGATGAAAATAGTTGTGCACAAGACTTTCCACTGCAATACTATTTGTAATAAGCAAACTATTGGATTCTATGTATAGATGTCCAAATTTAGGAGACTGGTTTTTAAAATGTATGATACCTTCACACTATTTCATACATACCTTTGTTATATATAAACATATATATAATAAACATAATATATATATATATACCTTTTTTATAATAGGTACTACATATTTCCTAAACAGTTTGCTAAGTAAGTTATATACATCATGGCCTTCTAAATATTTCAGTGTGTAGTTTCTGAGATTAAAAGGGTTATAAACAGTTAGCATTATAAATAGCAAGGAGAAGGGAATGGCAAATCACTTCTGTATTCTTGCCTTGAGAACCCCATGAACAGTATGAAAAGGCAAAAATATAGGACACTGAAAGTTGAACTCCCCGGGTCGGTTGATGCCCAATATGCTACTGGAGATCAGTGGAGAAATAACTCCAGAAAGAATGAAGGGATGGAGTCAAATCAAAAACAACACCCAATTGTGAATGGTACTGGTGATAGAAGCAAGGTCCGAAGCTGTAAAGAGCAATATTGCATAGGAACCTGGAATGTTAGGTCCATGAATCAAGGCAAATTGGAAGTGGTCAAACAGGAGATGGCAAGAGTGAACATCGACATTCTAGGAATCAGCAAACTAAGATAGACTGGAATGGGTGAATTTAACTCAGATGACCATTATATCTACTACTGTGGGCAGGAATCCCTTAGAAGAAATGGAGTAGCCATCATAGTCAACAAGAGAGTCCGAAATGCAGTACTTGGATGCAGTCTCAAAAATGACAGAATGATCTCTGTTCGTTTGCAAGGCAAACCATTCAATATCACGGTAATCCAAGTCTGTGCCCTGACCAGTAACACTGAAGAAGCTGAAGTTGAAAAGTTCTATGAAGACCTACAAGACCTTCAAGAACTAAGACCCCCAAAAGATGTCCCTTTCATTATAGGGGACTGGAATGAAAAAGTAGGAAGTCAAGAATCACCTGGAGTAGCAGGCAAATTTGACCTTGGGGTACAGAATGAAGCAGGGCAAAGGCTAATAGAGTTCTACCAAGAGAATGCACCCTATCCAACAACACAAGAGAAGACTCTACACATGGACATCACCAGATGGTTGACACTGAAATCAGATTGATTATATTCTTTGCAGCCAAAGATGGAGAAGCTCTATACAGTCAGCAAAAACAAGACCAGGAGCTGACTGTGGATCAGATCATGAACTCCTTATTGCCAAATTCAGACTTAAACTGAAGAGAGTAGGGATAACCACTAGACCACTCAGGTATGACCTAATCAAAACCCTTATGACAATACAGAGGAATAGATTTAAGAGACTAGATCTGATCGACAGAGTGCCTGATGAACTATGGATGGAGGTTCGTGACACCATACAGGAGACAGGAATCAAGACCATCCCCAAGAAAAAGAAATGCAAAAAAGGATAATGGCTGTCTGAGGAGACCTTACAAATAGCTGTGAAAAGAAAAGAAGTAAAAAGCAAAGAAGAAAAGGAAAGATATACCCAATTTAATGCAGAGTTCTGAAGAATAGCAAGGAGAGATAAGAAAGCCTTCCTCAGCAATCAATGCAAGAAATAAAGGGAAAAAAATAGAACGGGAAAGACTAGAGATATCTTCAAGAAAATTAGAGATACCAAGGGAACATTTCATGCAAACATGGGCTCAATAAAGGACAGAAATGGTAGGGACCTAACAGAAGCAGAAGAGATTAAGAAGAAGTGGCAAGAATACACAGAAGAACTGTACAAAAAAGATTTTTATGACCCAGATAATCATGATGGTTTGATCACTCACAGTCACCTACAGCCAGACATCATGGAATGTGAAATCAAGTGGGCCTTAGGAAGCATCACTATGAATAAAGCTAGTGGAGGTGATGATATTCCAGTTGAGCTATTTCAAATCCGAAAAAATGATGCTGTGAAAGTGCTGCACTCAATATGTCAGCAAATTTGGAAAACTCAGCAGTGGCCACAGGACTGGAAAAGGTCAGTTTTCATTCCAATCCCAAAGAAAGGCAATGCCAAAGAATGCTCAAACTATCACACAATTGCAATCATCTCACACGCTAGTAAAGTAACACTCAAAATTCTCCAAGCTAGGCTTCAGCAATACGTGAACCATGAACTTCCAGATGTTCAAGTTGGTTTTAGAAAAGGCAGAGGAACCAGAGATCAAATCGAAAACATCTGCTGGATCATTGAAAAAGCAAGAGAGTTTCAGAAAAATATCTGTTTCTGCTTTATTGATTATGCCAAAGCCTTTGACTGTGTGGATCACAATAAATCTGTGGAAAATTCTGAAAGAAATGGGAATACCAGACCACCTGACCTGCCTCTTGAGAAACCTGTGTGCAGGTCAGGAAGCAACAGTTGGAACTGGACACGGAGCAACAGACTGGTTCCAAATCAGAAAAGGAGTACATCAGGGCTGTATATTGTCACCCTGTTTATTTAACTTATATGCAGAGTACATCATGAGAAACGCTGGGCTGGAAGAAGCACAACTGGAATCAAGATTGCCGGGACAAATATCAATAACCTCAGATATGCAGATGACACCACTCTTATGGCAGAAAGTGAAGAAGAACTAAAGAGCCTCTTGATGAAAGTGAAAAAGTTGGCTTAAATCTCAACATTCAGAAAACTAAGATCATGGCATTCAGTCCCATCACTTCATGGCAAATAGATAGGGAAACAGTGGAAACAGTGGCTGAGTTTATTTTTGGGGGCTCCAAAATCACTGCAGATGGTGATTGCAGCCATGAAATTAAAAGACGCTTACTCCTTAGAAGGAAAGCTATGACCAACCTGGACAGCATATTAAAAAGCAGAGACATTACTTTGTCAACAAAGGTCCATCTAGTCAGGGCTATGGTTTTTCCAGTAGTCATGTGTGAATGATAGAGTTGGGCTATAAAGAAAGCTGAGCACCAAAGAATTTATGCTTTTGAACTGTAGTGTTGGAGAAGATTCTTGAGAGTCCCTTGGACTGCAAGGACATCCAACCAGTCCATCCTAAAGGAGATCAGTCCTGGGTGTTCATTGGTAGGACTGATGTTGAAGCTGAAGCTCCAATAATTTGGCCACCTGATGTGAGGAGCTAACTCATTTGAAAAGACCCTGATTCTGGGAAAGATTGCGGGCAGAAGGAGAAGGGGATGACAGAGGATGAGATGGTTGTATGGCATCACCGACTCGATGGACATGAGTCTGGGTGGACTCCGGGAGTTGGTGATGGATGGGGAGGCCTGGCATGCTGTGGTTCATGGGGTCGCAAAGAGTCAGACACAACTGAGTGACTGAACTGAAATGAATCTCCTTGCAGGATATGTGGTCTTTTCCAAAACATCCATGAACTGATCTGCTTCATGCCAAATGGTTTTGGAGAGGACCAAATATCATGGATGTTGGATATATGAAAGTGAAAGTAAAAGTAGCTCAGTCATGTCCTACTATTTGCGACCCCATTGACAACACAGTCCATGGAATCCTCTAGGCTAGCATACTGGAATGAGTAGCCTTTTCCTTCTCCAAGGGATCTTCCCTACCCAGGGATCGAACCCAGGTCTCCTGCATATCCAGGAGTGAAACCGCTGAATGAAAATAAATCCATACATAATGCATAATCTGATTATGGCCAGGTAATCAATGGAGCCAAGAATATACAGAGGTAAAAAGACACTGTTCGATAATTAGTACCAGGAAAACTGGACAGCTCCATGTGAAAGAATGAATTTAAAACATTTTCTAACACCATATACAAAATAAACTCAAAATGATAAAAACCACTGCATTTTTTCAGTTTTTTTCCCATTTGTAGAATCAGTATATAAATCATATATACTGTAAGAGGTCATATTGATTATTACTTTTGAAATATTTATCATAAACTGAACATAATCTTATATGCATGTGTATTTCATAAAGTCACTACAAAAAGAGTTAGAAATTTGATTATTGGGACATGGGTTACAAAATGATGTTACACACATTTGGCTTTTGAAAGGCGACTCAAAAACATATTCATTTCACAATTACTATAAAAGTCTGTTGCTAATTAATTGTGTTATGTCAGAATTTCCACTAAATTGTATATCAGATTATGGATCCTAGGAGACAGGAGATTTAGTCCAGGAATCTCCTGTGAATCTGCATTCATAAAATGAAGATACTGATTCTGTAAGTTGGGAGTGGGGCATAATAATTTGCATTTAGACAATTCTCCTAAGTGACACCAGTGCTGGTGATTCATGAATCACATTTTGAACAGCAGTGGTTTGGAACACATTTCTTTCACCACGATGTGACCACTCTTTATTGAGAATTTCTTTATCCTATTATCCTGACAGTGTTTTGCTGGCGTTTTGCTCATCTACCTATGGAATTCATTAATAAGAGTATGTTGGGAGATTCTTTTGTCAATTTCTGAGAAGTGAAAAATAAAATGTTTTTCACTGTCTCAGGTAATTTGTCTTTCTGTACTCACTTGTACATGGAATGCCCTTTCCATTTATATTTTTTTGCAAACTAATTGGTCTCAGATAAGAATCACTTGACTCTTCACCTTGCACTGGGCAAAGGTGAACTTTACAACCGTCACAAACTTAACCCAGTAAATCCTCGGTGAGAAACAAGGCAAGATCAAAATCTTTCCCTTACACTTAATGCCTCATCAAATGGAGAAATAACAGCATCCATTCTTCCAGAACTTGGGGGTCAAAAGGTCAAAAACAGAGGATTCACATTTTGTATACTAGAGTAGAATAGCTGACATGTTCAGAAAGAAAAGATGGTAAGGAATCATTTTTTCAGTAAGTCCTGATAGGAGCTATTACAAACCATTCACATGTTTAAGAAAATCTCTCTAAAGATAAGATTTTGAGAAATACAGTTACCACCATTATGCTGTAGTTAGAATATTATGCCATTTTCCTAACTTAATATTCCATTTTCCTGATTTAATATCTTGCCTCTAGCTTGATTATTCTGACTTGTGAAATTTCCTATGACCTAAAGAGCAAAATGAGGCTTATTTTCTGTTCCTCATCTCCATGTGAATTATCTCAGAGAAGATAATCAAATTAATATCAACCTTCAAGGAGAGAAACATTACTGAAATTGCTCTCCCAGCATTTGTGGTTCCTAGATCCTTGGAGCTTGGCTCCACAAATTAAAGCCTGACTTTTCACTGAAAACTGAAAAGTAGCTGTGATTTTATTTCAATTAGATATCTGTATCTTTTTATCCCTTCTGGAAATTCTAGTCAGAATTATTATGATATTTGCACTTTGTGGATGATCTCCAGTTTATTGCCCATTATGGATTCTCATGATAAATATACTGATTACATTCTGGTAAACATCTAAATACTTTGTGGTGTAGAGCACTACATTGGAAAAAGTGGAGAAAAACAAATTTCTGATTTAGAAACACCTGGAATCACAAGGATAGAGGCATAAGAGTTAGTATTAATAAAACAATACTCTCATATTTTTAACTAGGAAACAAAAACCTACCTCTTCCCTTTTCAGCTTCATTTTCCTGTCAGGAAAATAATATCAGTTATACTAACCTTCTTATCACTCCTATGAGGATAAAATTAGGAAATGTATATAAAGTAGAATTAGAAACAAAAAAATTAAACAAGTATTTTTAAAACTTGTTGCACAACATTATATAGTATATGGTTGAAAACGCAGGTCCAGAAAATAGTTCTTATACTTCCTAATTCTCTCTTTATAATTTACAATGATATCTCAATCTATTCCACACATAAAAATAAAAAACACCACAAACAACAAAATAAGAAAGAAATAAAATTAGAGCTAGTTCTACAGAAATTTAGAGCTAGCAAGTAATAAGGAAGTATGGACTAAAATATAAAATTGTTAATACTCAATATATTGAAAAATGTTTCAAATTATTTAAACATGCTGTTCATAACAGCATTACTTTAAAAAAAAAAAACTTTTTTATTTTGTATTGGGGTAATGCTGATTACAGAGAAGGAAATGACAACACACTCCAGTATTCTTGGCTGGAAAATTCCAGGGACAGAGGAGCCTGACAGGGTTTGCAGGGTTGGACACAACTGAGAGACTGAGCGTGCATGCATAGCCAATTAACAGTGCTGTCATAGTTCCAGGTGGACAGTGAAGGGATTCAGGCAAACACATACATGTATCCATTTTCCTTCAAACCGTGCTCCCAGCCAGGCTGCCACGTGACACTGAACAGAGTTTCATGTGCTATACATACAGCAGGTCCTTGTTGATTATCCATTCTAAATATAACGTGTGTACATGTCCATCCTAAACTCACTAACTACCCTTTCCCTCCATCCTTCCCCCTGGCAATCAGAAACTTGTTCTTGAAGTCTGTGAGTCTATTTTGTAAGCAAGTTCCTTTATATCATTTCTTTTTAGATTCCATATATAAGGGATATCATATGATATTTCTCCTTCTCTATCTGACTTACTTCACTCAGTATGACACTCTCTGTGTCCAGCTATGTTACAGCAAATGGCATTATTTCATTCTCTTTTATGACTGAGTAATATTCCATGGTATATATATACCACATCTTCTTTATCCTTTCCTCTGTCGATGGACATTTAGGTTACTTCCATGTCCTGACTATAATAAACACTGCTGAAATAAACACTGGGGTGCATGATTCCTTTTGGATCATGTTTTCCTCTGGATATATGCCCAGGAGTGGGATTGCAGGGTCATATGGTTTCTCTATTTTCAGTTTTTTTAAGGCACCTCCATACTGTTCTCTATAGTATTATTTACAATAGCCAAGATATGTAAGTGACATAAGTTCCCATCAACAATGAATGGATAAAGATGTGGTATATACACTACAATGGAATTTTATCTCAGCCATGAAAATGAATGAAAGTCTGCCATATGTAACAAGGTGGATGGAACTAGAGGGCATGATGCTTAGTGAAATAAGTCAGAGAGAAAGATAAATACTCTGTGTTATCACTTATAACATATAAAAATAAAGCAAAGGAAGGGCTATGACAGAACAGACTCATCGATGTAGAAAACAAACTAGTGACTACCAGTGGCGAGAAAGATTGGGGGAGGGGTGGTATAGGAGTAGGGGTCTAAGAGGGACAAATGACTATGTATAAAATAAGCTATAAGGACATACTGTACAGCACATGGAATATAAGCAATGTTTTATAAAAACTTCAAATGGACTATAATCTATAAAATTTTTGAATCATGGTATTGTACACTTGAAATGAATATTGAACAACTACACTTTTAAAAACTAATTAAAATTTAATTAATTTTCAAATGTTTCAAACTACAAAAATTGTGCATGAATAAAAAGGTATAAAAAGTAATAAAAAGTATGATGTTCCTGGGTGTTCATTGGAAAGACTGATGCTGAAGCTGAAACTCCGATACTTTGGCCACCTGATGTAAAGAACTAACTCATTGGAAAAGACCCTGATGCTGGGAAAGACTGAAGGCAGGAGGAGCAAGGGATGACAGAGAATGAGATGGTTGAATGGTACAACAATGCGATGGGCATGCGTTTGAGTAGGCTCCGGGAGTTGGTGATGGACAGGGAGGCCTGGCGTGCTGTGATTCATGGGGTCGCAAAGAGTTGGACATGACTGAGCAACTGAACCGAACTGATGATGTTTCTTATTTCTTTCTCAGGCCCTTCTCCCAGTCTAGTTCTGACTCATGAAGCCAATGCAATGTTTTTCTTTAGAATTCCTTAGAATTCTAATGACAGAATCCATTACATTTTTGTAACACAGGAAATTAAATGGACACGCTGGAGAAACTGACTAGTGGTCACAGAATTGACTGGTATAGCCAACAACTAAGAAGAACCACCTATCAGTCTCCTACATTCTGAGTCCAGAGAACAGTGAGATGTGAGACTACAACCTAAGGAAAGGCATCATTTCAGAAGACCTGTCACTGTGATCCTCTCCCACCTGTCTTTCCCTGTTTAGGAGAACTGTTGAGATATGGGGACAAAGGTGGTCTTTAAAGGCAGGACAGATCACAAAAAGAAGTTATTCTCAAGGAAGGAATATTGACCGGTTTTCATTACCACCTTGGCATGCATTAGTCATTGGAGAACTGCTTGAAAGGCAGGCCTAATTACCTAATCTCCCAAACAGGATATCCGCTTGGTCATTGGCCTTAATGACTTGTACATGCAATACAAAATTAATGCAGAATCAGGGTAAGCAGCAGGAGGATTGAGGAGAAATTCTGTAGCCAGGACAAGATTAGGTAAGGAAAACCCTTAAGTGTACATTGCCCAAAATGTACAGAAAATGGACTTTAGCCTTGCCTGTAAGAACAGGCCCAGGAACTTTGCTGGCAGTCCAGTGGATAAGACTTTGCAGTTCAATTGCAGGGAGCATGGGTTTGATCCCTGGTCAGGGAATTAAGATCCCACAGGCTACATGGTGGTTGCAACCAAAAACAAAACCCCCAAAAAACAGGCTCATGACCTCCTAGGGTTAGAGCTCTGAAGGACAGATTGTATATTTACCTAGCAATACTTGGCTGGGAATGCCAGAGTATGATTCTGCTTTGGTGATATTAGTCACATGCCACTAGGCCTCTTCCTAGATGTCAAACTAAGTTGACAATACTAAGTGTCCACTGGTAACCAATGTTTTAGGCAGGTGTTAGAGCTGGAGTTAGCAAGGCCTGCTGTGGACTGTATTTATCTGCAGTAAGACTAAAGACATGACTCAGATGAGTTATGATGACCAAAAAGAAGAGTGGAAAGGGCAGCGACTTAATCTCTTCTATTGCTTTATAATTTCTGTTAACGACAAAAAATATGGCTAACAGACACACTCAAATACTCATTCAAAGAAATATATTTTATTGAATATCTTCCCCTTATTTTTAGTATTTTTCATCAAGAGAATAAATTGGTGGCCAAGAAAGGTGACATAGACTTTTACATGACCCCAGTCTTCCCTCTTCTTGGGCGACTGGAGACACACATACATCCTAACTTAGTGAGTTAACAGCTTTGAATCTAATATAAAGCATGTTTTATATTGAATTACCTAAATTTTGAAAGCTATAATAAGAGAACTTAACAACCAAAACCAACTGAAAATTTAAAAATTTCTATTGAGATATCATTGAAGGGACTGGTGACTCAGGTGAAATGAGGAAGGGTGGGACTAAGCTGAAAGGGCGTGGAGGTAGCAATAAGTAAATACGATGATATAATGTATATGCTTCAAAGAGCTGAGTAAAATTAGTCCAACTATTTATCCTCATTTTTCTTATTCATTATCCCTTATTCACCAATTTTGTTTCTTCAAAAGAGGAAATAGTAGGCTACAGACCTCTGAAGAAACAATATACTGAAGACGCTAAATGGTTGGTTTGTAATATATCATCTCTTAACATAATTTCCTCATATTTTTGCCACATACCCAGGGGGGTGGGGGTGGACAAGGGTGACGATTGGCCTTACTCCCAAGGAGCTTACAATGTTTCTAAAATTAAACAGGAATTACAAATACAAAGATATGCCAATTATTAGTGTATTTCCTCTTCACTCCAAATCCAGCCTTCTTTTCCTTTGATTTTCCATTCTGAAACTGGACCCTGTAAACATTTCTTGTTTCGTCAGATGGGACAGTGTTAGCATTTGTTGATGGAAGGTGCTAGAGGTATGCGGCAGGGCAAAGGAGTTTCTCTTTCTACTGAGTTCAGTTTCTCACTCTGCAGTGCCCAGTGGCTAATGTCATGCAGAACACTCACCCTTCAGTGAATTTGAGGGCTCCTGAAGGTGGCGCTTGGACGTGGGGTAACTCCTCTCGGCCGCTCCTGCTCTGTGCAGCCGCCGCTCCTGGACAGTTAGAACTGGACATGGAACAACAGACTGGTTCCAAATAGGGAAAGGAGTATGTCAAGGCTGTATATTGTCACCCTGCTTATTTAACTTGTATGCAGAGTGCATCATGAGAAATGCTGGGCTGGAGGAAGCCCAAGCTGGAATCAAGATTGCCGGGAGAAATGTCAATAACCTCAGATATGTAGATGACACCACCCTTATGGCAGAAAGTGAAGAAGAGAGACTCTTGATGAAGTGAAAGAGAGTGAAAAAGTGGGCTTAAAACTCAACATTCAGAAAGCTAGGATCATGGCATCTGGTCCCATCACTTCATGGCAGAGAGATGGGGAAACAGTGGAGACAGTGGCTGACTTTATTTTGGGGGGCTCCAAAATCACTGCAGATGGTGATTGCAGCCATGAAATTAAAAGACACTTACTCCTTGGAAGGAAAGTTATGACTGACCTAGACAGCGTATTAAAAAGCAGAGACATTACTTTGTCAACAAAGGTCCGTCTAGTCAAAGCTATGGTTTTTCCCAGTAGTCATGTATGGATGTGAAAGCTGGACTATAAAGAAAGTTGAGTGCAGAAGAATTGATGCTTTTGACCTGTGGTGTTGGAGAAGACTCTTGAGAGTCCCTTGGACTGCAAGGAGATCCAACCAGTCCATCCTAAAGGAGATCAGTCCTAGGTGTTCATTGGAAGGACTGATGTTGAAGCTGAAGCTCCAATACTTTGGCCATCTGATGTGAAGAGCTGACTCATTTGAAAAGACCCTGATGCTGGGAAAGATTGTGGGCAGGAGGAGAAGGGGATGACAGAGGATGAGATGGTTGGATGGCATCCTCGACTCAATGGACTTGAGTTTGGTCAACTTGGGAGTTGGTGATGGACAGGGAGGTCTGGCCGTGCTGCTGTTCATGGGGTTGCAAAGAGTTGGGACACGACTGAGCAACTGAACTGACCTGAAGGTGGCGCTAGTGGGAAAGAACTCGCCTCCCAATACAGGAGATGTAAGATACACTGGTTCAATCTCTGGCTCAGAAAGAGACCCTGGAGGAGGGCATGGCAAACCCACTCCAGTATTCTTGCCTGGAGAATCCCATGGACAGAGGAGCCTGGCCGGCTACAGTCCATAGCGTCACAAAGGGTTGGAGACAACTTAAGTGACTTAGCATGCAAGCACAACTTTTCAGTGACATTCTCACAGGCAAGTTCTACTAGCAACCCAGAGGACAGCTTGCCAGGGTGTTTGGGCAACTTCCTGTGAATCTTAGCAACCCAGCAAGTCGCTTGTTATCAGTGAGTTTATTTGGCCCCTCTAGCCAGCCCCTGTCCACAGCACCTGAGTGAAGTTTTCTACTCTCGACTGGGCCACGCCAACACCCTCTTCACTCAGGTCTGAATCTCAGCCTTAGTGGGAGCTAAGGAAGCTCTTCCAAATTTGTTTCTGCCCTGGACACTGTGCTTCAGCCCTACAGGTAATGGCTGGTCTCTGTATCTGCTCTCCCCATAACCTTTTGAATTATCTTTAGACCTTAGTAGTTAGCCTCTCATTTGTGACCCCATGGACTGTAGCCCGCCAGGCTCCTCTATCCATGGGATTTCCCAGGTAATAATACTAGAGTGGGTTACCATTCCATTCTCCAGGCGATCTTCCCGACCGAGCGGTCAAACCTGGGTCTCCTGCGTTGCAGGCAGATTCTTTACTGTCTGAGTCACCAGACAAGGCCACTAATCTCTCATTATTAGTTAGTAATTCTTCATGATAACCTCTTCCTGTTCACCCTATTTTTCTCATTCTTAACATAGTAATAGTACCACTTACATTACAAGACACATAATACCTAGTTCTTGGTGTGGAAAATTTCACGAGCAGAGTGCTGAGTAAGGCACTGCTGACTGATCTTCCTGAGCCTCTCATTCTGCTCTGGCTGCAGTAACAAAATACCTCAAACTGGGTACCTTATGAACAGCAGAAATTGATTGCTCGTAGTCCTGGAGGTTGAAAGTCCAAGAGCAAGGTGTCTGCACAATTAGATGAGAGCCCTCTTTGGGGTCACAGACTTCTCACTGTACATGGTAGAAGGGTCTAGGAAGTCCTATGGTGTCTCTTTTATAAGGCACCAATTCCATCCATTCAAGATTTTACACTCATAGCTTAAACACCTCCCAAAGCCCTCCAAGTATTAGCACCATCCCCTTTGGGAGTAAAGATTACAGCAATGAATTTAGGAGACACTTGGCAATTAAGACTACAACATATAATTTGGGAGATACAAATATTCAGACCATAGCACTGAGGTTTAAATAGACAACACACATAGCTTGACTGGCCATATAGGAAAATGTGCATTAATTAACTGTATGATTATATTCATCATCTAAAATTTTCATATGAACTCATAGTTCAAAGCATATTTTGACTCTATATCCTACTATTAGACATGATACATCCTTGCAGATTCAGATTACAAAAGGTCCATATTATAATATGGGTGAAGGGAGATCAAAAAGTACAAATATCCAGTTAGAAAATAAATCAGAGCAATGTAATATACAGCATGGTGACTATAGTTAGTAATATTGTACTACATATTTGAAAGTTGCTAAGAGAATGGATCTTAAAAGTTCTCATTACAAGAAAAAATGTAACTATGTATGCCAATGGATGTTAACTGAACTTATTGTGGTTATCATTTTTCAATATGTACAAATACTGAATCATTATATTGTACACATGAAACTGATACATGTAAATTATATCTCAATAAAAAAATGAAAGGCAATAGAAAAGGTTCGTAAATTTAGGATCTTGCATATTTTGAAAGAGATTACTTTTATCCCCAAAAGCTAAAAAATGAAAGTTATAAAGGCCTTGAACGTCCAGAGCTAATCAAATTTCTCCACTGAGTAAACTTACTTGGAGCAAATCAGATTAAGGGGGTGGCCTTCCCAGTTGTTGTTCTGGATCACCTTAAAATAGTCACTCCCTTAAGTTTAAGAAGTGACCTCTGTACTAGAACACTTAGAAATGAGCAAGATAAACTATAATTATTATAATTTAATTTTATAAATTGGATGATTATTTAATTGGATGATTATCATCCTGCTTATTCCACAAATAAATTCTCGTTTATTAGCACATAAAACCTATCTTTCTCTCCATTTTCTGGTTCTGACTTACTGATACTAATTTACTCCTTTAGTTAATTACAAAATTAGCTCATGATAGATTAAAACAACTCTCAGAACCTCAGGTGGGCAATGACTGACAATACACCTGAAATGAACAATTGTAGGAGGAATCAGACTTAACCTTGATTCATACCCTATCCCTTTGTATTGCCATTTGGCAAGTGGGAAAAAAAGCATATTTTGGCTCTATGTACTGCTATTAGATCTAATATACCTTTTTGTATCCAGATTACAAAAAGTTCATATTATTATATTATCTAGTTCAATAAGGCATTTTTTAGTAAATCATCATAATGTCAAAAAGTTCTAAATATTTGTCCTAAAACCATAATTCAACAAAAGTTAAAAATATGTTTTAAATAGGATATTAATAATCTTTTAAAAACTATGAACATTGCTTCCCAGGGATACTGTATCAGCCAAAAAAAATCACTTAAATTCAGTTTATTTTATAGAATATATTTATAAATTGAATGCATTATTGCTCTAATTTTGAATTTGTATTTATAATATTCAATGATAAATCAATCAGCCTCTACAACACACGAAGCATATTATACACCACATACTATACAAGATGAAGAAAATTGTTCACTTCTTTTAAAAATTTCATAATATACAGGTATTTCCTCTTTAAGCTTCTCTAATTAATTGGAGTAAACCAAATACTTTCATATTCCCTATATTTATGAACTATAATGTGGTAACCTGTTTAACAAATCTGTTGGTTACTTTTTATTGAATTGGAATAATCTGACAGCCAAAATAAAAATTCCACCTTTCATATGCCTTAATATAATCTGTTGGTGATTTTTAAGTATAAATTAAATTTAATATAAAGATAACAGCAAAAACATAGGCATTAGCTGCCTTAATTCAATTATTTCTCAGAATATATGAAGAAAGAAATTATCCTATGTGAAAAAAAGTTGCTAAAAATGTTTCTGGTAATTAATTTCAATCTATAATTGTTTTTCTTCCATATCATTTCTAGGGTAGTCAGATATTTCCAAATATAGGTCATTATTTGGAGCTAAGCAAAGATCCAATACAATCACATTTCTGTTTCATTCCTATTTCAAAATTCTCATAGGCACCCTACTTTTCTGCCGTTCCAAGGATTAGGTCACTATTAAAATGACTAAAACCATGTTATAAGGCAAAATGTAAAAATTTGAAACCTTCAGTGTTCTTTAAACATAAAATAATTTCATGCAAATGAAAATTATGATGATAAAATGTTTGGCTTCCACATAGATCTCATGTTTTAATGGATATGAGAATTTAATGGAGATGGTAGAGCATATGCATTTTCAACTGGCACTAGAGGAAAAATTGCAAAAAAGTTACAGTTGATTGAAAATGCTTGGCAGAAGTATTCACTTATGTGTTCCAAAAATATGATATCTAATATTATGCTGGCTAGATTCAGGAAACAAATGTACTTAACTGGCACTCACATGGAATATTTCAGATATTGCTGCAGATGAAACCTTTATGGATGATAATCTGTTTAGAATAAAGTACAGACAAATATCTTGTCTAGCACAGAGAGCCCTGTTGTTCATTTCTGTATATTATGCCAACTTTAAAACACATATTTAATGACATGCCCATGAAAGTAATTGAAAAGAATAGAAGCACTTATAAAAATTACTTGGGAGGAAACATTTTATTGCATTTTTACAACCGAGGATTTAAAATGCACATTATGAATAAGGAAATAAAGGCAACATTAATCAATTTTGCCATTTTTCTGTGTGATAAGGGGCTAGGATATAGCAAATTTATTTGACAATTTCTTAAATAAGTGCCTGGTAACTTTCTAAAAATACAAATACTTATGTTAAAGTAATAGATGATATTATTTGATGGAGTCCATTACCTATATATATATGTATATACATATATACACATATATTATTTTTCTGCTATTCATACTTAACGTTAGGCTTTACAGGTGGCACAGTGGTAAAGAATCTGCCTGCCAATATAGGAGATGCAAGAGATGCAGGTTAGATCCTTGGATTGAGAAGAGCCCCTGGAGTAGAAAATGGCAACCATTCCAGTATTCTTGCCTAGAAAATTCCATGGACAGAGGAACCTGACAGGCTACAGTTCATAGGTTCGTAAAGAGTCAGATAGTACTGAGCACAAGAACACACAGGTTTTTTAGAAATCCTAGTGTGCAAATACAATTGTTTTAACACACAATTATTAGCCTTAAATAAATCCTCTTAAATTTACTTGGTGTTCTGGATAATAAAGCTCTCAGTTTACCAGCTCCAAGCACTTTTAAAATGGAGATTTTAGAATCAATATTTTTTTGATATGGAAACTTGGAAGTGATGTTTTGTTGTTAGTCACTAAATAGTATCTGGCTCTTTTGCAACCCCATGGACTGTAGCCTGTCAGTTCCTCTGGCCATGGGATTTTCCAGGCAAGAATGCTGAAGTGGGTGGCCTTTCCTTCTGGAGGGGATCTTCCCAACTCAGGAATCGAACTTGCATCTCCTGGTTGGCAGGCAGATTCCTTATGACTGAGCCACCTGGGAAACCATATAAGTGATAGTAAGCTGCTATTTAATGAAGGTATAATATGCCCAACATATTTCATTTATGTATTGCTTTACTAGTATTTAAAAAATAATGGGAAGCAGAAAACATTCTCATATTACATCTACAGAAACTGAGGCTTAGACTTGTTCAATAATTTGTTTTTCTAACAAGCTCTTCTATTAGGATGAAAACATTTCTATCTCCAAATCTTGTTAGAAGACCATGGCAATTTATTTCTATCGTCAAGATCTGTACTAAATAAATGCTGATATATAAAAAAAGAAAAATCAGCCTTAAAAGCATGGTCATTAATGAAGAGCAAGCAAGTATTTCTGCTTGAAGATATGCCACTGCACAGAATCTGAGATTCATAGACCCGAATTAAAAACCAAATAGTGCTGTGGGATAATGTATGTATATTGTTTTATCTTTCTGAATATCAGTCTGTTCATCTCCAAAGTAAATATCTTATGAGCAAAGGTACTATTTTCTGGACTATATTTTTCAAGAATATTTGTAGAGCAAATAGCTTTCAAATAGGTCCATATACTCAAAATTATGTTTTTTCCAGTATTCCTATATAGATGTGAGAGCAGGACAATGAAGAAGACTGAGGGCTGGGAGAACAAGATGGCAGAGTAGGTGGACATGGAGTACATCTCTCTCCACGGATACATCAGGAATACACCCTCAGACACAGAAGTGCTTGCAGAACACCTACTGGGAGAGGGCAGGAGTACTTGACCAGGGAAAAGAATATATAGACCCACACAAAACTCAGTAGGATGAAGGAACTGGGGTGGGGGTGAGGGGCGGGGACAGGAGTGTTCATAGGACTGGACCTGCCCTCCGCGGGTAGGGGAAGTGAAACAGGGGGCTGATCCCCACATCAGGGCAATTGTCTGAGTCAGAGGAGAAACATCTACGGCTGAGAGTGAAACAGCTGATCTGTGGCAGGCTAAACAGAATGAGAATCAGACAGTCCTTGCCACAGCCATACACACCCCAGACAGGGAGGCAGATCCCCTGGAGGGTGCCGCAGCTGGAAGCTGGAGTTAAGGGATTGTGGGCAATCCCAGGGCGAGGGCTGCTGTTGACTGCAGAGAGATGGATTGAAGGGATGTGAGGGAGGAGACTGTGGTGGGAAACGCCTGTGGAGGAAAGCCGGGCAGCCATGGAAGCAAGGCAATACTGCTGAGTCACGCATAGGGGGTGGAGCATCACCATAGCCTCTCTCTCCCCACCACGCCAGCATTGGCAGCTGAACAGTACAGAGGCTGGCCCATCAAAGGCCTGCCACAGTGAACTACAGAGTAGGACCCCACCCGGGGTGCTCCTTTAAGTGACTGACGCCCCCGCCGAGCTACAGAGTAAGACCACACGAAGCGTGCCCCTTGAAGTGCCTGGGACGTGCTAATTTACAGAGTAGAACCCCAGCCAGGAGAGCCCCTCTATGTGCCTGATGTGCCTCAGAACAGAGAAGGACCCCAGGCAGAGAAGCCCTCCAAGTGCCTGAACAGGCGGAGCTACAGAGAAAGACTGGCCAAAGTGGCCTTCTGATCACCAGCTGTAAGAGGCTCAAAAAGAGACTGTGATAGGGCCGTAACTCTCGCGGCAGAGGCAGTCCATGTCCCTCTGCACACTTGGCGCCACCAGAGTCCCCTCAAGCCAAGCAGCTGCACCGCCTTCACGCTCAACACTCACTGGGGCAGAGCTGCCACAGGCAAAAATGACTTGTGTCTATGTGCCCAGGGTCGCCTCGGTAGTGTCCGACTCTTTGCCACCCTGTAGCCTGTGGCCTGCCAGGCTTCTCTGTCAGGGAGGGCGGTTCTCCAGGCATGGATGCTAGAGCGCATTGGCCAATACTGGTTGCCATACCCTTGTAGCACTCTATTTCCTGCTGCCCTAGCCGCCAACCCTCCTGAATATCTGGCGCTGCCAGAACCCCTGCGACCCAAGCAGCTGCACCACCTCCACACCTGGCCTCACTGGGGCAAACCCAAGTCCTCCAGGGCAGCCTCAGGAGCAAACTCCAATGGATGACCCACAGGCAGAGGTGGAAATAAAACCACAACTGAAACCCAGGGGCAGTGGGGCTAAGGAAGAAGACCCAAAACCTTCCCACCAGCGGTACAAGCCACAGATTAAATCCACAAGATCATCTAGGCAGACTCTGTGTCTATGGAATATAGAAAAGGTCATTGAGAGCTCCCATAAAAGAAAACACACTAGTTCTGATAGCTGTGGACATTGGAGGCAAGAAACACAGGAGTAGGACCAGATTAGAATCTGAGCGGCCCCCACGGCAGGTCCAGAGATCAGCACGGTGTTGGAGGGTCTCCTAGGGAGGTAAGGTGGACTGTGACTCCCAGCCAGGGAGAGGACTCTGAGAACAGTGACTCAAGAAAAACATTTACTATTCTTATGTTTTGACTTGTTCTGTAGATTTTTTTGGACTGTTTTTCTTTCCTTTGTTTTCCCCCTCTATTGTAGTTGTTGATTTTATTGACAGTATTAAATCTAATCAAGCTTTTGAGCTTTTTTGTTTTTTTCCTCAGTCACTTTTTTACTGCTGTTATAAACCTCTGCTTCTGCATTGGGCTTTTGCAGTTCTGTGGAGTTTTCCCTTTTTTTTTTTTTTAATTTTAATTTTTAAGTTTTTAAACCTATTATTATTTTTTCTACATTTATTCCTTTGTTTGCCTTTCCTGCTGCTCTTTTTCACTTGCAATTAGTCTTTAATGAATATAAATCTTCTTCATCTACCTCTAGTTAACTTTGCATATGTATTCTTCCTTTCTTTTCTTTCTATCCTTTCCTTTCAACATATTTGTTAGTTTGTTTTCATTGCTTTATTCCCCACCTGGCACCTTGCTTCAGTTTTGTTTTTCAGTTTGTGCTTTAGTTAGTTTTGTTCTTAACTGGTAACTATAATTTTTTATTTCCTTTGTTTGCTGGGTCAATCTACTTAACTGGTAAATATAATTTTTGATTTCCTTTGTTTGCCAGGTCAACCTACTGTACTTTATTTTTATTGGACTGTATTGACTTTTCTCATGGGTGTATATATATATGTGTATATTCCATTATCTTAATTATTATTTTTATGATTTTGTAACTGCCATTTGTCTGGGGTTCATGTTTGGTTTCTCGTTTTTGTATATTTGTTTAAATCTCACTTAATGCCATAACAAACCACTTGTGGAATCATTGTTCCTGACCAGAGATCAAGCCCTGAGCCCTTAGAGTGAGAGCACTGACCCCAAGACCCTAGACTACCAGAGAACTAACCCTAGGGAGTATCAAATCGTGAGAATTCACAGAAAGGAAACTACTTGAATACCAGACCCAGCCACACCCAACCACCAGCAGCACCCTGTGCAGGATGCCTCATCTAAACAACAAACAAAACAAAATACAAACCCAATCATCAGCAGACAGGATTACCACCTCACTCAGCCTTGCCCATCAGAGGAAAAACAAACAAAAATTCAGCACAACCCCAATGTTCATCGCAGCACTGTTTATAATAGCCAGGACATGGAAGCAACCTAGATGCCCATCAGCAGATGAATGGATAAGGAAGCTGTGGTACATATACACCATGGAATATTACTCAGCCATTAAAAAGAATTCATTTGAACCAGTCCTAATGAGATGGATGAAACTGGAGCCCATTATTACAGAGTGAAGTAAGCCAGAAAGATAAAGAACATTACAGCATACTAACACATATATATGGAATTTAGAAAGATGGTAATACGATAACCTATATGCAAAACAGAAAAAGAGACACAGATGTACAGAACAGACTTTTGAACTCTGTGGAGAGAAGGTGAGGGTGGGGATTTTCAAGAACAGCATGTATACTATCTATGGTGAAAAAGATCACCAGGCCCAGGTGGGATGCATAAGACAAGTGCTCCGGCCCTGTGCACTGGGAAGACCAGAGGAAATCGGGTGGAGAGGGAGGTGGGAGGGGGGATCGGGATTGGGAATACATGTAACTCCATGGCTGATTCAAAGAATAAAAAAAAAAAAAAAAATTCAGCACAAATCTCACCATATATGAAGCTTACACAAACCACTGGACCAAACTTAGGAGGGCAGAAACCAAAAGGAAGAAGGAATTTTACCTTGAAGCCTGGGAAAAAGAGACCTCACACACAATAAATTAAAACAGAATAATGAAAAGGCAGATAAATACTACACAAATGAAGGAACAAACTAGAAACACAGAAATACAAATAAATGAAGAAGAAATAGGCAAACTACCTGAAAAAGAATCCAGAGTAATGAGAGTAAAGATGATCAAAAACCTTGAAAACAAAATGGAGAAAATGCAGGAATCAATTAACAAAGACCTAGAAGAATTAAAGAATAAACATACAGAGATAAACAGCACAATTACTGAAATTGAAAATACTCTAGAAGGAAACAATAGCAGAATATCTGAAGCAGAAGGACAAATCAGTGAGCTGGAAGATAAAATGGTGGAAATAACTTCTGAAGAGCAGAATAAAGTAAAAAGAATGAAAAGGACTGAGTATAATCTCAGAGACCTCTGGGACAATATCAAGCACACCAACATTTGAATTATAGGGGTCCCAGAAGAAGAAGAGATAAAGAAAAGGTATGAGAAAATTTTTGAAGAGATTATAGTTGAAAATTTCCCCAACATGGAAAAGTAAATAGTCAATCAAGTCCAAGAGGCAGAAAGAGTCCCATACAGGATAAACACAAGGAGAAACATGCCAAGATACATACCAATCAAACTAACACAGACTAAACACAAAGAAAGAATATTAAAAGCAACAAGTAACATAAAAGGTAAATCCCATACACTTAACAGCTGATCTTTCAGCAGAAACTCTGCAGGCCAGAAGGGAATGGCAGGATATATTTAAAGTACTAAAGGGAAAAATCTACAACCAACATTATGGTACCTGGCAAGGATCTCATTCAAAGTTAATGGAGAAATAAAAAGCTTTTCAGGCAAGCAAAAGGTAGGAGAATTCAGTACAACCAGCTTTACAACAAATGTTAAAGGGACGTATATACTCAAGAAATACAAAAGAAGAAAATTATCTACAAAATCAACCCCAAACAATTAAGAAAATGGCAAGAGGAACATATATATCAGTAATTACTTAAAATGTAAATGGGTTAAATGCTCCACCCAAAAGACACAGACTAGCTGAATGAATATAAAAACAAGATCCATATATATGCTGTCTACAAGAAACCCACTTCAGACCTATAAATACATATAGACTGAAAGTGAGAGGATGGAAAAAATATATCCCATGCAAATGGGAAGCAAAAAAAAAAGCTGGAGTAGCAATCCTCATATCAGATAAAATAGATCTTAATATAAAGAAGATTACAAGAGATAAGGAAGGACATTACATAATGATCAAGGGTTCAATTCCAGAGGAAGACATAACAATTGTAAATATCTATGCACCCAACATAGGAGCACCTCAGTACATAAGACAAACATTAACAGACATAACAGGAGAAACTGAAAGTAACACAATAATAGTAGAAGACTTTAATACCCCACTCAAACCAATGGACAGATCATCAAAACAGAAATAATAAGGAAACACAAGTCTTAAATGATTCATCAGAATTGATGGATCTCATTGATATCTTCAGGACAACCATCCAAATGCAGAAGAATAAACCTTCTCAAATGCACATGGAATGTTCTCCAGGATAGACCACATCTTCAGTCACAAATCAAACTTCAGTAATTTAAGAAAATTGAAATCTTATCAACCATCTTCTCTGAACACAATGATATGAGACTAGATACCAATTACCACACACACACACACAAAGAAAAACTGTACAAAGCACAAGCACATGGAGATTAAATAACACATTTCTAAATAACCAACAGATTACTGAAGAAATCAAAAGGTAAATCAAAAAATTTCTAGAAACAAATGACAATCAAAACATGACAACTCAAAACCTATGGGATGCAGCAAGAGCAGTTCTAAGAGGGAAGTTTATAGCAATACAATCCTACCTCAAGAAACAAGAAAAACGTCGAATAGACAACTTAACTTTACACCTAAAACAACTGGAAAAAGAACAAAAAACTCCAAAATTAGTAGAAGAGAAGAAATCATAAAGATCTGAGCAGAAATAAATGTAAAAGAAATGAAAGATACAATAGTAAAGATTAATAAAACTAAAAGCTGTTTCTTTGAGAAAATAAACCAAAATTGACAAATCTTTAGCCAGACTCATCAAGAAAAAAAGAGAGAAGAATCAAATCAACAAAACTAGAAATGTAAAGGAGAGGTTACAACAGACAATGTAGAAATACAAAGATTATAAGAGACTATTATGAGCAACTATATGGCAATAAAATGGATAGCCTGGAAGAAATGGGAGCTTCTTAGAAAAGTTCAATCTTCCAAGACTGAATCAGGAAGAAACAGAAATTATAACAACTCAGCTATAAGCACTGAAATTGAAGGTGTGATCAAAAATCTCCCCAAACACAAAAGCCCAGGACCAGATGGCTTCACAGGAGAATTCTATCAAACATTTAGAGATGAGCTAATGCCTATCCTTCTAAAACTCTTTCCAAAAACTGCAGAGGAAGGAACACTTCCAAACTCATTCTATGAGGCCACCATCACCCTGATACCAAAACCAGACAAAGACAACACACAACAAAGAAATGTACAGGCCAATATCACTGATGAACCTTGATGCAAAATTCTTCAACAAAATTTTAGCAAACAGAATTCAGCAACACATCTAAAAGCTCATACACCATGATCAAGTTGGGTTTGTTAGAGGAATGCAAGGATTCTTCAGTATATGCAAATCAATCAATGTGATACACCATATTAACAAACTGATCCAGTATTGTTGCCTGGAGAATCCCAGGGATGGAGGAGCCTAGTGAGCTGCTGTCCATGGGGTCGCACAGAGTCAGACATGACTGAAGAGACTTAGCAGCAGCAGCATATTAACAAACTGAAACATAAAAACCATATGATAATCTCAGTAGATGGAGAAAAAGCCTTTGACAAAATCCAGCACCCGTTTATGATTAAAACTCTTCAAAATATGGGCATAGAAGGAACCTATCTCAATATAGCAAAGGACATATATGATAAGCCTACAGGAAACATTAATCTCAATAGTGAAAAACTGAAAGCATTCCCCCTAAGGTCAGGAACAAGACAAGAGTGTCCACTTTCACCACTATTATTCAACATAGTTCTGAAAGTCCTAGCTACAGCAATCAGAGAAGAAAAAGAAATAAAAGGAATCCAGACTGGAGAGAAGAAGTAAAGCTCTGTTTGCAGATGATGTGATACTGTACATAGAAAACCCTAAAGATAGTAGAAAATAATTACTAGAGCTAGTCAGTGAATTTAGAAAAGTTGCAGGATACAAAATCAATACACAGAAATCACTTGCATTTCTATATACTAACAATGAAAAATCAGAAATAGAAATTAAGGAATCAATCCCATTCACCAATGCAACCAAAAGGATTAAATATCTAGGAATAAACTTTCCTAAGGAGACAAATATCTGTAGACAGAAAATAATAAGACACTGATGAAAGAAATCAAAGATACATAAACAGAGAGATATTCCATGTTTCTGGGTAGGAAGAATCAATATTGTGAAAATGACTATACTACCAAATGCAATCTACAGATACAATGCAATCCCTATCAAATTACAATGACATTTTTCACAGAAATAAAACAAAAAATTTCACAATTCATATGAAACACAAAAGACCCTGAATACCCAAAGCAGTCTTGAGAAAGAAGAATGGAGCTGGAGGAATCAACCTTCCTGGCTTCAGAATGTACTACATAGCTACAGTCATCAAGACAGTATGATACTGGCACAAAAACAGAAATATAGACCAATGGAACAAAATAGAGCCCAGAAATAAACCCATGCACCTTATTTTTGACAAAGGAGGCAAGAATATACAATGGAACAAAGGCAGCCTCTTCAATAAATGGTGCTGGGAAAACTGGACAGCTACATGTAAAAGAATGAAATTAGAACACTTCCTAACACCATACAGAAAGTTAAAATCAAAATGGATTAAAGACCTAAATTAAAGACCTAAAGAAACTATAAAACTCTGAGAGGAAAACAAGCAGAACACTCAGTGACATAAATCAAAGCAAGATCCTCTATGACCCACTTCCAAGAGTACAGAAATAAAGGCAAAAGTAAACAAGTGGGACCTGATTAAACTTAAAAACTTTTGCAAGGAAAGGAAAGTATAAGCAAGGTGAAAAGACAACCCTCGCAATGGGAGAAAATAATTGCAAGTGAAACAACTGATAAAGGATTAATTTCCAAAATATACAAGCAGCTTATACAACTCAATGCCAGAAAAATAAGCAACCCAATCAAAAAGTGGTAAAGAGACCTAAACAGGCATTTTTCCAAAGAAGACATACAGATGGCTAACAAACACATGAAAAGATGCTCAACATCTCTCATGATTCAGTTCAGTTTAGTCGTTCAGTTGTGTCCAACTCTTTGTGACCCCATGGACCACAGTATGCCAGGCCTGCCTGTCCATCACCAACTCCCAGAGTTTACTCAAATCATCTCCATTGAGTCGGTGATGCCATCCAACCATCTCATCCTCCGTCATCCCCTTCTCCTCCTGCCCACAATCTTTCCCAGCATCAGGGTCTTTTCCAATGAGTCAGTTCTTCGCATCAGGTGGCCAAGGTATTAGAGTTTCACTTCAGTGTCAGTCCTTCCAATGAATATTCAGGACTGATTTCCTTTAATATGGACTGGTTGGATCTCATTGCTGTCCAAGGGACTCTCGGATTCTTCTCCAACACCACAGTTCAAAAGCATCAATTCTTTGGTACTCAGCTTTCTTTGTAGTCCATTTCTCACGTCCATACATGACTACTGGGAAAACCAAAGCTTTGACTATACAGACCTTTGTTGGCAAAGTAATGTCTCTGCTTTTTAATATGCTGTCTAGGTTGGTCATAGCTTTTCTTCCAAGGAGCAGGCATCTTTTAATTTCATGGCTGCAGTTATCATCTGCAGTGACTTTGGAGCCACCACCACCCCCACCCCAAAATAAAGTCTCTCACTGTTTCCATTGTTTCGCTATCTATTTGCCATGGAGAGATGGGACCGGGTGCCATGATCTTAGTTTTCTGAATGTTGAGTTTTAAGCCAACTTTTTCACTCTCCTCCTTTAACTTTCATCAAGAGGCTCTTTAGTTCTTCTTCACTTTCTGCCATAAGGCTGGTGTCATCTATGCATCTGAGGTTATTGATATTTCTCCTGGAAATCTTGATTCCAGCTTGTGCTTCATCCAGTCTGGCATTTTGCATGATGTACTCTGCATGTAAGTTAAATAAGCAGGGTGACCATATATAGCCTTGACGTACTCCTTTTCTGATTTGGAGCCAGTCTATTGTTCCATGTCCAGGTCTAACTGTTGCTTCTTGACCTGCATACATAATTCTTAGGAGGCAGGTAAGGTGGTCTGGTATTCTCATTTCTTGAAGAATTTTCCACAGTTTATTGTGATACACACAGTCAAAGGCTTTGGTGTAGTCAATAAAGCAGAAATAGGTGCTTTTCTGGAACTCTCTTGCTTTTTCAATGATCCAACATATGTTGACAACTTGATCTCTGGTTCCTCTGCTTTTTCTAAAACCAGCTTGAACATCTGGAAGTTCATGGTTCACGTACTGTCACTAATTATTAGAGAAATGCAAATCAAAGCTACAATGAGGTTTTGATGGCTACCTTGCAATAGCCAGAAGAACCATCATCAAAAAATCTACATATAAATGGTCTTGAGGGTATGGAGAATACGGAACCCTCTTACACTGCTGGAAGGAATATAAATTGGTACAGCCACTTTGGAAAACAGTAAGTTGGTTCCTTTAAAAAACTAAACATAGACCTACTATATGACTAAGCAATCCCACTACTGGGCACATACCCTGAGAAAACCATAATTCCAAAGACACATGTACACCAGCATTCATTGCAGCACTATCTACAAGAGGCAGGACGTAGATGCAATCTAGATATCCATGGACAGAGTGGATAAAGAAGTGGTACATTTATACAATTGAATATTACTCAAGCATAAACAGGAATGAAATTGAGATAGCTGTCGTGATGTGGATGAACCTGGAACCTATTGTACAGAGTGAAGTCAGAAAGAGATAAACAAATATCATAAATTAACACACATATATGGAATCAAGAAAAATGTTATTGATGAACCTATTTGCAGGGCAGGAATAGAGGCACATACATAGACAATGGACTTGCGGACATGGGTGGGAAGGAGAGGGAATCGAGAGGGTGGCACTGACATGTGTAGACTGCCATGTGTGAAACAGGTAACGAGAGGGAACCTGCTGCATATCACAGGAAGTTCAGCTTGGTGCTCCATAATGACCTAGAGGGATGGAGTAAGAGGGTAGGAGGGAGGCTCAAGAGGGATTGGATATATGTAACATACATATGCCTGATTTATGATGTACAGAAGAAACCAACACAGCATTGTAAAGCAACTATACTCCAATAAAAATTTTGAGAAAGATCAGTTCAGTCACTCAGTTTTGTCCAACTCTTTGAGACCCCATGGACTGCAGCAGGCCAGGACTCCTTGTCCATCAACAACTCCCAGAGTTTACTCAAACTCATGTCCACTGAGTCGGTGATGCTATCCAACCATCTCCCCCTCTGTCATCCCCTTCTACTCCCACCTTCAATCTTTCCCAGCATCAGGGTCTTTTCAAATCAGTCAGTTCTTCGCATCAGGTGGCCAAGTATTGGAGTTTCAGCTTCAGCGTCAGTCCTTTTAATGAATATTCAGGACTGATTTCCTTTAATATGGACTAGTTGGATCTCCTTGCAGTCCAAGGGACTCTCAAGAATCTTCTCCAACACCACAGTTCAAAAGCATCAACTCTTCGGCCCTCAGCTTTCTTTATAGCCCAACTCTCACATCCATACATGACTACTGGAAAAACCAAAGCTCTGTTGGCAAAGTAATGTCTCTGCTTCTTAACATGCTGTCTAGGCCATCATTACCATGATACTAAAACCAGATAAGCACACTAAAATATTAAAAAATTACATGTCAGTACCTCCAGTAAAAATAGCTGTAAAAACACTCAAATTGTTATCAAATTGAATTCAACAATGTATATAAAGAATCATATGCCATGATCAAGTAGGATTTATTCCAGGTATACTAGAATGGTTTGATATTTCAATTCAATTAATGTGATACACCATATAAACAAAAGGAAGGATAAATATCTTATGATCACTAAGTTTCCAAACAAGTTGACATTCCTTCTTAATAATGTTTCTCATCAAAGTTGATCTAGAGGGAATATATCTCAACATAGTAAAGTACATTTATGATAAAGCAACAGTTAACATCATAGTCAAGAGTGCAAAGCTGAAAGTTTTTTTAATCTAAAAACAGAAACAAGACAACAGTCCCTTTCTCAACTCTTCTACTTAATATAGTCAATATAGGCAGTCCTAATCATAGCAATTTGACAACAAAAATCATTAAAAGGCACCTAAATTAGAAAGAAAGAAGTAAAATTATCACTATTTGCAGAGAACACACAAGGCTATATAGAGAGAACCCTAAGGTCTCCACCAATTAACTATGTTGGCAAGGATGTGAGCAAAGGGAATCCTTAGCCACTGTTGGTCAGTTGTGCTTTGGGGCAGTCACCGTGGAAAACTTTACAGAGGGTCCTCAAAGAACTAAAAATAGAAATACTATATGAGTATATATCTGAAGAAAACAAAAAGACTATGTTGAAAAGATACATGTACCTTCAGTTCATAGCAGCATTATTACTATAGCCAAGGTATGGAAATGACCTAAGTGCTCATCGACAGATGAATTCATAAAGAAGACATGGTACACACCACACAATGGTAGGTTAGCCATAAAAAGAAAGGATGTAATTCTGCCATTTTCAACAATGTGGATGCACCTAGAGAGTATATAGTGAAATATGTCAGACAAAGACAAATACTCTGACATCACTTGTTTATAGAATCTAAATAGTAAAACAAAAATGCATATAACAAGGCAGAAACAGACTCATAGATATAGAAAACTAACTAATGGTTACCAGTGGGATAGGGAAAGAGGGAGGGGCGAGATAGGGATGCGTGATTAAGAGACACAATTGTATAAAATAAATAAGCAACAAGGATATATTGTAAAGCATGAGAGATATATTCAATGTTTATAATAACTTTCAATGAATTATAATCTATAACAATATCAGCATATTATTCAACTAAAAATAATACTGGAAATTGAGTATACTTTAATAAGAAAAAGCAAGAAATTTGACTTTCCAAATATGAAGACCGAAGGCCTCAAATGTACTTAATAGAATATACGGAAAGCTCATGGGATTCAGCAGTCAACATGTTAACTAAACTGTAGGTCATCTAGGCAATGAATCATGTCTTTTTTTTGCCAGGAATTAAATTCGATTACTGAGGCCAGAATAGTGCCATGCTTGTTGCTAGCTCTCCTTCATGTGGGAAACCCTCCTCATTAATATGTCCCTCAGTCTATAGCCTGCCCCTTTATAACAACTAAAACACACTAAAATACATCTTGGATGGGTATAAGACTATGACTTCTTTCAGACAACGATGACAAAAACACAGTATCAGTGAGCAGGTAAAGAGGGAAACTTACAATCCCTATGGATGTGCATCAGGTATATGGTTAGAACTTTGGCTGCTCCACTTGGAAAACAGTATATAAAGATCTGTAATACTTGCTAAGGAAAAATGTTAATAATTGTAGTCTTATGGCCTACTCATGCTGCATTTATCATGCCAAACTTTGATCAGTTTGGAGATGGCAATGTGAGGTCTCATGCTGGTTGGAATAAAGGATCTTTGGCTCTGAGCGAGTTTTCCCTGAGATGAATGAACTCACCCAGAAAGACATAGAAGGACTGGCTAGATTTCAGCTTCCTATTGCTCTGGATTGGGTTTGTAATGCTAATAAAGGTGACCTACTGCAGAAGGAGAAAGTAATTATGAAGAAATCTAAACCATTCCATTGTCCCTTATGTTGAAAATGGACGAGAGCTTAAAAGACGTTCTGGAAGTGGAGCAGCAGATGCCCCATCTTAAAAAAGACTGCTTTAAAATTGTTGCTACCCTGTGAGTCAAGAAGAAGTGAACCGAATGGTGCAAATCCCACACCCCTAGTCCAAAAGCATGTGTCTATAGCTGCTTAGTAAAGGGGTTCCCAATGCTAAACAAGTGGTGTTAGTAATCAAAACTATATGATTCAAAGCTTTAGGTAGACAAAAAACAGTAGAAGTTCATTTAGTTGCACCAGAAGCAATTGCCACATTATTAGAAACCAAATGTAAATGCATCTTACTTAATGGAATGAAGCCAATATCTCCTATGTCCTCTAATCTCTCTCTCCTTCCTAATGAATTTTAATTCCTTGGGGTGTGAAAAGTGGGGAGAAGAGTAGAGAGAGATGTGGTCATGCTTTCACTGTCCCCGAGAGGGACCAAAAGTGCTAGGAACTCACCCATTTGAGTATCCAGGAAACTTCAGAAAGGGGAATGACTCAAGCTTTTATCAATCTGTTGCATTCAAGTATTTTAAATGACCAACCAAATTCAGTCTTGTGGAGGTGGGGGGAACCCAGATTTAACAGAGGAAGTTAGTTAAATAAGGTTCACAGTGTGGAAGGGAAGCTAACATGACCTTGTTGGGTGGTGCCTTTTGAGCCAACTCAAATGATAGTTTTAGCCACTTCTGCCAGGTGGCACTAGTGATAAAGAACCTGCCTGCCAATGCAGGAGACATAAGAGATGCAGGTTTGACCCCTGAGTGGGGAAGACCTCCTGGAGGAGAGTGTGGTAACCCACTCCAGTATTCTTGCCTGCAGAATCCCATGGGCAGAGGAGCCTGGTGGCCTCTGAGGCAGAGGTGGCAGAGGAGTCCACGGGGTTGCAAAAGAGTCGAACATGACTGAAGCAACTTACCATGCATACTGATTGCATAATGCTTTTGTTTTACTTGCTTCCTCTCTGAAAGTATTAAATTAATAAGAGAGGATTCTTTTGATCAGGAAGAATTCATGTATAAAAGTGCTAATGGGATAAAAGGATAGCTCCAATTTTTTTTTTTTTTTTTTTTCCCAATTCAGTCTTGGGCAGTCCAATATACCTTGTGGCTCAGCTGGTAAAGAATCCACATGCAATGCAGGAGACCTGGGTTTGATCCCTGGGTTGGGAAGATCCCCTGGAGAAGAGAAAGGCTCCCCACTCCAGTATTCTGGCCGGGAGAATTCCATGGACTATTTAGTCCATGGGGTCACAAAGAATCGGATACGACTGAGGGACTTTCACTTTCAAATATTATATATATTATATATATATATATATATATATATTCAGGGAGGAAGAGGGATAGTTAGGAAATTTGGGATTGTCATGTACACACTCCTATATATATAGCAGATAACCAACAAGGTCAATATTATGTGAAAGCCTGGATGGGAAGGGAGTTTAGGGGAGAATGGATACATGTATAGGTCTGGCTAAGTTTCTTTGCTGTCCACCTGAAATTAAAAAAAAATATTGTTAATCAGCTATTACTCCACTATAAAATAAAATGCTAATAGAATTTCAGGAGGAGAAATATAAATAATAGCTTTGATTTAGAACTTAAACTCTACAGATGTAGTAAAGTAATGTGATATTGTAATATAAAAGCTCGGTATGATCTACAGTTGGTGAAAAGCCAAATGGAGGTGGAAGTTTACACAGGATTATCACCAAATAAATTCAGTTTTGATCTGGAAGTCATGGTTTTTCCAGATATCAAGGCAATAACTGAATTCTTTGCAAACATTTTTCACTTTCCATATGCTACCATGGACATGTCCAGGGCCTTCATTTCTGCCCTCCTGTCACGAAAAAACATGATCACTTTACATTCGTGTGGCAAGGCCTCACAAATTTGCAAGACTCTTCCAGGAGTATTTAAACCTCCCTGTATTTTGTGTCCAGAACCTACGGCAGAATTTAGTGTTAGTACCTCTATTCTCAGATGTCAAAAAATGTCACTTAAAAAACAAAAAAAAAGATGCCTTCTTGGTTGGCAAATCAGAAACATCCATATCAACAGCTTTGATTTGCACTATCTCACCTCCACCAGCAGAGACATCTAAAAACACCTGGCAGAATTCAGGGGTGCTCACCACACGAAGTTTATCAGGGTTATTACACTCTCAATAGTTTTGGCAGTTAGGGAAAAAAATAATTGCTGCCTTTCAGAACTCATCAAATATAAAGGACCTTATAGGATACCTGAGACAGTATTGCTTCCCTTGGACATTCTATCTGGTCCCTTAAATCAGTGAAATAGTGGATCTCTTCCTTTAGCTCTAACACGTGCTCTGTCTCCTGTGGTTAGTCATGCTGGCTCTGCACTTTTGTAAAAGAATGACCAAGATAGCCCATTCTCAAAGGCTCTCCACCCAGGCTTGACCTTTAAAGGTATATCACTTTTCACTCATATAGAGAAAAAAAGTTTTAGAACAGATATTAACACGTGTCTTGCTGGAGGTTTACAGGAATATTGTGACCAGACCTATGTGGACAGCAGCAATAACAAAGGATTCCAGTAACAAGAAGTTTGCAACAGCCAGCCACATACCCTCCCCTTTAAAAGAAGCCTGAATTCTAACTCAAGTGAAATGGTTCTTTGCAACACTAGTCCACCAACATCTCGGTCTACTGGTTTTCCTAATAAAGTCCCTATTCCTGACCTGAACATCTCATCTCTCAATTTACTGGCCTATCACAAAGCAAGCAGTATGAGCTTGGACTTGGTAACAGTGACACACTCTATTTAGGGGCATTCATAACTCTGATATAATTCCATACATGTAAACTATAATAACAATACAAATTTAGCTATAGGCTTAGAGATTGATAAATAAGTGTTAAAGTATAAGGACAAGTAAGAAAATAATTTATGAAAGTAGCATTTACTGTAGCAAATATATTTCTATACTTCAATTACTTAATTGAATAAGTTCTATATTAACTTATTTAAGATAAATACTTAAGTGAAAATTAATGTCCACAAGTGTGGGAAGATCCCGAAACTGTCATATTCTGGTAGTTTTGCAATTTGTTTTTGGTTACATGCCATTTTCAACCTGCTTACATTCTAACACAATGGAAAATTTATTGGAGTCTGGAAAGCTTGTGAACATGCAAAGACTTTGGTATGGCCAAACCTGTTGCTACCATCAATTTGTTTTATTACAAGCAAATCCACAATGCTGGCTTGCTAGTAATAGATGAGATGATGTTGCTCGCCACTGTGAAACTATTAAATTTTGAAGGAAATCATATATGCATTAAGACCAATATTTAGTGTTGATATTCTCAACTATATTTTTGATCATGGATCCCCAAATGAGTACTTTAAATGTGGTGGCTGGCAGAAGGGAAAAAAATCCATGGTGTTTTCTGACCTATTTCCTACATAAGATAAATAACTGAAAATCAGCAAGAAAGATACCTGCTGTGTGAATAACACAAGGAGAAGACTTGAAAAAGAACTCCAAAAATGAAGTTATTATGTTTATTTTAAACATATAACAGGAATATTACAAGTATCTTTAAAAAAATGTTCTCAGATATCCTTTCAAGCTTATTATCTTCAACACAGTATCTTCAAAAACTAACCTGAGGCAATGGAATTCAGAAAAATGATGACTGAATAGAAGAAAAGAAGCTGACTCATCAAAGAGGAGAGACAAAATATACAGATTAGGTTAGAGATTAGCTCCCAGGTTCTTAAGCTATTTATATTTTACTCCAAAGAGGTTTGTTTTACATGTAAATTGAAAATAAGATTAGATATGCTCAGAATCTTCACCAAAATATCCATTCCTTTAAATGAATCCTACTTGTTAAGAAATGTCTGCCCTAAAGATACAGAAGAAATTATAAATTGCTAATTTAAGGAGCTGAATGTGTAGAATACCACCAATTTCTCAAAACCAAGAAGAATGCCTTTCTTTTTAAAATCAGCATTTTGGAAATTTTCAAAACTCTACCAAAATATTAACACCCTATGTTCACAAACCTAACATATACTTTGTTATTTAAGAAACAAAAGGGAAACAAACAAACAAGACAAAAAAAACAAGTGGAAAAAATTGAGTGATCTTCTCAAAACATAAACACAGCAGGCAAAAAAACACTTTAGGGCTACAGGCCGCATCAAGCCTATCTAGATGAGGGAATTACTTGGTAAAGCAGATTGGGAAAGCCCCCAAAGATAAGACTTAAGGTTCTCCAAGGGATAATTCCCATCCAAAACTCAGATCCATTTTAAATTTCAAAGAAATGTTTTTGGGGTTTTTTTGGCTTATTATTTTAAAGCTCTGTTGGCTGCAGGGAATGGCCATTGCTCCAAAGCTGCGCCCACTTTAGTTTCAGCAGTGGTGCTTCATGTCTGTCACTGGTAGATTTATTAAAAGTGATGTTGTTTAAAAAGAAAGGGACAAAAATGTAAAGAAATAAAGGATTTTAAACTGTAGAGAAGTTGTTTTAGCTGTCCCATTTTCAAAAATAGGCTACGGATTCAATTAATTAACACTTAAACCATGTCTTCCTCAGTGCTACCTCGAACACTGGTTGTCAATCCAAGTATCAAAGAAATGGATTTTGGTAGGCTGAGATTGCTGGAACACCAGCAGTCTCCATGACTTTATGAAATTACAATTTTTTCAAGGAGTTCAAACACTGGAATAATGAAAGCTATTTAAAATGGTTTTTCCACGAATTTTTGCCATTGAAATACAGAGCTACAAAGCTTAAATTCATGTATTTCTACTTTTTATTACTAATATATGCTCTATATAACTGATCTCAAATTTTCTTAGACTTTTTTGTATTTTTTAAACTTTTTTGTATTTTTATTAATTTATTCTGGGGCATAACTATTTACAATGTTATGTTAGTTTCAGGTGTACTGTAAAGTGAATCAGTTATACCAATATATCTACTATTTTTTTTGTAAGATTCTTTTCCCATATAAGCCATTACAGAGTATTGAGTTCCATGTGGTATACAGTGGGTCCTCATTAGTTATCCACATTATATATAGTAGTGTGTATGTGTCAATTCCGATCTTCCAATTTAACCCTCTTGTTACCCCAGCTATAAGTTTACTTTCTACATTTGTAACTCTATTTTAGTTTTTTAGATAAGCTAATTTGTAGCCTTATTTTTAGATTCCACATATAAGTGATATCATATGATATTATTTTATCTGATTTTCTCAATATGAGAATCTCTAGGTCCATCCATGTTGTGGCAAATGGCACTATTTTTTTTTAAGCAACGTTTATTAAGTTAAAAACTGCAAATTACGAAGAATGAGGCTAGTGTAATTACCCTAACTCAAAGGTTTCAACAAAAGTTCATGACCTGGTTGGGTCATGACTGCATCTTAGACTCTGCTATGTATACATTTACTCCCTTTTGTGGCAAAGCAAAGAGCAAAGAGCAGATGTATCTGCTCTTTCTTAGAAATAAGTTCATCAAAATTCATCATTCTGCTGACAATAAAAATTCACCAATAAATATGTATTTTTTAAAGATTTAAAATACATTTTAACCTCTGAATGTACTTGTTTTCCTCATGCTAAGGGCAGCCTTGAGTTATGATTAAAACACTAATAGCTATAGTTTAACCAAAACATATTCCTCCTGGTCTCACAGAAATTATCTCAAACTTTCAAGTACATACTTCGTTTTTGAAGTACAGGAAGTCAATTCATGCTTTTTGCTTATTTTTCTGATGGCACTTAGTATACAGCTATAGACATTATGGGTGCTCAATAAATGGTCATGGACATACTGAGAGTTTATATCTAAACTTTATGACTGATCTATTATAAATCTGAAATTTTGCTGTTTGGTTTTCACATGGTTTTGATGCTTATGGGAGTAAGAAAAGAAACAGCTGCATCTCTATTATGGCACAACCAGTTGCTGAAATCACTGGACAGGTGGTTGATGGACCCAGTGGTAATTCTGGACCAAGTGTTAAGGCATAAATTGTTGGGTCAGTTTTCCAAGCTTGATGTTACCCATTTGGTACAAGCATTCGAGAATGTTATTTTGTCATAAAGTATATCATGTGCTGAAGTCATTCTCTATAGATGGATTTGATGCTAGTGTATTTTAGTTGAACAAAAAACTCAATTTGCATGATCCATACTTTTTTTATTTTTCATGCTATCCATTATCCCTCACTCCAACTTTTATGCTCTGAGCGCCCATTTTTATCTCACCTTTATACATGCTAGAGGGTTATTTACCTATATGTTGTATGTTTAGTCACTGAGTCCCGTCCAACTCTTTTGTGACCCCGTGGACTGTAGCCTGCCATGGATTTTCCAGACAAGGATGCTAGAGCGGGTTGACATTTTATCCTCCAGGGGATCTTCCCAACCCAGGGATCAAACCCATGTCTCCTGCATCGGCAGGTGGATTCTCATACTGTGCCACCCGGGAAGCCCCTGCATATTGTTTATATACTCTATATTCTGTCTTTCTTGCTCTTATGCTCTCTCTTTCTATACATACACACTACAGACAAAATGTCGTAAACAAATTGGACAAATTCTCTTCTCAGTTCTAGTTTAGGTCTATTTTGCTTTACATATTTACTTTTTGTCATTAATTGAAGAGTTGAAAATATGCAATTATAGTAAGTACCATCCAAACTGAACCACATACTCAAAATTATTTTTCAGATTTCATAACGTTTCTTGAGAAACTTTAAAAATACTGAGAAAGGAAAACAACACCTGTGTTTCTATTGTCCAATGACAAATTTTGTTATAATTTCTTTTCTTCCTGTGCCTTCCATCTTAGATGTACAAACACAGACAATATAAATTCACTTATGTTGTGGAATTCACTTTCTACATAAATTCTTGCTTTTTGCTATTATTTTATCATTATAGTATGGCATGGGAATTGCTTATAAGCTTGTCTACATGATATTTTATCATGTAAAGGAAGTGTAACTTATCAGTTCAGTTCAGTTCATTTCAGTCGCTCAGTCATGTCTGACTCTTTGCAACCCCATGGACTGCAGCATGCCAGGCTTCCCTGTCCATCACCAACTCCTGGAGCTTACCCAAGCTCATGTGCATTGAGTCAGTGATGCCATAAGTTATATATAAGTATTATCTATATTTGAACATTTTAATAATTTACATGAAATTAGTTTAGCTTACACATTAGCTATTTTAGATATTTAGAATTTGGAATTTTTTTGACATAAAAATGCTGCTAAATTTTTATATCCAGTAAAATCAAGTAATTTCATGTTCACACTAGTATTTTAATTAGAGTGCCTCTTTGAACTCACCATAATAAATGTTGAATATTAAATAATTTTTTAACTATTTCTAAGTGTTTGATCATTCTTTTTAAGTGTCATATTTCTTTCTTAAGCCATGTTAATCATTTTTGTACCACATTAGTCCCTAATATTTGACTTGTCTACCAAGATTATCATGGAAAATATTACATTTTATTAATCATATGGAATGTTAAATATTTTGTATTACTCATTCTATACCTTTGCCCACACTTTTGTGTTCTCATTGCATATATATAAATATTTACGTATAACAATTTAAAATACTTATTTGCTTAGGTCTAGTGAAATTTATTTTTCTCACTTCTTTTGCTGTACGTGTGGATAGAAAGACACTCCCAAGAGAAGAAAAATATTTACTACTGGTTATTTCTGGGTTTTTTTTTTTTACATTTAATAAACACACTTAACTAGAATTTAGAGGTGATGAGGTGCTATCATATTGTTTCCATAAATTCTCACAAAGATATCATTTATTGATCAGCTAATGTACATCAAATATATTCTCTCTTTTTTAAAAATGTTGTATGTATTTTTCCAGTTATGATACAGTATTCAATACAGTAAAAGCTAAAAAAATTATACACAAAGTCTTTTTTGATACATTCCACATAGACTAAAATCACTCTACTATCTTTGAGATAAGGATAAGCTCACGAAGTGAGGGCCACATTCAATTCAGCTCACTCCTGCAGGGCACTGTCAAAACCTTACATCAGGGAAGCAGAATCCAAGCAGAGAATGGTGGGACTTGGGGGAGAAAATGCAGAGATCAAAGATGGGTATTGACAAGGGTATTTGAGGGAGCAGGTAATAGAATGCGGGCACAGAAAAAACTGCATACTCAGAGTATGACCCAGATGTCTCAGCAGAAAACTGTTGCGTATAGAGCTCTCCACAGAGATTTCAGAGCCTCCACAGAGCCACACAATACTAAGAGTTCAACCCCACCAGACAGCAAAGTTTGTAATAAATATGTTGTCAAGGCTTTCAAATTCTTTAGTAATATGCAATCCTTTCTCTGTCAGTTCAGGGCACATGTCCCCATAGAGGGTGACCCACATATCCCATAATGTAAAAATGATATATCTGTCTCCATGCAAACAATGGTGAGGGACAGTGACAGAGAAGATGCATGAAAAGTTCCATCCAGTCAAAGGTGAGACATCCAGGGCAATGATGAAATAATGTTAAACAATTATAAGGAGCCCTTATATTATAGCGGAAGATAGTTCTATTTTTAAAATGAATCTATTTCTGGATGGAACTTTCTTGCTCATGCACTTTCACTGATAGAAAATGGTCTTTAGGGATTATGTCCCTGGGGGCTATAGAGATGAGCAGATTTCCCAGCTCACTTTTTGCAGGGGTAAGTTTAAGGACCTCAAGCATTGCTTGAGAAATTCTTTTGTTGCTATATTCACTTTATTCTCTTTAAAAAAAATAAATAAGTGAGAATAGCTTATTCTGGATTGAACTCAGAAGGTACAGACCTGAAAGGGCATTATTTCCACTCTTAAACTAACATAAAAACCTAGAAATTTTCAAATTAAGAAATTTTTTTTTGGAACCCATTGGAAAACTACAGTCATGGGGCAAATAACTGAAAATGAAGGAAGACTGGCATGTAATAGAATTTAATCACTTGCTTACCTGGGCAAGACATTGTCTATAACCCCACTAGAAGACTCAGTTAGACATTTTTAATAAATTGCTAAAGACTAGAATGAAAGTGGAAAAATCCTATGTGGCATGGACATAGTGGGGATTTGTACCTTCTTCCAGGCTTTTAAATTCAGGAACACTAGTGGGTGCTCACAGTGAAGGTTGAGGGGAATTTTGAGAAATATTCCCCATGACACGGCTGAGGGAAGAGAATAGCAGCTATTGATGATAGTTCATCCCAAACAGCACCCCCCCCCATACCATATACAGAACCAAAACTTAAATCTGCAGAGGGAAAAGCAAATAAAATAGTTTCCTGAGAGTAAAAGTGATTACTTGCTGTAGCTTGAGGCAAAGACCCACAACAACAATCAAAATTTGACCCAAACTTATGTCACCTCTCTCGCCTAAATAACAATATCCTTAATTTACATAGTCAAGGGCAGTGGAATTATAGTCTGAATATATTGTTGGAAATCCACTGAAGCTTTGAGAAGGGGAAAAAACGGCTCTAGCCTGAGGAAGAACAGGAATATTTACTAGTTCCAGCATTGTATCTGGAAGAAGAGCAGCATGTTAGGCTGAAGAATGACCTCTAAAAAACCGTTCACTGCCTAGTCCCAGAAACTGTGACGTGTTGTTACTTTACATGATATAAGAGGCTTAGACATTGTGATGAAAAATATTTCAATGATGAGATTAACCTGGACTCTCTAGTGGGCCAAATGTAATGGCAATGTCTTTTTAGGAGGAAAACAGGACGATGAGAGTTGGATAAAGGTGATAAAATGGCATAGCTAAAGGATAAAATATTGTGTCATAAAGATGGAGGAAGGGTCCTCAAGCAAAGGAATGCAAGAAGCTTGTAGTAAATACCTAGTAGAAGCATAGATTCTCCCTGTGGCCTTTCAAAGTAACAGCTCTGCTGACACCTCAATTTTAGCACACAAGACCCATTTGAGAAGTATGATCCCCAAAACTGCAACATCATAAACTTATGTTATTTTAAGCCATAAAATGTATGATAATTTGTTACAGTAGCATCAGGAAACAAATACAGAATTACCAACCATTTATTGCCAAAGTTAAATTTTGTGAACATTTCTTCTAGTAAATCTTCCATACCATACAATTCCTATTCCTATGCATTTGTTTAATTTTACACTTCATCTGCAAAAGATAGAGTAAGGAGATGTGATGAGAATAGAATAACCAGAGGTTAGAGAAAAGGACTTTGAAGGTGGAAGAAGCAGTCCTTGGCCAAAATCCCCTAGAAGCTAGAAAAGTCAAGAAAACAGATTCTCTCTAGAATCCTCCAAAAGGAGCACAGTCCTGATAATGCCTTGATAATAGATTTTTGAACTTCAGGATGCTAAGATAATGATTTTAGTTTGTGGTGTTTTAAGCCACTGATTTTGTGGTAGCTTATTTTAACAGCTAGAGTAGTCTCATATAGACAAGATCCCTTGTTATAGTCACGCCGTGAGAAAAGGGTTCAGGGTATCTACTTAAGACTGAACCTTTGTCACAATAATCAGAGAACACACCATTCCCCAACCCCTACCACCAGGCAAACAAGCATCAAATGAAAATAACAATAGAAACAGCCAAAAGATCTGCAAGAGAAAGAATCTTTCTGGAGAGCAGCAAAAACAAATAAATTTTAAAAGAGGCATGCCACCTCTAAAGAAAACTTAAAACAGGGCTTAATGTCAGATTAGAATAACACAAACCCACACTCTAAAAGCCTAGCCAGGTAAAAAGGTATACTCATCTCCAAACAGAAAAAAAATGTTTATGTCAATATTATTGGGTTATATGGAATAGGAGATTTTAACAAAAAGTAATGTGGCATACAAAAAGACAGGAAAGGACATAGTCTAAAGAGATAAAGCAAAAATATTGGTATTGGAATCACATACGACATCGATGTTAGGCCTATCAAACAGTAAATTTAAAATGATTATGATGAATATGATAACTGTGATCATTGAAAATGTGTAAAATGTAAATATTAGATAAATAATTCACTCAAATTATAGAATACATGGAAAAGGAATGGAAATGATACAATTAAAAATACAGTGGCAGAGAATGAATATCTTTTGACAGTTTCACAGTAGATGAGACAAGTCAAGGAAAGAATCAATAAGCTTGAAGGAAAGCTCGTGTAATCAGAATTATTCAACTAAAATGGAAAGAGAAACAGAAAATGAGTTAAAAACAGAAGAGAACATCCAAGAGCTGTGGGACAATACTAAATGACCTAACATATATAATTAGAAGTCTAGAATGAGAAAATAGAGACTGAAATTATTTGAGAAATGTTTTTTTCTGAAACACTGAAAATAATGTATTAGAGTTTTCCAAAAATAGTGACAGATACTAAAATAGAACTATGAAGCTCAGAGAGCACCAAGCAGAATTCATATGAGGAGTGAAACAAAACCTTGAAAGAAAATGAAGAAAAAGACACACTACCTCTAAAAGAAAAAGAATGAGAATTATAGCAGACTTCTCATCATAAACCATCAGTAAATTCTTTAAATAATAGCATCCATAAATAATAAAGTGACATTTGCAAAATGCTGAAGTAAAAATATTCAAACAGAATTATTACCTTGCAAAACTGTTTCAAAAGTGAAAGAGAAATCATTAAACTGATAAACCTGTAGCAAGACTGAAAAATAAAAAGATGAAGAATAAATCATGAATGTTAGAAATGATAGAGTATGATTTGTATAGAACTACAGACACTGTAGTCAAAAGGACAGTAAGATAACAGTCTGAACAACTTTTACTCATAAATCCAAGAAGTGGATCAACTCCTTCAACAAGCTAGCCAAATTAAATGAAAATGATATAGAGAAACTGAACAATCCTGTAACTATATTAAATAACTTTAATTAAAAATTTTTTGTAAGACAAATTGATAACTTCCCTCAAAAAATCTTACAAATATGCAAAGAAGAATTAATACTAACTTAGCACAATCTCTTCCAGAATATATAAAAGGCTGAAACATTTCTCAAGTCATTTGAGGGCAGCATTACCCTGGTATCAAAATCAGACCAAAGCATAACAATTAAGGAAGATTCTCTGACATAAAATTATATCTAAAGGTTTTCAGGAAAATATTGGCAAATTGAATAATCTAGAGTTTTATGAAAATTATATACCATGACTAAATAGAACTCATTCTAAATATATGAGATTGATTTAATACTTGAAAATCAATAAAATTAATCCAGCATATCAACAGGGTAGGGAAGAAAAATCATGTGATCATACCAGTTAATGCAGAAAGAGCATCTGAAAAAAGTCAGTATCAATTTATGATAAAAAAAACTACCAGCACTTTATAAATAAAGTATACTTTTTATCAACTTGTTAAGATTTCCTATTAAAAAAATCCCCCAATTAACATTGTACTTACTGATGAAATACTGAAGAATAGCTGTCTAATTTTGAGAGCAAGGCAAGAACATGCACTGCCACAACTCTTAATCAATAGTGATGTTCCATCTCCAAAACAAAAGAACTCAAGAACATCTAGTGGATATTTTAGTCAGCACAGTAAAGCAAGACAAAGAAATTAAAGGCCTCTAAAAGTCAGATTGAAAAGAAATACACAAAATATTTTTAGTTGCAGATAACATTATGGTCTACATAGAAAAATCTGAATGAATCATCAAAAATATCTGAGAATAGGCTTTTTTCATTCAGAAACTTCACAGGATACAAAATCAGAACAGAAAAATCAATCAGAAACCAAAGGTAAAAATAATTATATTATTTCCAATAATTCATAAAAATAAAAGTTTTGCATTAATTTAACAAAATTACTGATAAATATTTGAAAAATTACCTAAATAAGTGAAGGTGTACTATGTCCATGGAATGGATGACTAAATACACTAAAGATATAAATTTTTCCCAAATACATGTAGGTGTGTGCATGCTAAGTCGCTTCAGTCATGTTTGACTCTGTGACCCTATACAGTGTAGCCCGCCAGACTCCTCTGTCCATGGGATTCTCCTGGCAAGAATACTGGAGTGGGTGCCATTTCCTACCCCAGGGAATCTTCCCAAACCGTAGATCAAACCCATGTCTCTTATGTCTCCTGCATTGGCAGGTAGGTTCTTTACCACTAGCACCACCTGGGAAGCCCTCACCTATGTGCATGTGTTTGTGCGTGCTAAGTTGCTTCAGTTATGTTCAATTCTGTGTGACATATATGTGCAATTGAACACAACTCTTACAAGAGTTCCAGAAAGATTTTTTTGCATATATAGATGGGCTTATGCTAAAATTTGCATAGAATGACAATGGACTTAGAATAGGTAGAATAATTTTGTAAAGGAAGAATAAAGTAGAATGAATCACTCTATTGCCATTATCATCTACTTTATAACCACAGTAAACAAGAATTAATGTAATAGAATGGAAACTCAGAATTAGATCCACACCAATATGCCCAATTGGTAATTGCAAAGCCAATTCAGTGGAGGGAGAATAGCCTATTAAAGAAACGATATGGATCAGCCAGACATTCATAGGGAAAAAAAGGAAGCCTGAACTAAATTTCAAACTTTATACAATAATTAACTAAAATGAATCACTTTTTATAACTTCTAGGGGGAAAAATACTCAGAAAAATCTAAGCTTTTAGAAAAAAAATATAGAAGAACAATTCAGTAATTAAGGGTTGGCTATTTTTAGACTTAAACCAAGAGCACAATCTACCAAAGGAAACCATTATTAAAATTGGGCATTACTGAAATTAAAATTTTTTCTCTGCAAGTGATCCAGTCAAAATTATAAAAAGATTAGCTGCAGACTGGGAAAACACTTTTGCAAACTATTGGATTGGCCAAAAAGTGTGTTCCGCTTTGACATGAGATGTTGAAAAACATTTTGGCCAACCCATTATATATATCCTACAAAAGTCTTGAATCTAGAACTCCCAGGGTTCAACAGTAAAACAAAAGAAACCACAACAAAACAATAACAAGCAAAAGAAATTCCGATTGGAAAATGGGCAAAAGACATGAAAATATATTTCACCTAAAATGACACATGGATGACCAATAAGCATGAAAACATGTCCAACATCATTAGCCTTTAGAGAAATGCAATTTAAAACCACAATGAGATACCACTTCAGTCAGAATGACTAAAATGCACAATACCAATAATGCCATCTGCTGACAAGGATGGAGAGAACTGGATTACTCATTCATCGTGGTTGGGACTCTAGAATGATATAGCCACACTGAAAACACTGTAACTCTTTTTACAAAACTAAACACTTCCTTACCATGTAACCCGGCAACTGTATTTTAAAGCATTCATTCCAGAGAAATTAAAAAGTTACATTCACACAGACACAGGTGCAAACAAAAAACAGAAAAAATTGCTAGTAAACCACATTCTTTTATTTATTTATTTAACTTTACAATATTGTATTGGTTTTGCCATACATTGACTTGAATCTGCCATGGGTGTATTCTTTTATCTGACACAGAGCAAGCCAAATTGCTGAGAAGCTGCGATGTGCAGCAGAGAGGATCTATTCTCAATGGAAAATGTGGGAAGGGAGAACAGATCTCCAAACTTCCACCTCAAGGGCAAGGACCTTGGTAGGCTTATGGGATAAAGGATAAAGAAACAGGGTATTCTGAAGTGTGGCGAGCTTGGGGAGGGTAGGGAAAGGTGAATGGAAAAAGATTCCATAATATTTGTCTTGGGCAGGCATTATTAAACTACAGGCCTCTGCACATTTAAAAAATGGAGGTGATTTGAGGGTGGAGTGTTGGGCCTTCTAATGTCGAAAGGTCACTGAGTGGACACTTGCTCACGCCAAATAGAAGGGTCCATGGTCCTATCCAGTCTTTACCCATTCAATTCTAACTAGACACAACTGACTCCAAGTTGCTAAAAAAAAAAAAAAAACAACAACTCAGGCAAACATCTTATAGTTTAAATTACATGCTACTTGGAGGACATGCAAGTCTTGAAAAAACCTTGGTTAGTGAAGGCAAGTGAACTGGATTTGACTAATGATTATCCATGGTTTCAGGTTCACACTCAGATATTCACAGTACTTTTGTTTCTAATAATCAGCTACTGGAAATAGCCCACATGCCTTTCTGTGAGTGAAAGTTTAAACAAACTGACATATCTATAACACAGAATACCAACAATTAAAATTAAACAGATAAAAGGAATAGGTCTTTAAAATTTATTAATTTTTAGTCGGAGGACAATTGCTTTACAATACTGTGTTGGCCTCTGACACACATCAGCATGAACCGGCCATAGGTGTGCATATGTTCCTCCCTCTGGAACCTCCCTCCCACCTCCCACCCTCTGGGCTGTCACAGGGCACCTGTCACAGCGCTCCCTCTGTCTCTGTTTGACAATGGTACTGTGTATGTTTCCATGCCACTCTCTCAATCTGCCCATCCTCTCCTTCCCCCACTGTGCCCACAGTCTCTTCTCTAGTCTGCCTCTCCATATATGCAACAATTAGGATGTATCTTAAGTCCATTACAGTAAGTGGAAATGCCAGTCTCTAAAGGCCACATACTGTGTCATTTCACTTATATAAAAAGTCTTACAATGACAAAATTATAAAGATGGGAGTAGATGAGTGGGTAGAAAGGGCTAGACAGAGTGAGCAGCAGGGTGTTTGGGAAGAAACTATAAATGAGTAGCCTGAAAGACATACCACAAAACACCAGCTCACACTCACTAAAGGGCTGGATTCATATAGGCAGATGATAAGCTTAGATTAGCATGTAGAGTAATTGAAACACTCAGACATTGTGTTTGGGAATGTAAAAATGGCACAGCCTTCAAAAAGTTTACCATGTGACTCACAGTCCTTCTTCTAGGTGTTTTCCCAAGTGCATTACAAACTGATGTCCACATAAAGCTGCCTGTGAATGTTGACAAAAGCTTTTATTACAATCACAAAAACTGGAAATAAACAAGTTGTATTTTAACAGGTGAATGGGTAAACAAACAGTGGTACATTCACGAAGTGAAATATTGCTCAACAATTTAAAAATATCAGCTATAGATTCTTCATAAACATGGACAACTCATATGTATTTTGCTAAGTAAAAGAAGTCAGACTCAAAAGTCTGCACATGTATAATTTCATTGATATGACATTCTGGAAAATGCAAAACTACAGGAAAAGAAAATGGATTAATGATGACCAAGGTTTAGGGAGAGCAGAGTGGTTGATGAGAAAGGAACAGCCCAAATCTATTGTTTGGGTGGTGGGGTTGCTCTGTACAGAATTGTGTTGTTGCATGTATGATGTTGTGTCTGTCAAAAACCATGGAAGTATGCATCAAAAAGATTTTTACTGCATGTAGTTAAAAAAATAATCAACCAAGATGTTGGGGGATGCAGAGATAGAATACAGAAAGGGTAGGCAGAAAAAGAAGCTATGTAAGTAATTTTAAACTGTGCATGCATGCTAAGTCATTTCAGTTGTATCCAACTCTTGCAATCCTACAGACTGTAGCCTGGCCAGGCTCTGTCCCTGGGGATTCTCCAGGCATGAATACTGGAGTAGGTTGCCATTTCCTCTTCCAGAGGATCTTCCCAAACCAGGGATCGAACCCCTATCACTTGCATCTAATCTGCATTGGCAGGTGGGTTCTTTACAACTACAGTCACCAAACTTCAGTTTTTTATTTCAATAGTTTTAATGGATGGATCATCGAAAAAGCAAGAGAGTTCCAGAAAAACATCTATTTCTGCTTTATTGACTATACCAAAGCCTTTGACTGTGTGGATCACAATAAACTGTGAGAAATTCTGAAGGAGATGGGAATACCAGACCACCTGATCTGCCTCTTGAGAAACCTGTATGCAGGTCAGGAAGCAACAGTTAGAACTGGACAGGGAACAACAGACTGGTTCCAAATAGGAAAAGGAGTACATCAAGGCTGTATATTGTCACCCTGCTTATTTAACTTATATGCAGAGTACATCATGAGAAATGCTGGGATGGAGGAAGCACAAGCTGGAATCAAGATTGCCAGGAGAAATATCAATAACCTCAGATATGCGGATGACACCACCCTTATGGCAGAAATTGAAGAACTAAAGAGCCTCTTGAGGAAAGTGAAAGAGGAGAGTGAAAAAGTTGGCTTCAAGTTAAACATTCAGAAAACTAAGATCATGGCATCTGGTCCCATCACTTCATGGAAAATAGATGGGGAAACAGTGGCTGACTTTATTTTTGGGGGCTCCAAAATCACTGCATATGGTGATTGCAGCCATGAAATTAAAAGATGCTTACTCCTTGGAAGGAAAGTTATGACCAACCTGGACAGCATATTAAAAAGCAGAGACATTACTTTGTCAACAAAGGTCCATCTAGTCAAGGCTATGGTTTTTCCAGTGATCATGTATGGATGTGAGATTTGTACTATAAAGAAAACTGAGCGCCGAAGTATTGATGTTTTTGAACTGTGGTGTTGGAGAAAACTCTTGAGAGTCTGTTGGACTGAAAGGAGATCCAATCAGTCCATATTAAAGGAAATCAGTCCTGGGTGTTCACTGGTAGGACTAATGTTCAAGCTGAAACTCCAATACTTTGGCCACCTGATGTGAAGAGCTGACTCATTTGAAAAGACCCTGATGCTGGGAAAGATTGAGGGCAGGAGGAGAAGGGGACAGCAGAGGATGAGATGGCTGGATGGCATCACTGACTCAATGGACATGGTTTTGGGTGAACTCCGGGAGTTGGTGATGGACAGGGAGGCCTGGCGTGCTGCGATTCATGGGGTCGCAAAGAGTCAGACATGACCGAGTGACTGAACTGTACTGAACTGAATGGATACTCTAAATATAAAGTCAAAATAGAACTGTACATAAAAACTGAACACTAGCTAAACTGGTTGCTCACAGTAATATGGATTGCCCATTCCGAATCTATGTGTATAAGACGTTGAATAAATAATTTTAAAATATTTATATATATACTGGGAATCAGGTTTCTCATGTCAAAAAATATACAGAAAGCAAAAGGTAAGGTAGAATAAAACACCGTAGGTAACTGAATTAGAGCTGGAGATGTAAGAATGAACTCATTTTAAGAGACAGATGGTAAATAGTTGATAGACTGAAACTACACATACATACAACACATACATACATATATATATATATATATGTAAGTGAAACTGAAAGTTGCTCAGTTGTGTCTGACTCTTTGTGACCCCATGGAATATATAGCCCATAAGAATTCTCCAGGCCAGAATACTGGAGTGGGTAGCCTTTCCTTTGTCTAGTGGATCTTCCAAACCCAGGGATCAAATCCAGGTCTCACACATAGCAGTGGATTCTTTACCAGCTGAGCCACAAGGGAAGCCCAAGACTACTGGAGTGGGTAGCCTATCCCTTCTCCAGCAGATCTTCCCATCCCAGAAATTGAACCAAGGTTTCTTTCATGCAGGCAGATTCTTTACCAGCTGAGCTATCAGGGAAGCCCACATATATATCCACACACACACACACACACATATATACATACACATACACACATATTTATATATATTATATACAGTGTATGTATGCATATAGATAGATATAGTCTATCTATCAACTATTTATCATCTATGTCTTAAAATGAGATCATCATATCACTTAAAATGAGTTCATCTCTACATTTCCAACTCTAATTCAGTTACCTAGGGATCCAGATTCTTCCACAGACAGTCCCTTCCCCATCAGGAAGCTTCCAAAAGCCTCTTACCCTTATCCATCAGAGTGCAGAGAGATGAAAACCACATTCACAGAAACCTAACTAAACTGATCACATGGACCACAGCCTTGTCTAATTCATAAAACTATGAACCATGCTGTGTAGGGCTACCCAGATGGACGGGTCCTGGTGGAGAGTTCTGACAAGACGTGATCCACTGGAGAAAGGAATGGTAGTCATTTCAGTACTCTTGCCTTGAGAACCCTTTAAACAGTATGAAAGGCCAAAGGATATGACAATGGAAGATGAACTCCCCAGGTCAGTAGGTCTTCAACACGCTACTGGAGAAGAGCGGGGAAATAACTCCACAAACAATGAAGAGACAGAGGCAAAGCGAAAACAACACCCAGTTATGGATGTGACTGGTGATAGAAGTCCAATGTTGTAAAGAACAATATTGCATAGGAACCTGGAATGTTAGGTCCATGAATCAAGGTAAACTGGAAGTGGTCAAACAGGAGATGGCAAGAGTGAACATTGACATTTTAGGAATCAGTGAACTAAAATGGATGGGAAAGGGTGAATTTAATTCAGATGACCATTATATTTACTACTGTGGGCAAGAGTGCCTTAGAAGAAATGGAGTAGCCATCATAGTCAACAAGAGAGTCCAAAATGCAGCATCTCTGTTCGTTTTCAAGGCAAACTGCTCAGTAGCACAGTAATCCAAGTCTATACCCCAACCACTAATGCCAAAGAAGCTGAAGTTGAATGGTTCTATAAGGACCTTCAAGACCTCTAGAACTAACACCAAAAAATGATGTCCTTTTCATCATAGGGGACTGGAATGCAGAAGTAGGAAATCAAGAGTTATCTGGAGACACAGGCAGGCTTGGCCTTGGAGTGCAAAATGAAGCTGGGCAAAGGCTAACAGAGCTTTTCCAAGAGAACACACTGGTCATAGCAAACACCCTCTTTCAACCACACAAGATATGACTCTACACATAGTCATCACCAGATGGTCAATACTGAAATCAGATTGATTATATTCTTTGTTGTCAGAGATGGAGAAGCTCTATACAGTCAGCAAAAACAAGACCGGGAGCTGACTGTGGTTCAGATCATGAACTCCTTATTGCTAATTTTAGACTTAAATTGAAGAAAGTAGGGAAAACCTATAAACCATTCAGGTATGACCTAAATACAGTGGAAGTAACTATATTCAAGGACTGTATTCAACTGTATATTCAAGGAATTAGATCTGATAGAGTGCCTGAAGAACTATGGACAGAGATTTGTGACATTGTACAAGCACCAGTGATCAAAAGCATCCCTCATGAAAAGAAATACAAAAGGGCAAAATGGTTGTCTGAGGAGGCCTCATATGTAGCTGAGAAAAGAAGAGAAGTGAAAGACAAACAAAAAGAAAAGATATATCCATCTGAACGCAGAGTTCTAAAGAATAGCAAGTGCAGATAACAAAGCCTTCCTCAGTGATCAATGCAAAGAAATAGAAGATGACAATAGAATAGGAAAGAATAGAAATCACTTCAAGAAAATTATAGATGCCAAGGGAATATTTCATGCAAAATAGGCCTCAATAAAGAACAGAACTGGTATGGACCAACAGAAACAGAAGATATTAAGAAAAGGTGGCAAGAATACACAGATGAACTGTTGAAAAAAAGATCTTAATGACCCAGATAACCATGGTGGTGTGATCACTCACCTAGAGCCAGAAATCTGGGAGTGCAAAGTCAAGTGGGCCTTAGAAAGCACCACTATGAACAAAGCTAGCGGAGGTGATGGAATACCAGCTGAGCTATTTCAAATCCTAAAAGATGATGCTGTTAAGTGAGCACTCAGTATGTCAGCAAATGTGGAAAACTCTGCTGTGTCCACAGGACTGGAAAAGGTCAGTTTTCATTCCAATCCCAAAGAAAGGCAATGCCAATGAATGTTCAAACTACCACACTATTGCACTCATCTCACAACACTAGCAAAGCAATGCTCAAAATTCTCCAAGCTACGCTTCAACAGTACATGAACCGAGAACTTCCAGTTCAAGCTAGATTTAGAAAAGGCAGAGGAACCAGATATCAAATTGCCAGCATCTGTTGGATCATCGAAAAAGCAAGAGAATTTCAGAAAAAAAACACCTGGTTTTGCTTCATTTAGCAACAGTTAGAACCAGACATGGAACAAGGAGTTGGTTCCAAAATGGGAAAGGAGTACATCAAGGCTGTATATTGTCACCCTGCTTATTTAACTTACAAGCAGAGCATTTCATGCAAACTGTGGGCTGGATGAAACACAAGCTAGAATCAAGATTGCTGTCCAAAATATCAATACATCAGATACACAGATGACACCATTCTTATGGCAGAAAGTGAAGAGGAACTAAAGAGCCTCTCGATGAATGTGAAAGAGGATAGTGAAAAAGCTGGCTTAAAACTCAGCATTCAAAAGTCTAAGATCATGGCATCCCGTCCCATCACTTCATGGCAAATAGATGGGGAAATGATGGAAACACTGAGAAACTCTACTTTCTTGGGCTCCAAAATCACTGCAGATGGTGACTGCAGCCATGAATTACAAGATGCTTGCTCCTTGGGAGAAAAGCTGTGACAGACGTACACAGCATATTAAAAAGAACAGAGACATTATTTTGCCAACAAAGTCCATCTATTCAAAGCTATTGTTTTTCCAGTAGTCATGCATGGATGTGAGAGTTGGACAATAAAGAAAGTTGAGCACCGATGAACTGATGCTTTTGAACTGTGGTGTTGGAGAAGACTCTTAGCTCCTTGGACTGCAAGGAGATCAAACCAGTCAATCATAAAAGAAATCATTCCTGAATATTCATTGGAAGGACTGATGCTAAAGCTGAAGCTCCAAATTTTGGCCACCCGATGCAAAGAACTGACATATTAGAAAAGACCTTGATGCTGGGAAAGATTGGAGGCAGAAGAAGTGGATGACAGAGGATGAGATGGTTGGATGGCATCACAGACTCAATGGACAAGAGTCTGAACAAGCTTCAGGAGTTGTTTATGGATAGGGAAGCCTGGGGTGCTGCAGTCTATGGGGTTGCAAAGAGTCAGACCTGACTAAGCAGCTGAGCTGAACTGATATACATGCACACACGCACACGTGCACCCACCTCCTTTCTAACATTATTCATTGAATGAGTCAAAAGTGGTGGCAACCAGTAGCAATAACCATACTGTGTGCTCACATCTTAGATTTTAAATACTATTCTCCAGTAAATGCATTAGGCCTCGCTTGAGAAATGCCTGATTCTATAGCTAGGACAGCATATACACAAGATAAACCTGAAGCATCTTGTGCTGCTAAAAACAACAACAACAGCAAAGCATGGAGCATGTGAGAAAGACATAGGAACTAAGTGAATGAGCTCCCAGTAAACAAACTGGCACAACTTGCATAAATAAATATCTATAGTTTTGTATAATAACTCAAAGAATACTGTATATGAATATATATATGAATCCATACTAGTAAACATAAGTGACTAGACATGTAATATAAGTGAGGAAGAAGTAACAAATCTTCCTTCTTGAGGTCAAAATCATATCAGTAAGAGAGAATAAGCGAAATGGAAAATCGGTATTAGAACCTGAGAGCAATCATTTCTCTTAGTCAATACTTACTGATGAATGCCAAAATTAATGTGTGAAACTTTGAGGAACAGGATACTTGCATAATCACACATTGCTTCTTTCAAAATATTCATTAATTACCATGATAGCTTTAACATTTGCCCACAAACTGTTTGATAATTTTCCCTCTAGGAGATGAACCTTAATTACCCCTTCCTTGAGAGTAGCCCGAGTAAATCGTTTTCTTCTGATGTATTAGAGTTTGAAAAAGAGGAGTGACTTTAGCATAGAGCGACTTGGCAGATGCCACCTTACACTCTAAAGGGATGTTCACATCACCAGTGATAATTCCTGTTGCTTTCATATTCCCACTTGTAGGACACCAAGAGAAGGGCATCATTGTGTACTACTTTCCCTCTTAGCTGTAATCCCAATCAAATCATAAGAAAAACATCAGATAATCCCATAAAGATGGACATTCTAAAACTACCTGATCAGTAGTTTTCAAGTGTAAAAATAAATGGAAAAAAAGGAAAAGCTAAAAAAAAAATTATTGTTCTGACTGGGTTTTGGAACAGGAAAAAATAAACTAGTATAAAGAAAGCTAGATAAATTCAAATAAAATCTATAGTTCAATTAATGTATCAATATTAAACTTTTTTTTGATAGATGTATCATGGTTATATTAGGTATTGACATTAGGGTGAGCTGTTTGAAGAATAAACAATAGATTAGTAGCTATCCAAAGTATCTTTACCATTCTCCTATAATTATAAATTATTTCAAAGTGAAATGTTTAAAAAGTAGATACAAATCATTGTTTCTGTTATTTTTGCTTTCCATTTAATGTATTGTTAATAAAAATACATTTTTTTTCTGAGACTTAGGTTATCAAGTCAACTTTCTTTCTTTGCTTTATTGTCTTTTTTTCCCCCCTCAATTTAATAGAAGATTTTGAGCCAGGTGAAACAATAACCTGTATGGTAAGTCAACATACTTAATCAGATCTTTGCCTCAAGGCCATGGCCCCTTGTTTTCACAGAACTTGTACCGGATCTTCATTGTTCATAAAATTTTTCATTGTATTTCCTGTTGTTTAGATCCAGAAGTTTGCTTCTCTTACTCTGAAAGATCTTACATTTACAGATGTAACCTACTTTCATCTCTGCTTAAAAACTGGGTAATTCTTGCTGGAACTAATCTCTTCCTTATAATATCTTACTAAACATAACAAACAACAGTCAATATTCAACACTTTCTTTTTTTTTTTTTGGCAGTCTTTTCTTCTGGACTGACTATAGGCCAAGAAGTTGCTTTTCAAGTTACTGTGTACAGTACATTTACTAAATATTTTGCTACTGATAAATATAATTTCTTTCTTGGTCTCCAAAATAAGTTTATCTGCCATCTATAAGCAGATATCATTTTTAAAAAATTATACAAAATTATAAAAAAATTCCTAATTTATCATATGTTAGCTTTTTATTTTGGTTATCACTCATCCACTGGGCCTCTCACTTGCCAGTTGGAACAGTGTTTGATCTCACGTATCTTTCTGGTTGTCCCTGAGTGTCCTACCCCACTACTGGGGAGAGACATTCTGGGTTCCCTTCAGGCCATATTATGGTTAGGAGGTCCTAAGCAACCCCCTTTTTCAGTGATGACTGTATTCTACAAGCAATGAACCGTGCCTTTCAGGACAGAGGAGTCCCTGGCTAGGCCATAAATGCCCAACCTGTAAAAATTACCTTTAATCCAGAAGCCGCCTACCCTAACAAGAGACGATACCCCATAAGTTCATAAGCAAAAAAAAGGGTTACAACGCCTCATAGATAAATTCTTAAAGCATGGCCTCTTGGTGCCTTGTCAGTCTCCTACCCCTGTTCTGCCAGTTGTTAAGCCAAATAGGGAATATAAGATGCTGGAAGACCTCAGAGCTGTAAATGATACAGTGGTTCCTATACACCCCCTCATGATTAATCCTCATAACATATTAGTCCACGTCCCTGAGGAAGCTAAATGGTTTATTGTTCTCAAGTGCTCAACCCGAAGGATGCCTTCCCTTGCATCCCAGTTCACCTCTCATTACAACATCTATTTGTCTTGAGTAGACTAACTCCCACTGGGGCCAGATACAATAATACACCTTGACAGTATTGCCTTAGGGGTTTGAGGACAGCCCACATCTGTTTGCCTAGGCCCTAGGAAAGGAACTAAGGAAAACACATTTAAAAGAACGGGCTATTCTACAGAATGTAGATATATTAATAGGTAGCCCCTTCACATGGAGGTCTAAGATTGGAACATCATTGAAATTCTTAATTTCCTTGGGATTCGGGCTTATACATTCTCCCAGAAAAAGCACAAATCTCAAAGCAACAAGTTAAATATATGGGATACATGATAAATCCTGGAAGTAAACAACTATTTCCAGATTAAAAACAAGCTGTATTATGCCTAGGCACTTCAAAGACACAAAGACATCTCTGTACCTTGGGCTTCCCAGCTGGTACTGGTGGTAAAGAACTCACCTGCCAATGCAGGAGGCATAGAGCAGTGGGTTCAATCCCGGGTTGGGAAGATTCCCTAGAGAAGGGCACAGACAGAGTCAGACATGACTGAAGCAACTTATCACGCATCCTTATATATTGGTGTGTAACAAAATGCAACAAAAGTGAATGTCTTAAAGCAACTTCAACTTATTATTTCTTATAAACTGTGGGTTGGCTTGGACAGGAGTCTCCAAGTCTACTCATCTTTTGACACCAACTACAAGTCCACGGGTCTCCAAGATCACTCTTGTTTCTGAAATAAATGCAATTGCCGGGGGAGTGGGGCAAGACCACTCTCAGTTTCAATATTCCATTAAAAGGACCCACCAAAATCAGTACAAATGTTATTCTCATAGTTATGATTTATTATAATGAAAGGATACTTAAGTTACCCAAGGGCAGAATCACAGAGGCAAGGCCTAGAAGACTTTCAAGCACTGAGCCTCTGGTTGTTCTCTCCACAATGTCTAAATTTGCCAGGGAAAAAAATGTGTGGCCATATAAAGGGAGCACCAAGCAACCAGGGAAACTTTCCTGAACCTTGATATCTAGAGATTTTACTGGGGGAATGTTGTATAGACATGGCTGATCTTAGTTATCAGCCCTCCTGGAAACTGGTACTCCAAGGCCTGCATAGCCCACATTGTAAATCACATTGTTAACACAGACTATTTAGCATGACTGAAGTCCCCCTGGAAAGCAAACACTATTATCAGGCAGAAGAGTCCAAGGGTCTAAGGGTTACCTCTCAGGAACCTGTGTGCATGCTTAGTTGCTCAGTCATGTCCAACTCTCTGCAACCCCATGGACTATACCCCACCAGGCTCCTCTGTCCTTGGGATTCTCCAGGCAAGAATACTGAAGTAGGTTGCCATGCCCTCCTCCAGGGGATTTTCTCAACTCAGGGATCAAACCTGGGTCTCTTAAATCCCCTGGATTGGCAGGCGGGTTCTTCACCACTAGCACCACCAAAGGAAAACCTTTCTTGGGTATGGTTAATCTTTTACCACACAACTAGGCTCAAGTACACAGTTAGTTTGCTCCACATAGTGTCAGCTGGGGTTACTTATGTGGCTAAATTTAGCTGGGAGATGGGCTGGGGCTGGAACATTTAAGACAACTTTACTTTTCTCTCTGGAGCCTCATCTGGGGTACCTGGAAATGCTGACAGTCAGCTGGAACTCTTTGCAGCAGAGAGGTCAGAACTTCTACATAGTGGCACAGAGCTCTAAGAGGATGAAAATGTGACCTGAAAGTTTTCTTAAAACATAGATAAGCTCAGAAATCTAGGCAAGTCACTTCTGTCACTTTTTATTGGAAAAAGCATATCAAAAGCCCAGTCAAGATTCAAAAGATGAAGAAATGGCCTCTACCCCTTGCTGAGAGAAGCATATACATATAGGGATGAAAGGACTTGTTAGTCATCATATTTGCATGTAATTTTCCTCCAACATTATGTTTAAAAGGTACCAATGAATAAATTTAATATGACTTTCTATTCTACAATCTCCTTTATCATAGGGTCTAATTATTTTGTAATGGGGGAAAAAATAGAAATTTTTGATTCTTGTTACAAGAGTTTAGGTTACTATCCAAGACAGAATGTCTCAAATAATTTTTAATTTATGCTATTTTCAAATTAAATTAAATAATTATCTATCAAAATGGCATTCATTAGTATCAATACTAACATATCCAAAAGAATTATTTGATTGAAGTTAGCTTAAGAAATTTTATAGAGTTCAAATTGAGCCAAAAGTATTTTGAATGTTATATAGAATTACACTTAAATGGAGCCCAAAATATTAAAATTTTGAATGTCCTTCAGAAATATAAAACATCCATTAGAAAGACTTGATTATAGATGAAAATATGTGGAAATCTTTATATTGAGATATTTTTCTCTTACATATGAAATACTGAGGAGTAATAACACAACTTAATAGAGGATCTTTAAAGTTAAAAGTATCAAGTATTCTTGACTTAGTATATATAAATATTTATAATTAAATCACTCCTTCAAGAAGCATTTAAAGAATCATAGATATCAATTTATAATTATACTGTGACTGAATTTACAATAAAACACCAACCTGACTTTTACTAATTCATATCGGTAATGTGGTTAGTAGACAATTAAGTTCTGTCAGTTGTATCCATGATTACAAAAGCAATAACAATGGATTGAAATGCAAATAGTTGATGCATTTTGGTTCTTCCCTCTAAGATCTGGGAGGAAGATGAGGAGAAAGGGCTAGGGTGGGAAAGTATTAAATGTGCAGGAAAGTATCCTTAAGGCACCCCTGCATCCCTATAATGAAGTTTCATCAGAGGTAAATTAGCCTCCAGCGGAGGCACTAGGGTAGCAAGACAGCTATGCTTCTGAGCACAGTCAACCAGGGTGCCTGAGTCATTTTCTGCAACAACATTCAGAATCTGAGATACACCAGCTGCCAATCAGGTCTGTGTGGGGAAGGCCTAGCCTGAAAAATCTCATACAGGATTTGGCCTGGAGCCAAGTTCCTCATTTATTTAAGACAGAACCCTACTGTAGAATCTGTAGGCTTCCCTGTGGGCTTAGCAGTAAAGAATCCACCCGCAAGGCAGGATGCAGTTTGATTCCTGGGTTGGGAAGATCCCCTGGTGGAGGGCATGACATTCCACTCCAGTATCATTGCCTGGAGAATTCCATGGATAGAAGAGCCTGCTGGAATGCAGTCCATAGCGTTGCAAAGAGTTTGACTGGACTGAAGTAATTAGCATACACATGGAGTCTCTAGACTTCAGGACTGGGCCACCTCAGGCCAAGGGAGCACAGCCCCACCCCTCACCAGAAAATTGGATTAAAGATTTACTGAGCATGGCCTTGTCCACCAGAGCAAGACCCAGCTGTACTCACAGACAGTCCTTCCCATCAGGAAGCTCACACAAGCCTCTTCTCATCCATCAGAAGGCAGACAGAAGAAGCAAGAACTACAACAGCCTCCAGAACAAAAACCACAATCAAAGAAAGCTAACCAACATGATCACAAGAATCACATCCCTGTGTAACTCAACAACGCTATGAGCCATTCCATGCAAGGTCAACCAAAAGAGAGAGGTCATGGTGAAGAGTTTTGACAAAATGTGGCCCACTGAAGAAGGGTATGGCAAACCACAATAGTATCCTTGCCTCAAGAAACAATTGTTCAGTATGAAAAGGCAGAAAGATATGACACTGGAAGGTGTCAACCAGATGACCCCCAGGTGAGTAGGTGTACAACAGGATACTGGGGAAAAGAGGAGAAATAGCTTCAAATAGAATGAAGAAGCTGGGTGAAAGAGGTAATGATGCTCAGTTGTGGATGTGTCTGGTGGTGAAAGTAAAGTCTGATGCTATAAAGAATAATATTGCATAGGAACCTAGAATTTTAGGTCCATGAATCAGGTAAATTGGAAGTGGTCAAACAGGAGATGGCAAGAGTGAACATTGAGATTTTAGGAATCAGTGAACTAAAATGGATGGGAATGGGTGAATTTAATTTAGATGACCATTATATCTACTACTGTGGGCAGGAATCCCTTAGAAGAAATGGAATAGCTCTCATAGTCAGCAAAAGGATCTGAAATGCAGTACTTGGGTGCAATCTCAAAAATGACAGAATTATCTCAATTCATTGCCAAGACAAACCATTCAACATCACAGTAATCCAAGTCTCTGCCCCAACCTCTAATGCTGTATAAGCTGAAGCTGAACAGTTCTATAAAGACCTACAAGATCTTCTAGAATTAACACCAAAAAAGATGTCCTTTTCATCATAGGAAACATGAATGCAAAAGTAGGAAGTCAAGAGATACCTGGAGTAACAGACAAGTATGGCCATAGAGTAAAAAATGAAGCAGAAAAAAGGCTAACAGAGTTTTACAAAATGAATGAACTGGTCACAGCAAATATGCTCTTCCAACCACACAAGATTCAACTCTACACATGGACATCACCAGATGGTCAATAGTGAAGTCAGATTGCTTATTTTCTTTTCAGTCGAAGATGGAGAAGCTTTATATAGTCAACAAAAAGAAAACCTGGAGCTGACTATGGCTTAGTTCATGAGCTCCTTATTGGAAAATTCAGGCTTAAATTGAAGAAACTAGGCAAAAAACCACTAGGTCATTCAGGTATGTCCTAAATCAAATCCTTTATAATTATACAGTGGATGTGACAAATAGAGTCAAGGACATAGATCTTGTAGATAGAGTGTCTGAAGAACTATGGACAGAGGTTCAGAAAGCTGTACAGGAGACAGTGACCAAAACCATCCAAAAGAAAAAGAAATGCAAGAAAGCAAAATGGTTGCCTCTAAAGGCCTTACAAATATCTAAGAACAGAAGAGAAGCAAAAGGCAAAGGAAAAAGGAAAAGATGGGCACAACTGAATGCAGAGTTCCAGAGAACAGCAAGGAGAGATAAGAAATCCTTCTTAACAACCTAGAGGAAAGCAATAGAAATGGAAAGACTAGAGATCTCTTCAAGAAAACTGGAGATACCTGGTGAACATTTCATGCAATGATTGGGCACAATAAAGGACAGAAATGGCAAGGACCTAACAGAAGCAGAAGATATAAAGAAGAGGTGGCAAGAAAACACAGAAAAGCTACATAACGATTGTCTCAATGACCTAGAAAGCCTTGATGGCTTGGTCACTCACCTAAAGCCAGACATGGTGGAGTGTGAAGTCAAGTGGGCCTTAGGAAGAATTACTACAAACAAAGTTAGTGGAGATGATGAAATTCCAGCTGAACTATTTCAAATCCTAAAAGATGATGCTGTGAAAGTGCTGTACTCAATATGCCAGCAAATTTGGAAAACTCAGCAGTGGCCACAGGACTGGAAAAGGTCAGTTTTCATTACAATCCCAAAGAAAGGCAATGCCAAGAATGTTAAAACTACTGCACAATTGCACTCATTTCATATTCTACCACAGTAATGCTTAAAATCCTTCAAGCTAGACTTCAGCAGTATGTGGACTGAGAACTTCCAGATGTACAAGCTTGATATAGAAAAGGCAGAAGAACCAGAGATCAAATTGTCAGCATCCATTGGATCATAGAAAAAGCAAGAGAATTTCAGAAAAACATCTACTTCTTCTCCATTGACTGAGTGAAAGCCTTTGACTGTTTGGATCACAACAAACTGTGGAAAATTCTTAAACAGATGTGAATATGGACCACCTTTACCTGCCTCCTGAGAAACCTATAAGCAGCTCAAGAAACAACAGTTAGAATACAACATGGAACCACAGACTGATTCAAAGTTGGGGTAGGTGTACATCAAGATTGTATATTGATAAACCTAACATATTTAACTTCCATGCAGAGTACATCATGCAAAATGCTGGGCTGGATGAAGCACAAGCCAGGTTTAGGGTTGCTGGGAGAAATATCAACAACCTATGAATGCAGATACCATCTAATGACAGAAAGCGAAGAGGAACTAAAGAGCCTCTTGATGAGGATGAAAGAGGAGAGTGAACAAGTTGTCTTAAAACTCAACATTTAAAATACTAAGATTATGGCATCCGGTCCCATCACTTTATGGCAAATAGATGGGAAAAAATAGAAACAGTGGCAGATTTTATTTTCTTAGGCTCCAAGATCACTGTAGACAGTGACTGTAGTCATGAAATTCATAGATGCTTGCCCCTTGGAAGAAAAGCTATAATGATCTAGACAGTGTAGTAAAAAAGCAGAGACATCACTTTACTGTCAAAATCTGTATAGTCAAAGCTATGGTTTTTCCAGTAGTCTTGTATAGAAGTGAGAGTTGCACCATAAAGAAAGCTGACCATCAAAGAATTGATGCTTTTGAACCGTGGTGTTGGAGAAGACTCTTAAGGGTCCCTTGGATTTCAAGATCAAACTAGTCACACCTAAAGGAAGTCAACCCTGAATATTCACTGATAGGACTGGTATTCACTGATATTCACTGGTAGGACTGATGCTGAAACTGAAGCTCAACATTTTTTTCACCTGATGTGAAGAGCAGTCTCTTTGGAAAAGACCCTGATGCTCAGAAAGATTGAGGGCCAGAGGAAAAGAGGCAACAGAAGATGGGATGGTTGGATGGAAATACTGACTCAATGGACATGAGTCTGAGATAACTCTAGGAGATAGTGGAGGATAGCTAAGCCTGGCATTCTGCAATTCATGGGGTCACAAAGAGTCAGGCATGACTTAGCAGGTGAAGAACAAGAATTCTCTGGATAGGTAAGTAAAACTACAGCAGCCTAATCTTACACATTAAGGAACTAGAAAAAAACTAACTAACTAAACCTAAAGTTATCAGAATAGGAAATAATATAAATATTAGTGAAGAAATTAACAAAAGAGACTAGAAAGTCAATAGATCAAAAAAACTGAGCTGTTTCTTCTAAAAGTTAACAAAATTGACCAGCCTTTTACTAATTAAAAAAGATAAATGACTCAAATTAATAAATTTGTACACAAATGAAGAGATATTTCAACTGATACCACAGAAATGCAAAAGATCCTAAGAGACTACTATGAATAATTACATGTCAGCGAGTTAGGTGACTTAATGAAATGCATATACAACTTAACTGATACTGAATCATGAACTAATGAAAATATGAGCAGACCAATAACAAGAGACTGAATCAGTAATAAAATATCTCCTAAGAAAAATAAGTGCAGGACTAGATGCTTTACAGCTGAATTATGTCAAACTTTTAAAGAAGAAATAATATACGAAACTTTCTCAAACTCTTCCAAAAAACTCAATAAGTTTATTGCCAAACTTGTTTCATAAACTCAGCATATTCTGATACTGAAGCCAGACAAAGACATTACAAGAAAAGAGAATTACACGTCAATGTCATTCATGAACATCAATGCAGCATTCCCCAACAAAACACCATCAAATCAAATTCAAGAGCACATTAATAAGTTATACACCATGATCAAGAGGGATTTATCTTTAGACACAAAGAGGATTCAACAAAAACAAATCAATAAATGTGACATACCATATTAACAAAAAAAAGAATATAAATTTTATAATCATTTAAACAGATATAGAAATCAAAAAATTTCAACATCTTTTCATGATAAATATGCTCAATAATTAGGTATAGGACTCTAACTCAACATAATCAAGGCAATGTATGAGAAGCCAAAAATTAACATCGCGCTCAACAGTGAAAAGCTGTTGTGAAGGGTTTTCTTCTACAATCAGGAACAAGACAAGCAGGCTCACTGTCATCATTTCTAGTCAACATCATAATGGAAGTCTGACCCAGAGTGATTAGTCAGGAAAGTGAAATAAAAGGAATCCTAATCAGAAAGGAAGTGTATGTAGATATCCTGCACACAAACACACACCTCTAAAGATCTCACCAACAAATCGTTAGAGCTAACTAATTAATTAATTAAATTGCAGGATAGAAAATTACCATATAAAAATCAATTGTATTCCCATACACTATTAACATATTATATGTAAGAAACATTAAGAAAGCAATGCCATTTACAATAGCACCCAAAGCAATAAAATATTTAGTAATAAATTTAACCAAGGAGATGATGTGTTATATATACATATATGCACACGTATATGTTATATGTTGTACATGTACATATGCACACATGTATGTTTTTTCCATAACGTGACTTTCTTTTCTTTTTTTATTCTTTGGATTTTGAAATATCTTGATCTGATTCAGCATCCAGTTTTGATGTATATTCATCAGTTGATTCACTGCTGGCATCCATTAGACTCATGCTTTACTGTAGCTAGCTTTTTGTGTCTCATTTCCCATTCTTTATTGTCCAAAACTCAATCACAATAAAAAATTTCCTCAACTGCATTTCACTGTAATTTAAGTATTTTTGAAATGCTGAAACGATGTTTTTCTGCATGCAAATGTTTTATCTATAAAGTATCTGTCTATGTTTTTCATGAATTCTGCAATGTCCTTGGAGATATTAAATAGAATCTTATCTGTGGAAAAAATATGTATTACTGTCTATGCTTTGAGGCTGAAGTGATGCCCAGAAAATCCCTTTTATTACTGACAATTTTCGATATTTTTTCACGGGGTGTTTCAACAGGGATAACAGTTGTTCTTAAAATTAGTCTAATGATATAGTACCCACTAGAAGGAACACACAAAATATATCTAATATATCTTTTTGATTACTTGATACAAAGTATTGCAAATTTAAATAATGCAAAGATTTTAAATCAGAGTCACAAACTCTGTGTATAGATTCCACTTGCATGTACACACAGATTTTGTTATATTTCAGTCCTTCAATGGTGCTTATCCATGATCCCCAGGAAAGATTCCCAGTCATAGATTTTTAATTAAATGAACAGTATGAAAAGGAAAACTACAGAATATTTCAAAGTTGGGCCAATTCTATTGCTTATTCAGTTGAGGAATAATCAGAAATGTTAATGCATTTAGGAAAATATCTGTCACATAATAATTAATAAGCTAAATGAGATTTCTTATTGTTTTTATGAATTCATACCTCCAACTGTCTATACTTTTATATTTTGGGTTCAATTATTATAAGATGCATATTGAGTTCAAAATATATTGGCATTGTCATTACTTTTGATATTTATTACTAAATTTTTGTACAAGAGGTTCTGTTTCTTGTACAAATGCCAAATCATTGTTAATAAAATTCTTTAGCCTTTTGCCAATTGTTTAGATAAAATTTCATAGCTAAAAGGAATGCAAAATTTATTTTAATATATTTTTATATCATCAGAATCAACAAAAATTTGTAAATAAGTGGATGCATTCACAAGGTCTTCACCATTTTTGCTAAAACATGAATTGTCTCTTAGGTCCTTCTATTGTACTGGCTTCTACACTATTGCACATTTTAGAATATCATGGAAATAGATGAATTTAATGTAAAAGCTATATTTTATTTTGTTAAAAATGTTTGAAAAAATTCAGTATCATTTTTCTATAAAATATATATCTTATTATTTATGCTAACTTCCATGAGAGATTTTTATTTGATCCAGAGTAGATTTTTATTATTTACAACATAATGAAAGTTTTTGATTTAATGGCAGAACTGAGTCATAAAATGCATTTGAGTTCTAACTCATAAGTTTTGAAATAAGGATAATTATTTTATCCAGCGTAGAATGAACAGAACTAAAAATACTTGTATGATACTTATAAACTATAAGATCATTGTTTGAAAGAATATGGCAATCACATTATTTTCTCTTACTATTCTTTAAATAGTAAGAACATATGAAAAAGCAGAACAGATATGACACTGAAAGATGAACAGCCCAGGTCGGTATGAGTCCAATATGCTACTACAGAAGAACGGAGAAATAGGTCCAGAAGAAATGAAGAGGCTGAGCAAAAGTGTAAATGATGCCCAGTTGTGGATGTGTCTGGTGGTGAAAGTAAAGTCTGATGCTATAAAGAACAATATTGTATAGGAACCTGGAATGTTAGGTCCATGAATCAAGATAAATTAGAGAAAAGGAGACAGCAAGAGTGAATATCAACATATTATGAATCAGTTAACTAAAATGAATGGGAATGGACCAATTTAATTCAGATGACCATTGCATCTACTATCGTCAGCAAGAATCTCTTAGAAGAAATGGTACAGTTGTCATAACCAGAAGAGAAGTGAAGTGAAGTTGCTCAGTCGTGTCCGACTCTTTGCGACCCCACGGACTGTAGCCTACCAGGTTCCTCCATCCATGGGATTTTCCAGGCAAGAATACTGGAGTGAGTTGCCATTTCCTTAGAGTCCAAAATGCAATACTTGGGTGCAATCTCAAAAATGACAGAATGCTTTTGGTTCTATTCCAAGGCAAACCATTCAACAACTCAGGAATCCAAGTCTATTCCCCAAACACTGATGGGGAATAAGCTGAAGTTGACTGGTTTTATGATAATCTACAACACCTTCTAGAACTAACACCAAAAAAAGATGTCCTTTTCATCATAGGGGACTGGAATGCAGAAGTAGGAAGTCAAGAAACACCTGGAGTAACAGGTAAGTATGGCCTTGGAGTACAGGATGAAGCAGGGCAAAGGCTAATAGAGTTTTGCCAAGAGAACGCACTGGTCATAGCAAACACCCTCTTCCAACAACACAAGAGAAGACTCTACGCATGGACATCACCAGAGAATCAATACTAAAATCAGACTGATTATATTCTTTGCAGCAAAAGATGGAGAAGATCTATACAGTCAGCAAAAACAAGACCTGGAGCTGACGTGGCTCAGATCATGAACTCCTTATTGCAAAATTCAGGCTCAAGTTGAAGAAAACAGGGAAAACCACTAGGCCATTTGGGTATAGCCTAAATCAAATCCAATATAATATACAGGGGAGGTGACAAATAGATTTAAAGGATTAGATCCAGAAGACAGAGTGCCTTAAAAACTATGGACAGAGGTTTGTACCATTGTACAGGAGGTGGTGACTAAAAATGTCCAAAAGAAAAATAAATGAAAGAAGGAAAAGTGGTTGTCTGAGAAGGCCTTACATATAGCTGAGAAAAGAAGTGAAAGGCAAAGGAGGAAGGAAAAGATATACCCAATTGAATGCAGAATTCTAGAGATAGCAAAGAGACATAAGCACGCCTTCTGAAGTAAACAATGCAAAGAAATAGATGAAACAATAGAATGGGAAAAGCTAGAGATCTCTTCAAGAATATTGGAGATACCAAGGGAACATTTCATGCAATGATGGGCACAATAAAGGATAGAAATGGCAAGGACCTAACAAAAGCAAAAGAGATGAAGAGGAGGTGGCAAGAATACACAAAAGAACTGTACAAAAAAGAGTTAATGAACCAGATAACCACAATGGTGTGGTCACTCACTTAGAGCCAAACACTCTGGGATGTGAAGTCAAATGGGCCTTAGGAAGCATTATTATGACCAAAGCTAGTGGAGGTGATGGAATTCCAGTTGAATTATTTCAAATCCTAAAAGATGATGCTGTTAAAGTGCTGCACTCAATATGCCAGCGAATTTGGTAAACTAAGCAAAGGCCACAGGATTGGAAAAGGTCAGTTTTTATTCCAATCCCAAGGAAGTGCAATGCTAAAGAATATTCAAACTACCGCACAATTATGCTCATTTCACATGCTAGCAAGGTAATGCTCAAAACTGTTCAAGCTAGGCTTCAATAACATGTGAACCAAGAACTTCCAGATGTACAAACTGGATTTAAAAAAGGCAGAGGGACCAGAGATCAAATTGCCAACATTCTCTGGATCAAGAAATATCAAGGGAATTTCAAAAAAGCATATACTTCTGCTCCATTGACTACATGAAAGCCTTTGACTATGTAGATTACAACAAACTGTGGAAAATTCTGAAAGAGATGGGAATACCAGACCACCTTGCCTGCCTCCTCAGAAATCTTTGTGCAGGTCAAGAAGCAACAGTTTGAACCAGACATGGAACAATGGACTGGTTCAAAATTGGGAAAGTGTGTCAAGGCTTCATAGTGTCACCCTGCTTATTTAACTTATATGCAGAGTACTTCACATGAAATGTGGCAATGGATAAAGCACAAGCTGGAATCAAGATTTCCAGAAATATCAACAACCTCAGACAAGCAGATTATATCATATTAGTGGTAGAAAGAGAAGAGGAACTAAAAAGCCTTTTTATAAAGGTGAAAGAGGAGAGTGAAAAAGCTGGCTTAAAACCCAACATTCAAAAAACTAAGAATATGGCATCTGGTCTCATCACTTCATGGCAAAATAGTTGAGGAAAAAGTGGAAACAGTGGCAGATTTCATTTTGTTGGACTCCAAAATCACTGTGATGGTGACTATAGCCACAAAATTAAAATATTCTTGCTACTTGGAGGAAAAGTCATGATAAACCTAGCTAGCATGTTAAAAGGCAGAGACATCACTTTGCCAACATATGTCCAACTAGCCAAAGCTATGGTTTTTCTTGTAGTCGTGTATGTATGTAAGAGTTGGATCATAAAGATAGCTGAATGCTGAAGAATTGATGCTTTTGAACTGTGGTGTTGGAGAAGACTTGACAGTCCCTTGGACTGCAAGAAGATCAAACCAGTCAGTGTTAAAGGAGATCAATCCTGAATGTTCATTGGAAGGACTGATGCTGAAGCTGAGGCTCCCATCCTTTGGCCACCTGATGCAAAGAACTGACTCACTGGAAAAGACCCTGATCCTGGGAGAGACTGAGGGCAAGAGGAGAACGGGGCAGCAGAGGATAAGATGGCTAGATAGCATCACTGACTGAATGGATATGAAAACAACTAACTCTGGGAGATAGTGAAGAATGGGAAGCCTGGCATTCTGTTGTCTGTGGAGTCACAAAGAGTTGGACATGACTAAGTGATTGAACAAGAAAAACATTCTTTAAAAACTGAAACAAGGATATCACTAAATTTTCAAGCCTTCAGTAACACTCACTACCTAGAATTCAGATGTCTAATTCTAAATTGTACATCTGGCTTGTCACTGAGTTCACGTATATTCTCCAAACCTTATTTTTCATCTAAGTTAGTTCTATTTATTAGCTATTAAAAATTTACTTGTGTTCTAATAATGTATAGTGATGTAATTAAAAATAGAAAAAATTAAGAGGCCACTTATTCCCTCTCACCAAAAACATTGTATATTACTCTCACTTTCCTCTGCCTTGTATTAAGATTTACAAGAAAGAGGAACATTCTGTCATGTTTAAGTATTGGGAAAACAAAAAACAATCTTGTGGCAATTTTTGCTATATAAAGAATAAACAAAGGGTTTTCTCATGATTAACAAAACTTCAGTGTTCTCAATCTTCTGAGAATTTGAACAGGTAATTCTTGAAATAGAGCTGAACTTTGACTTACCTTCTTCAATGCATGTATGAAATCTTTAATCTTGTGTTCCCACCCCAACAGTCATCTTGAGCTCTTTAAAACATTTTAATAAATTCTTAAGGCAAGACTTTATATTGTTTTTACTATATCTGCACTACATATTATGCCTCATCTACACAAAAGGAGAAGGGTCGGCAGAGGATGTGATGATTAGATAGCATCCCCAATTCAGTGGACATTGGTATGAGCCAACTCCAGGAGATAGTGAAGAACAGGGGAGGCTGGTGTGCTGCAGTTCATGGGGTCTCATAGAATCAGACATGACTTAGCAAATGAACAACAGCAACACTATAGACATGAATTGTTGTTGTTATTTAGTTGCTAAGTTGTGTCTCTTGTAACCCCACGGACTGTTGCCCATCAGGTTCTTCCGTCCATGGGATTTCCCAGGAAGAATACTGGAGTGGGTAGACATTTCCTTCTCCAGTGGATCCTCCTGATACAGGGATCGAACCTGTGTTTCCTTCATTGGCATGCAGGTTCTTTACCCCCGAGTCACCAAGGAAGCCCATAAAGATGAATTACAACTCTATATATTTAGCCACTATCTTTCTTTGAATTTTTATCTTCTTTTTTTTCTTTCTCTCTAGGACTAGAGACATAGTTGGACCATACAGTTTCTAGCTTTCACCTTAAGGTTATTTCTTCTGTGTAGAATATTTTACTCTGATTGATAAGACTGATGACCATCATTAAAACAGCTCAAATATAATTAACTTTGATCTCAGTTTAAAATATTTTCCTTCCTCCACTAGCCAATCCATCAGCAAGTTCTGACTCCAAAATACATACCAAATATGCCTAATTTTCACTTTATCCAACACCATATGCTAATCAAACTAGCCTCTTTTCTCTCTTGGTTTACTTTAAAACTCACTGTTTTAAAGTTTTTGTCCATAACAAAGAAGATTATACCTTGCATACATGCTAAGACACTTCAGTCATGTCCACCTCTTTGTGACCTTATGGACTGTAGACTGCCAGGCTCCTCTGTCCATGGGATTCTCCAGGCAAGAATACTAGGGTGGATTGCCATTTCCTACTCCAGGGGATCTTCCCAACCCAGGGGTCAAACCCACGTCTCCTGCATCTCCTGCATTGCAGGTAGATTCTTTACCACTGAGCCACCAGTGTATACCTTCTATAGTAATCAGGCTATTTGTATTTTTTTTAAAGGCTGGTTATATTGTTTAATTGCTTTAAATCATTCCAGTGGCTTTCCATTATATCTATGTCTGTCTGTCTGTCTATCTATATGATATTCAAACACAACATGGCTCACTTGGCTGCAATTCATTGGCCCCTACCTGCCTTGTGGAGTTCCTCTCAAATCTTCCTTCACTTCAGTTAAAGAATCTGACTCTCCCTGGAAAATAACAGGATTATCCAAACTCAAAACTATCATACCTCCTCTTCTGACAGGCAGTAATGCTTTTCCTCCAGATTGCCACGTAACTGTCTTGTCCTTGTAATTAGGACTGTTTGTGACCTGTCACTTCCTCAGAGAGCTTCCCAGATGGTACTATCTATTAAACATGTACACACTGCTCTATTTAAAATGAATAACCAACAAGTACTTACTGCAAAGCACATGGAACTCTGCTTAAAGTTATGTGGCAGCCTGGATGGGAGAGTAGTTTGGGGGAGAATGGATACATGTACATGTACGGCTGAGTCCCTTCTCTGTTCACCAGAAACTATCACAACATTGTTAACTGACTAGACCCCAATACAAAATAAAAAGTTTTAAAAAATAAAATATTGTCCTCTCCCCACCACCAAGTCATGCCCTATTTTTTTTTTTTTTAATTTTCCTACAGTTTCACTGTTTGTTTACTATGAACAGTCCTTCCCCAGTAAACACTTTATTTGATAGGACTCTTATCTTTTTGTCACCCCTGGGTGTCACCACATTGCATTCATTCAAAAATATTTATTGAGTTCCTGGGAAAATATAGGTAATCAGTAAGCAATTTTGAAAAAGAATCAATCCCTTGAATATTTATAATATTTCTATATTTAAGTTAAGCAAAATACTAAAAAAAGAAACACTATCATATTCCCTTCACTGATGATAGGCCTATTGTAATCAAAGTTTATAATGAGTCATTTCTATCAAACCAAATAGATAGTAGCTTTCCACTCTTCCCAGAGTATGATTAACTTCAATTTCCTTTTCTTCTTAATTTTCCAGTTGATTCATTAGTCATAGAGAGCTTTAAAATGAATAATGCTTTATAAAAACCAGAGATAATTATAACTTAGAGAAATTAAAAATTATTAGTCAAAATATTCTTAGAACTCTAGGCCAAATGAAAATGACTGAATCAAGTTAACTGGTGATTCTATTCATGATTCCTACATTGTTCATAATAAAATTGATTTTATAAATGAACGAAGAATAGCTATGTCAAACCTAGACAGTGTTTTTAAAAGCAGACATTACTTTGCCCACAAAGGTTTGTATACTCAAAGCTATGGTCAAAGTTTTTCCAGTAGTTACATATGGATGTGAGAATTGGACCATAAAGAAGGCTGAGAGCCAAAGAATTGATGCTTTTGAACTGTGGTGCTGAAGAAGACTCTTGAGAGTGCCTTGGACAAGAGTAAATCAGTAACTCCTAAAGGAAATTAACCCTGAATATTCATTGGAAATACAGATACTAAAGCTGAAGCTCCAATACTTTTTTCACCTGATGAGAAGAGCAATCTCTTTGGAAAAGACCCTGATGTTCAGAAGGATTGAGGGCCAGAGGAGAAGGGGCAACAGAAGATGAGATGGTTGGATGGCATCACTGACTTAATGGACATGAGTTTGAGAAAACTCAGGTGGATAGTGATGGACAGAGAAGTCTGGTGTGCTGTAGTTCATGGGGTCGCAAAGAGTTGGACACAACTTAGTGACTGAACAACAACAACAAAAATGTGCGTATGGCAATAAGCAACATAAAACAGAAATGGATATTTTAAAAACAGCTACTTTGGAAATTTATTATAATTTAAAAAACCCTAAAAGTATATCTTCAATAGGTTTATTCAAATAAAACACATACTTTATATGTGAAGACAACAATGTAACACATTTCACCAACTGAGATTTAAACTTAAATTATGTTTTTTGCAAGGTAATTTTTTTCAATGATTTTTCACCTATGGGGAAAATAAATATCAAAGTATTATTGCTAATGAAATTCCTCAGTCCTTTCTTTTTTAAATAAGTACTTGTCAGTTGCAATTGTGGTTAAATAAAATTCAGTTGGGATTTGTACGCAAATCAAATATTTTCATATGCTATAATATTTTTATTTGATTCCATAAAAGCTTGAGTTGTCTTTCCAACTCCACATGTTGCTACAAATATATAAAAATCACATAGGCATTGTAATATTTAAGTATCCTTTAGCTTTTTGGCAATGCATTTTTATAAATCCCTTTGGGCAAGAAAGAAAATGTACAATTAGTCCATGTGATGTATGTAGCAATGCATTGTACTTTTTTGTATTAAAATCACTTCACAGATAATTTTCATATCATTTGGATTTCTAGAATATTGCACATTTAAATAGGCAGATTACATTTTGTTACATGAAAAACACATAATATTAAGATGTGACTACATCTGTTTTTCTTTAAAATGTGAAGTGTGTATCTTTCAAAATACCAAGGTTATTAGTAGATGGAGGAATTAAATAGGAAAACATAAATTACTTTTCAAATTGTAAGCATTTGGAAAAAGTATTAGGACAAATATTTACATGCGTCATTAAAAATAAACATATTTTCAAAAGTTATAATAATGTAGAGGGGAAAGTGGGATTGGTTAATACATAATCTGCTCTTGAGGAGGATAGGGGGGGAAAAACCTGCACAGATTATAGCTGCTTCAAAAACATCATATTTTGTTTTAAAAACAATCTGAAACTAAATTAACTGTACATAACTTTTTGAGGTCAGGTCAGAAGAACACTTGATTACGGAAATTTGTCTTTCTTAGTAAGAAGTTCTTGGAGCCTCATTTTTCTCCTTCTAAGTTAGAGTATATTAATAAGAATATAACAAGAAGAAGCCAATATGGTACTCAATATGCCAGCAAATTTGGAAAACTCAACCTTGGCCACAGGACTGGAAAAGGTCACTTTTCATTCCAATCCCAAAGAAAGGCAATGCCAAAGAATGCTCAAACTACCACACAATTGCACTCATCTCACACGCTAGCAAAGTAATGCTCAAATTCCCCAAGCCAGGCTTCAATGGTATGTGAACTTCCAGATGTTCAAGCTGTATTTAGAAAAGGCAGAGGAAGCAGAGATCAAATTGCCAACAGCCGTTGGATCATCAAAAAAGCAAGAGAGTTCCAGAAAAACATCTACTTCTGCTTTACTGACTACGCCAAAGCCTTTAACTGTGTTCAGTTTAGTTCCATTGCTCAGTCGTGTCCGACTCTTTGTGACCCCATGAACCAGAGCACGCCAGGCCTCCCTGTCCATCAACAACTCCCTGAGCCTACACAAACCCATGTCCACTGAGTTGGTGATGCCATTCAACCATCTCGTCCTCTGTCATCCCCTTCTCCTGCCTTCAATCTTTCCCAACATCAGGGTCTTTTCAAAGAGTCAGCTCTTCACATCAGGTGGTCAAAATATTGGAGTTTCAGCTTCAACATCAGTCCTTCCAATGAACACCCAGGACTGATTTCCTTTAGGAAGATCACAAGAAATTGTGGAAAATTCTTAAAGAGATGGGAATACCAGACCACCTGACCTGATTGATAACAATCTAACAAGAAAATGCTGGCATATTGGCACTTCATGGCAAATAGATGGGTAAACAATGGAAACTGTGACAGATTCTATTTTGGTGGGCTCGAAAATCACTGCAGCTGGTGACTGCAGCCATGAAATTAAAAGATGCTTACTCCTTGGAAGAAAAACTATGACCAACATAGACAACATATTAAAAAGCAGAGACATTACTTTGCCAACAAAGTTCTGTCTAGTCAAAGCTATGGTTTTTCCAGTAGTCAAATACAGATGTGAGAGTTGGACTATAAAGAAAGCTGAGCACCGAAGAATTGATGCTTTTGAACTGTGGTGTTGAAGACTCTTGAGAGCCCCTTGGACTGCAAGGAGGGCCAACCAATCCATCCTAAAGGAGATCAGTCCTGAATATTCATTGTAAGGACTGATGCTGAAGCTGAAACTCCAATACTTTGGCCACCTAATTCGAAGAACAGACTCATTGGAAAAGACCCAGATGCTGGGAAAGATTGAAGGCAGGATGAGAAGGGGACGACAGAGGATGAGATGGCTGGAGGGCATCACTGATGTGATGGACATGAGTTTGAGTAGGCTCTGGGAGTTGGTGATGGACAAGGAAGCCTGGCATGCTGTGGTCCATGGGGTCACAAAGATTCAGACAGGAGTGAGCACCTGAATTGAACTGAACAAGAAAATGTGGAAATCTCATTTAGTGGGTTAATGAAGGATGTTTCAATGTGATACCCAATCTACACAAAATCAGTACAAAAAAAGAACATTTAGAAAATTCTCACTTTTATGTACTGAGAATTCTTAACAGATTGAATCTATCAGTGTATAAAATGTAAAAATAGATGATAGCGATTAAGAAAGATTTGTTTTGGAATTTGAGCTTGGTTAATATTAGAAATATCTATTTATATAATTCACTACTCTAAAAGATGAGAGGAAGAAAACTTTATAAGGAACTCAATATATTCAGATACAAGTACTTCATAAAATTCAGTACACAATATTCAAAAACAAGGTTCTACTTGAAGTCTAGATCCTTTTCCCTTAGGGAAATAGCCAAACAGGTCAGCCATGCTTGCAAATGAGGAATAGGCTCTAGGAATAGTGTAAATGATTGTTTATGATTACACAGTTAATCTGTTTTAAGATTGCTCTGATAATTAAAACTTCCCCTGCTCCAAACAGATGCTTGAGGGAAAGGTAAGAGAATAGACTTAGGAATCAAAAGGAGCTAATGACAATTTAGCTGTCATGACCTAGATCTATTTCAAAAAGACAAATGCCTAGGCAATGAAAATATCTCATCATGGAATAAAGGGAGTCAACGGAAAGATGGATGTCATATATATCTCTAAAAAGAAAATTCAAGCAGTAGGTTTATTTCCCCTTTTTTCACATTATTGTTAGAATGATTGCTTACAATTTTTAACCCTGTACATTTGAAAAAATGTTAATACCACAATTGTGTTTATTTTATAATTATCTATATACACATACAGTTACTAATTTTAGTTTTTTTATTTATAATTGTATTATAATATTTTTATTTTACATACACACTTATATTGTCTTTTAAAACTAAAATACAATTCCATTGTGCAGATATGTTGTAATAAATAAATATTCTTATTTTATAGGCATTTCTGTGGTTTACATTCTTGTGGTCATTTCTAGAACATACTTACATATATAAATTTATAAACTTATTGCCTTTTCAATGTAATTTATAGGGGATGTTATTCCTGGTTCATTGATATGATGTTTTATTTATTTGGTGCCTATTGCAATTTTGTGTTTTTAGAAACTTCATGTTAATTTATTCTCTTTTAACATTTGTACACTATAACCATTTTCATAAAATCTAGATAGCATGTGAATTTTAATCTGTAATCATTGCAAGTTGGGTAAATGGAAAAAAAATCTCAATTATTCTGCATTTTCTAGATCACTAGTAATATTTATTTGCTTACTGACATCTTGAAATTATTCCCTGTAAAACAGATGTTAATATACTTCACCTGTTTTTCCACTAAGGTATGCATCTTTCTATTTGTGCATTGTAAAATTAAATAAACTCACTGAGACCTCCCATATGAAATTCATTGTATGGAGAAAGCAATGAAAAATATACACAAATAAGTTAATATTAAGGATTACAATTTTTACAATTAAAAATTATCAATTTATTTATTTGCCTCCAGACTTGTGAAAGTCTATATTCTCTCACATTTTACAACTCTTCTGTGGTTTGGAGCTTTCATTTTAAATGCTTATCCTTTGGGAATAGGTTGTGGTAGATAGTCAGGATTGCCTCCTACAGTGGTACAGACTGCACAAGTTTCAGCTTTCAAGGAGATGTCAAAGAATAATTTTAAGAGTGCTCCCCAGGAAAATTCAAAGTGGAGACCATATTTATACCGTTCTGTTTCCAAAACCTTTAGCTAGTGCTCTAGATAATATTTGTTGCAAAATGAAGCCTTTACTCACTAATCATGAAGACCAACCTTAGCTTATGCTACATTTTTATTCTATGCTTCTTATTTTTAGGCTTTCTGTAAAATTCATTCTCTGTTTTTAGCTACTTGGATATTTTACTTTCTTGTGTTATGCAGTATTACAGTAATGTATACATACAGATTTCTGATCAACTTAATAGTCTCATTAAGTCATGAATACATTAATTCAATTGTATTGACAAAATTGTGTCATTTGATCCTCTACAACTCAAAATATTAATTTTTATCATCTCTCTTCTAATATTTGTTAAATATAGCTATAATCTTGGTACATATTCGTATGATTAAATTCTCATTATTATATATGACAACTTAGATTTTGAAAATTATTATATTTTGGATGTGGAAGTAATTTTTAGATTTTCCAGTGTTTCATGTAAATTCTCTGTTCCCTGAGAGCAATATAATACCAAATAAAACTAATTTTTGCAGTGTTCACTGAAAACACATTTTTTGATTTCTTGAAAACCTGAGCATGTTTTTGACTGCTTATATGGATGAATAAGTTTCTTTGATAGGCTACACTCATTATTTTAAAACAGTGATGACATGAATAATATATTTTGATAGTTAATGTATCAGAGGAAAAATCTAATGCCATCTTTTTCTGGTAAAAAAAGAGACATATGTCAAAATGCTTGTAATTAGTCAATGAAAGAATCATTAATTAATTACAGACAATTAGGCAAAATGGAATACTTGGGAGTAAAAGGGTAGATATGTGTATATGTGGGCTTTCCAGGTGGCATAGTGGTAAAGAATCTGCCTGCAAATGCAGGAGACACAAAAGACATAGGTTCAATTCCTGGGTCAGGAAGATGTCCTGGAGTAGTAAATGGCCACCCACTCCAGTATTCTTGCCTGGAAAATTCCATGGACAGAGGAACCTAGTGGCTACAGTCCATGGGGTCAGAAAGAGGCAGACATGACTGAGCATGCATGCACTCATGTGTATATGCATAACTGATGCAATTTGCTGGCCACCTGAAACTAACACATTATTAATCAACTATACTGCAATAAATTTTAAAAAATGATTGACATTAAATAACCAATGGATCATGAAAAAGATCAAAGAGGAAATGAAAAAATACCTAGAAGAAAATGACAATGGAAACATGACAACCCAGACCTACGGTATGCAGCAAAGGAGTTCTAAGAGGCAAGTTTATACAAATACAATCTTATCTCAAATAAACAACCTAACTTTACACCTAAAGCAGAAATACAAAGGATCATAAAACACTACTACAAGTAGTGTTTCCTTAGAGGAAAACATGGGCAGAACACCCTTTGACATAAATCACAGCAATATCTTTCTTGATCCACCTCCAAGAGTAATGAAAATACAAATAATAGTCAAAAAAATGGGATCTAATTAAACTTAAAGCTTATGCACAGCAAAGGAAACCATAAACAAAAAGACAACCCTCACAATGAGAGAAAATATTTGCAAATGAAGCAACAAACAAGGGATTAATCTCCAAAGTATAGGAACACCTCAGGCAATTCAATATCAAGAAACAAATAATCCAATCAAAAATAGACAGAAGATCCAAAGAGACATTTCTCCAAAGAATATATGCAGATAGCCAAAGAGCATATGAAAAGAAGCTCTAGTTATAAGAGAATTGCAAATCAAAACTACCTAAAATGAGGTATCACTTCATTAGTTAGAATGACCATCATGAAGAAAAATCTACAAACAAAATGCTGAAGATGGTGTGGAGAAAAGAGAATCCTCCTACACCATTAGTGGGAATGTAAACTGGTATAGTCACTATAAAGAACAGTATAGAGGTTCATTAAAAAACTAAAAATAGACCTATCATATGATCCAGCAACTCCTCTCCTGGTCATATACCTTGAGAAAACCATAATTCAAAAATGATTCATGCATCTCAGTGTTCATTGCAGCACTATTTACAATAACTGGGACATGGAAGCCACATAAATGTCTCTCAAGAGAGGAATGGATAAAGAAGATGTGGTCCTTAAATACAATGAAATATTACTCAGCAATAAAAATGAACAAAATAACACCTTTTAACAGCAATATGGATGGTCATACTTCAGAGAGTGTCTGCTGCTGCTGCTAAGTCGCTTTAGTTGTGTCGACTCTGTGCGACCCCATAGACGGCAGCCCACTAGGCTCCTCTGTCCCTGGGATTCTCCAGGCAAGAACACTGGAGTGGGTTGCCATCTCCTTCTCCAATGCATTCATGCATGCCAAGTCGCTTCAGTCGTGTCTGACTCTGTGCGACCCTATGGATGGCAGCCCACCAGGCTCCTCCATCCACAGGATTCTCTAGGCAAGAATACTGGAGTGGGTTGCCATTTCCTTCTCCAGGAGAGTGTCATACTGAGTCAAATAAGTCAGAAACAGAAAGATGAATATCATATGATATCTCTTATATGTGGAATATTAAAAAAATGGTACAAATGAACTTATCAACAAAACAGAAGTAGAATCATGGATGCTGAAAACCAACTTATGGTTACCAGGAGAACAGATGGTCCAGAGGGATAAACTGGGAGATGAGCATATATACATTACTATACATAAAATAGATAACTAATAATAACCTGCTGTAGAGCACAAAGAACTTTACTCAATACTCTGTAATGGCCTATATGGGGAAGAAACTAAAAAAAAAAAAAAAAAAACTGGATTATGTATATCTGTTTCATTTTGTTCTACACCTGAATGTACACAACACTATAAATCAAATATACTTCAATAAAATTTTTTAAAAAGAATACTGAAATAAATTTACAAATAGAAGTAAAATCTGTCAATATTCACAGTGCAATAGTCAGATGTATCACATACTGTTTATTTGGACTCCTACAGACAAAAATCATCTACATTATCATCCACATGATATAATCTTTAACAATGTTCCTAGTTTTAAATAGCTTGGGAGATAATCCCAAGCAGTGCTCCGGAAGATATCCAGCAATTATTTTTGCCCATTTTAACCTTTTTTTCCAATACTCCTCACCTGTGATCATAATGATCACAAAGAAAGATTACTCTTGACACAAAAACATAACACAAAAACCTGCCACCCCTATGGTGTTCTCATTATGTATATAAGTGCAAGGAGAATGTCAATTAACCATATATTTGTTTTTTAATTTGCTTCACAAATCTAGAGCCACATAGTATTGAACGAAAATGTTATTCACTCAGTCTTACCTGACTCTTTGAGACCTTGTGAACTATAGCCCACCAGGCTCCTCTGTCCATGTAATTCCTCAGGCAAGAATATTGGAGTGGGTAGCCATTCCCTTCTCCAGGGGATCTTCCCAACCCAGGGATTGAACCCAGGTCTTCTGCATTGCAAGCAGATTCTTCACTGTCTCAGCCACCAGGTTGAATAATCAACTGCTAAAGGCATAAATATAACTACTAAACTGTTATGTAAAGGGTTTCATATGAAAAGTCGGATTGAATTATTAAAAGTGTTTAATACTTGTTAGGAAACCAGTCTTAAGACACTCTACCAGGTTTTACCTTCAATATCTATGAATTTAGTTTACTTCTCTTTTCAGTATGCCTAAAGTTTATTAAGGTTCCTGGCCTACAAAGACATGTTCTCCCCATTTACTGCCTGTCAAGTTGGAATCCTATAACCCATGCAGCAGTCAGACTATATCCTGAAAATGTTATTAACATATTCTTCCATACTAATAATTTCCCTTATTTTTACTACCATCCTACTAAATTGGCTCAGTGGTAAAGTATCCATCTGCCAGTGCAGGAGACTCAGGAGACTCAGGTTCAATCCCTGAGTTGGAAAGATTCCCTGGAGGAGGAAATGGCAACATACTCAAGTATTTTTGCTTAGAAAATCCCATGGACAGAGGAGCCTGGTGGGCTATGGTCCATACGGTTGCAAAGAGTCAGACACGATGGATCATGCACACACACACACACACACACACACACACACACACACAGAGCATCATCTCAAGAACAAGAATTAGAATAATAAGTTCATGCTAATTAAAAATTAAGGTCAGTTTGGAAATATATACACAGGCTGTTATGCCAATTTAAACATATTTAAACCAGGAGCCATCGAAGCATCCACTAAATATTTTGCAACACAAGCCACAGTATCAATACTTCCTATAATAGCTGTTACTATTGTATTCTATTCTATTCTAGCCAATAACAATTACACAAATTTTAATTCAACAGCATTCACCATCACAATAATAGCCCTCATTGTAAAACTTGGAACTCCAGCACTCCTGAAAGGGTTCTGTAGGCACAGGCTCTACGAATACAGCTAACCTTAGTTCCTTAAAAGTGGTATCTTCTATCTTATTAAACAAACACTATTGTTAAGGTAAGATCTCAGTTACACAATTGATTTGACTAAATATATCCTATATGTGGACAAATACTTTTGAACATCTGAAAATCAATAAATTTTCATGAAAAGGAAAAAGAAAAGCTAATAAATTTCTGAATATTTGGAAGTCAGTGAGAATTATGTCAATTAAAAAAAAACATTTATTTTACACACAACTGGAGTTTACTAGCTTGCTGTGGGTTACCAAGATTTTAGTACCACAGAGAAATAGATTCCTCATACATACACACATGAAAAAGATCATTAAAGTAATCTCAGTATTTCAAACAAATACCACAATAAAACTTCCTTCACAGTTTGTCCTATTCTTAATAGGAATTAATTATACAATTAATTCTTTTTTTTCATTAGAGCTCGGGTGAGCAATCTACTTTAATGAAGTCCTCTAGAATAAAGAGAGTTCTAGAGAGCTTAATTCAATCCACAGGTACAGATGGAAAGTTTCTAAGTGATAGGATCTTAGCAGCCTCTGCCCAAGAATCTATTCCCTGAAGTTGCAACAGTTTTATATACCCAATACAATCCCTTTCCATGAAGTTCTGAGACCTTCCTTCTTTGATGAGAACACAAAATCTGGCCTGAAAATTATGGCAGAGCTCTCAAGCCAGAATCAGAATAAAATAAAAACTATCTGTAGATGACAGAAATGAACAGCTATAATGAATATAGTATACATAACATAATGAATATAGCTATAATGAATATAGTAACGAAAGTCAACAGAATGGAAGAGCAAAATTCTCTATGAAGTGACATAGTTAATTATTACATAATTTGTAGCCAGTGTTTGCCCTGAGATTAGAAACATATTATGAATAGTAAGGGCAAGAGGACCAGCAGTGAGCAGATCCTACAGCTACGCAGAGCAGCTGAAGGGCATGTCCCTACTAGTCAAGGCCTGAAAAAACTGGAGAGGGGAATGGCAAACCACTTCAGTGTTCTTGCCTTGAGAACCCCACAATCAGTCAGAAAAGGCAAAAAGATATGACCCTGAAAAACAAGCCCCACAGGTCAGTAGGTGTCCCATGTGCTCCTGGGGAACAGTAGAGAATAGGCACCAGAAAGAATGAAGAGAAGGAGTCAAAGCAGAAAGGACACCCAGTTGTAGATCTGTCTGGTGGTGAAAGTAAAGTCTGACTCTGTAAGGAACAATGTTGCATAGGAACCTGGAATGTTAGGTCTATGAATCAAGGTGAATTGAAAGTGGTCAGAGAGATGGCAAAGGTAAATATCGACATTTAAAAATCAGTGAACTAAAATGGATGGGAATGGGCTAATTTAATTCAGATGATCATTATATCTACTACTGTGGGCAAGAATCCCTTAGAAAAAATAGAGCAGACCTCATAGTCAACAAGAGAGTCTGAAAAGTAGTACTTGGGTGCAGTCTCAAAAATCAACAGAATGGTCTCAGCTCATTTCCAAGGCTAACTATTCAACATCACAGTAATACAACTCTATGTCCCAACCACTAATGATGAAGAAGCTGAAGTTGAATGCTATGAAGACCTACAAGACCTTCTAGATCTAACACCAAAAACAGATGTCCTTTTAATGCCTGTGTGGATCACAACCAACCGGAAAATTATGAAAGAGATGGAAATACCAGACCACCTTACCTGTCTCCTGAGAAACCTATAAGAAGGTCAAGAAGCAACAGTTATAACTGGCATAGAACAGACTGGTTCCAAATTGGGAAAGGAGTACATTAAGGCTCTGTGTTGTCACCCAGCTTACTTAACTTACATGCAGAGTACATCATGAGAAACGCTGGGCCGGGTGAAGCACAAGCTGGAATCAAGATTGCCAGGAGAAATATCAATAACCTCAGATATGTAGATAACACCACCCTAAGGGTAGGAAGCAAAGAGGAACTAAAGAGATTGTAGATGAAGGTGAAGAGGAGACTGAAAAAGCTGATGTAAAACTCATGTTCAAAAAAACTAAGATCATGCCTTCTGGTACAATCACTACATGGCGAATAGATGGGGCAAAATGGAAATAGTGACAGACTTTATTTTGGGGAGCTCCAAAATCACTGCAGACAGTGACTGCAGCCATGAAACTGAAAGCTACTTGCTCCTTGGAAGAAAATCTATGACAAAACCTAGACAGCATATTGAAAAACAGAGACATCATTTTGACGACAAATGTTTGTATAGTCAAAGCTTTGGTTTTTTCCCGTAGTTGTGTTTGGATGTGAGGGCTGGACTATAAAGAAGGCTGAACACTGAAGAATTAATGCTTTTGAATTGTGGTGTTGAGAAGACTCTTGAGAGTCCCTTGGACTGCAAGGAGATCCAACCAGTCCATCCTAAAGGAAATCAGTCCTGAATATTCATTGGAAGGACTGATGTTGAAGGTGAAGCTCCAATACTTTGACCACTTGATAGAAATAGCCAGTTCATTGGAAAAGACCCTGATGCTGGGAAAGATTGAGAGCAGGAAGAGAAAGGGGCCACAGAGGATGAGATAGTTTGATGGCATCATTGACTCAATGAACATGAGTTTGAGCAAACTCAGGGAGATAGTAAAGGACAGGGAAGCCTGGTGTGCTGCAGTCCATGGGGTCGCAGAGAGTCAAACATGACTGAGTGACTGAACAGCAACATCAGCAAAGGCATTCAAATCCTTGTGAATTATATTGAGAGGTAAACTTCCTGAGATACTCATATTAACAGTTTTTACATTCCCACACATTTTACCAAGGGCAGGTAAAAAGTGCACCATTTCTGGTTTTTAACTCTTCTTCCCATGCAACTCTCACAACAGTAGACATCAAACAGTTATATTTCAAGACTCTTTCTTCTTAGAAAATAAAGCAAGCTTATTATTTCCATAAGCCTTCTAGAACATCTCAAAAACAGTCTTAATGTAAAAGTTATTATATGTTTCTATTCAGGAGCAATTTAGTAAGATAAATTTTTTCAAGTTATTAGAAGCAAGTTCCACACAAACAAGATATGATAATAAACAACATTTTGTTAAGTCATGAGACAAAGTGATAATTAAACATTTAAAAATAAGCATGAGTGATTGAAAAGACCTTAGCTAATCTATAAGTGAGAAATCTTTATTTTTGCCTTTTCTTGAATAAACAATCAAGAAGAGAACAGATTCAAGAAAAAAGCACAACTTTTTTTTCTAAGACATAAAATCTAATAAAACAGATTATACACAAGATAAAAAAATTTCTATCATATTGCAGCCAAAGTTACTCATCAATAAATCAAGGAGAGAAACCCATCAAATTTGAGTGAAATTTTCTCGATTTTAACACATTTTATTGTTTTATTTTTAAATCAACTAGGTCATTCTAAGCAAAGCAAATAAAATTCACTTTCTAAGTATTATCTTTTATTGCTTCATGTTCTGAGAAAAAATAATACTTTAGGTCAGCAGTTCTCCCGTAGGGGATTTGTGAAGCCAAAGCTATTTTCACAATATACCAAGACTTTATTTTTGTTAAAACACACTATGTTCATCATTGCTATCTTCAGATGAATTGACAAATATGTACTTAATGATTTTTAAGGTTCACATTCTCAACATGGTAAACATTGATCGGTATAATCTACATAAACAAAAGCTCTGCAGAGACTTCAGCAAGCCCAAAAGTATTAAGAGGGCTGGAAACAAAAAAATGTCTGATTCAATGCTGTAGAATAAACTGCTCATTTTTTCCTTACAAAACAAAAACATCTGCATAATTGTTTATTTTGCTCCATCACTACTACTCCTGGTATAGATTCAACTACTCATGTTCATTAACTTTGGCCAGGTTAACTAACCTGTGTTTCACAGAGAAACTGGGGAGTAGGGATGAACAATCGAGAACTGTCTGGTATACTCAAGCATATGGCAGACTATCAAACATAGGAGAAAGGTAACAAACTCTACAGTCATGCATCCCTTCATCTTCTAAAAGTGGCAGGAATAAACAAAATCAGGAATACTACCAAAAGACACACACACACACACACACACACACACTATATCTATATATACACGCACACACACATATATACACATACACAGCATAAAAATAAGAAGTAAAATATATGTTTACATTTATGCTTCATAATGTATGTTTCAGAACTCTCTCCTCAGTAGAAATTATTTGGAAAGCTAATGATTATCCATTAATTAAAATCATTTTTATATTAAGCCAAGATTTTCAATTACCCAACTCTCCTGGAAAGCAACATTGAGCAAGTATGCTACAAAATACGAGTACTGTTAAAATAATGTTAAAAATCATGCAGATATAATGTTAACTTATTTGACTAGTATATGCTCAGAAAAGCCAAAGAACAAGTAGAATAAAATGTGCGCTTGTATAATACTCAAGACTAATAAATTAGAGAAAAGATAGATTTTTAAAACACAAAAATATTAAAGTAGTCTAGCTTGCAAATTTTTAACATTTTTATGTGTGTGAGTTTATAAAATATTTGTGAGTTAGTCTCTGTAAAAAGAAAGTTATTTTCAACTCTATCACCCTTAATGAATTAAAACTTCAACTTCTTATTTCAGGGGGACTTTAGAAACGTAAATGTGCTACTCATCTCTCCAAGCCATCATAACATTTATTCTGGAAAGTTTATAATTTATTGATACTCTGTAAAGACAGAAAAACATTACAGATTTGCCCAATGAGAGATAAAGGTTTTGTGAAGTACAGATGCAGAATACTTATGGCCTCATAACTATAATTTCAGACGCAGGTGAAAAGTAAAGAAAAAACAAAAATTCACACATTAGATATCAAAGAGTGATTCTCATTCACCATGAGCATTACATTCTTAATTGATATAAGCTAAAGATATAACTTTGGAGTTCTAACAAGAGAGGATGAGCATACGACCTTCTACTCCTCCATCTTGAGAATAAAGAATAAAGAGACAGAGCCAAAGCAAAAACAACACCCAATTGTGGATGTGGCTGGTGATGGAAATTAAGTTCGATGTTATAAAGAGCGATATTGCATAGGAACCTGAAATATTAGGTCCATGAATCAAGGCAAATTGGAAGTGGTCAAACAGGAGATGGCAAGAGTGAACATCACATTTTAGGAATCAGTGAACTAAAATAGACTGGAATGGGTGAATTTAACTCAGATGACCATTATATCTACTACTGTGGGCAAAAATCCCTTAGAAGAAATGGAGTAGCCATCATAGTCAACAAGAGTCCGAAATGCAGTACTAGGATGCAGTCTTAAAAATGACAAAATGATCTCCGTTCATTTTCAAGGCAAAGCATTCAATATCACGGTAATCCAAGTCTATACAACAACCAACCAGTAGGCTGAAGAAGCTGAAATTGAATAGTTCCATGAAGATGTACAAGACCTTCTAGAACTAACACCCAAAACAAGATGTCCTTTTCATTATAGGAGACTGGAATGCAAAAGTAGGAAGTCAGGAGATACCTGGAATAACAGGAAAATTTGGCCTTGCAGTAAAAAACGAAGCATGTCAAATGCTAAAAGAATTTTGCCAAGAGAGTGCAGTGGTCATAGCAAACACCCTCGTCCAACAACACAAGAGAAGACTCTACACATGGACATCACAAGATGGTCAACACCGAAATCAGATTGATTATATTCTTTGCATCCAAAGATGGAGAAACTCTATACAGTCAGCAAAAACAAGATCAGGAGCTGACTGTGGCTCTGATTATGAACTTATTGCCAAATTCAGACTTAAATTGAAGAAAATAGGGAAAGCTACTAGGCCATTCAGGTATGACGTAAATCAGTTCCCTTACGATTACACACTGGAAGTGACAAATAGACTCAAGGGATTAGATCTGATAGACAGAGTGCCTGAAGAATTATGGACAGAGGTCCGTGACATTTAGGAGGCATCGATCAAGACCTTCCCCCAAAAGAAGAAATGCAAAAAAGGCAAAATGGTTGTCTAAGGAGGCCTTACAAATAGCAGAGAAACACACACACACAAGGCAAAGTAGAAAAGAAAAGATATACCGATTTGAATGCATGGTTCCAAAGAATAGCAAGGAGAGATAAGAAAGCCTTCCTCAATGATCAGTGCAAAGAAATAGAGGAAAACAATAGAATAGGAAAGACTAAAGATCTTTTCAAGAAAATTAGAGATACCGAGGGAATACTTCATGTAAAGATGGGCACAAAAAAGGACAGAAATGATATGGGCCTAACAAAAGCAAAAAATATTAAGAACAGATGGCAAGAATACACAGAAAAACTATACAGAAAAGATCTTCATGACCCAGACAACCACAATGGTGTGATCATTCACCTAGAGACAGACATCCTGGAATGTGAAGTCAAGTGGGCCTCAAGAAGCATTACTATGGACAAAGGTAGTGGAGGTGATGGAATTCCAGATGAGCTGTTTCAAATCTTAAAAGATGATGCTGTTAAAGTGCTGCTCTCAATATGCCAGCAAATTTGGAAAACAGCTGTGGTCAGAGGACTGGAAAAGGTCAGTTTTCATTCCAATCCCAAAGAAAGGCAATGCCAACAAATGTTCAAACTACTGCACAGTTGCACTCATCTCACACACTAACAAAGTAATGCTCAAAATTCTTCAAGCCAGGCTTCAATAGTACATGCACCATAAACTTCCAGATGTGCAAGCTGTATTTAGAAAAGGCACAGGAACCAGAGATCAAATTGCCAACATCCATTGGATCATTGAAGAAGCAAGAGAGTTCCAGAAAAAACATCTACTTCTGCTTTATTGATTATGTGAAAGCCTTTAATTGTGTGGATCACAACAACCTGTGGAAAATTCTTAAAGAGATGGGAATACCAGACCACCTGATCTGCCTCCTGAGAAATCTGTATGCAGGTCAAGAAGCAACAGTTAAAACTGGACATGGAACAACAGAGTGGTTCCAAATGAGGAAAAGAACACGTCAAGGCTGTATATTCTGACTGTGCTTATTTAACTTATATACAGAGTACATCATGAGAGGCGCTGGACTGGATGCAGCACAAGCTGGAATCAAGATTGGTGGAGAATTATCAATAACCTCAGATATGCAGATGACACCACCCTTATGGCAGAAAGTGAAGAACTAAAGAGCCTCTTGATGAAAGTGAAAGAGGAGAGTGAAAAATTTGGCTTAAAACTCAGCATTCAGAAAAATAAAATCATGGCATCACATCATTGCAAATAGAAGGGGAAATAGTGACAGACTTTATTTTTTTGGCTCCAAATCACTGCAGATATTAACTGCAGCCATGAAATTAAAAGACGGTTTCTCCTTGGAAGAAAAGTTATGACCAACCTAGACAGCATATTAAAAAGCAGAGACATTACTTTGCCAACAAAGGTCCGTCTAGTCAAGACTATGGTTTTTCCAGTGGTCATGTATGGATGTGAGAGGTGGCCTATAAAGAAAGCTGAGTGCAGAAGAACTGATGCTTTTGAACTGTGGCGTTGGAGAAGGCTCTCGAGAGTCCCTTGGACAGCAAGGAGATCGAACCAGACCATCCTAAAGGAAATCAGTCCTGAAAATTCATTGGAAGGACGGATGCTGAATCTGAAACTCCAATACTTTGGCCACCTGATGGGAAGAACTGACTCACTGGGCAAGACCCTGATGCTGGGAAAGATTGAGGGCAGGAGGAGAAGGGGACGACAGAGGATGAGATGGGTGTAAGGCATCACTGACTTGATGGACATGAGTTTGAAAAAGCTTTGGGAGTTGATGATGAACAGGGAAGGCTGCCGTGCTGCAGTTCATGGGGTTGCAAGGAGTCGGACATGACTGAGAGACTGAACTGATACAGATACTGATAGACAAATAAGTCAACAAAAACAACTCACAAACCCGATTTTCTGTGACCAGAGAGGAGATATTTGGTATTATCTACACAGATCATCAAATGATCAGACCATACAATCAAATATCCAATCATCTTTGCCACCAGTGGGGAGAAACTTATTGGTTGTAAACAAAAGAGAAACAAAATGAAAGCATACAATCAAAAGAAAGATACAATCAAAAGAAAGATAAAATAGAAAATCTAGTGAAATGAAGTCAGCAACATTATGTTCTATTCCCAGTTGAGTTTTACTTCCAGAATCCAGGCTAAGATTTACCTGGGCTTAATCTATCTGAGGGTCGCAAAGAGTAGGACCCGACAGAGTGACTAAACTAAACTGAACTGGTAACTCAACTGGTAAAGAATTCGCCTGAGATGCTGGAGACCTGGGTTTGATCCCGGGGTTGTGAAGCTGCCCTGGAGAAGTTAAAGGCTACCCTCTCCCCAGTATTCTGGTCTGAGAATTCCATGGACTCTATAGTCAATGGGATCTCAAAGAGTCGGACACGACTGGGCGTCTTTTACAAGCTAACTTGAGCTGCCCTTCTCTGGCAACATACTTTATCTGACTCAGATGAAGACAGCACATTGTGGCATATGATCCCTAAAACCGATCGAAAATAAATTCAACAAGAAGGCAAGATCATTATTCTTACAATAAATGTTAAATGACAGTGCCAATTTTAACACATTATTTAAAGAGGGAATCAGTAATATGTTACAAAAGATTTCCTATTCTTCAAACTGTTTACACAACTGGAAGCTGGTATATGTATATGTATGTGTGTTATGTTTTATTGCTTTTTTTAAAGCTGCTCATGAGCTTATAATTTTTCATTTATCTTTAAAATCCATGTTATATTCATTTTGTGTTACTGAGGTTATATTTGCATTTACTTTCTATATAGTCCTGTCATTTCACACACAAATTCTCTACTTGATACGTATTTTCTCCTCCTGTAATACTTGATAACAGATTTTCACATTTTAAAAAATTACTTCCTCAGAAAATGACATTTAGCAGAATGCTTTCTCTCTGCTTAATTCCTCATTTTAATTTTTTGCCCTGTTCTGTCTTGACTCTATTTCATTGAACCATTTTCTGTGCTATCAATTTAATGTTTTAACAATTCTGCCATAAATTGTCATATAATTTTCTCCCATTCCTTTCTATAGCTCAAGTGTCTGGCTTTTGTTTTGTGTTTCCTCTTATTATGCATTTGTCTTCATGTAATCACTTTTTTATGGAATACACACTAAATATTCCAGTTTTATGACACTAGAATTCTGTACTACCTAATTTTAAGAAGTATCATCTTCCTAAATACCCAGGTTATTGTAGTTTTTCTTTTTACTACAAAATATTATATCTAGGGTTCCCTCCCTCCTTTCTTCAATTTAAAACAGACAGGGAAACAGTGGTTGACTTGATTTTTGGGGGCTGCAAAATCACTGCAAATGGTGACTGCAGCCATGAAATTAAAAGAAGCAACAGTTAGAACTGGACATGGAATAACAGACTGGTTCCAAATTGGGAAAGGTGTATCTCAAGGATGTATATTGTCACCCTGCTTATTTAACTTACATGCAGAGTACATCATGAGAAATGCTGGGCTGGAGGAAGCACGAGCTGGAATCAAGATTGAGGGGAGAACTGTCAATAACCTAAGATATGCATGACACCACCCTTTTGGCAGAAAATGAAGAAGAACTAAAGAACCTCTTGATGAAAGGGAAAGAGGAGAGCGAAAAAGTTGGCTTAAAGCTCAACACTGAGAAAACTAAGATCATGGCATCTGGTCCCATCACTTCATGGCAAATAGATGGGGAAACACTGGAAACAGTGACAGACTTTATTTTCGGGGGCTCCAAAATCACTGCAGATGGGGATGGCAGCCATGAAATTTAAAAATGCTTGCTCCTTGGAAGGAAAGTTATGACCAACCTAGACAGCATATTAAAAAGCAGAGACATTACTTTGCCAATAAAGGTCCATCTAGTCAAAGCTATGGTTTTTCCAGTAGTCATGTATGGATGTGAGAGGTGGCCTATAAAGAAAGCTGAGAACCAAGGAATTGATGCTTTTGAACTGTGGTATTGGAGAAGACTCTTGAGAGTCCCTAAGACTGCAAGGAGATCCAACCAGTCCATCCTAAAGGAAATCAGTCCTTAATATTCTTTGGAAGAACTGATACTGAAGCTGAAACTCCAATAATTTGGCCACCTGATGTGAAGAACTGCCTCATTAGTAAAATCCCTCATGCTGTGAAAGATTGAAGGCAGGAGGGGAAGGGAACAACAGAAGACAAGTTGGTGGATGGCATCACCAACTCAATGGACATGAGTTTGCGCAGTCTCCAGGACTTGGTGATGGACAGGGAAGCCTGATGTGGTGCAGTCCTTTGGGTCACAAGGAGTCAGACACGACCAAGCAACTGAATTGGGCTGAAATATATATAGTTATATATACACACATGCCTATATGTAATTTATTAAATTGAAATTACTAAAAGTGATATATGTAATAACAATAACTTATATGCTTCACAGGTTACTTCAGGTCTTATATATGGCTTTATACACACACACACACACACACACACACACACACACACACACACACACGCTTCCCCAGTGGATCAGCAGTAAAGAATCTGCCTGCCATGCAGGAGACACAGATATGAGTTCTATCCCTGGGTTGGGAAGATCTCCTGGAGACAGGCATAGCTACAGACTCTAATATTCTTGCCTGGAGAAGCCCATGGATAGAGTAGCCTGGTGGGCTACAGTCCATAGAGAAACAAGGAGTCAGAGACAACGAAAGTGACTGAGCAGCAGCAGCATACATACATACACAGACAGACACACACAGACTGGGTTCTACTTCATAGAACTGTGAAATTATGAATCATTCATAATGCTGCCAAAGGACCTCTGCTAAGTTATGTATTTACATCACACATTTTACCTCATTTATTCATTTCAAATGCTATCTATTAATAAAAAGCAGAATCTCAATATAATAAACTATATGTTTAATTCATAATTTGAAATAATTTTATTGTACTGAATAATCACTGGATAAATTTGTAAAGATTAAAATTATAGTTCATGTTTAATTCAAATTGCTCTAATTTTAGATTGCTAATTGGATAAGATAATGGGGTTTCTCTTAACTGGTATTAAATTTTCTACATGATAGATTTATGGGCAGGACAAATTCAGGTGATCATAAGGTCAAAAAGAGTAAGTATTTACTCTTACTCTTGGATAGTATTTTAGCGATATCAGTCTAATATTCTTATGTTTTACTTTAGGGATTTAGAAATAGACAGGGAATGTTGTTTAGTGCTTATTATAGATGCACAACTGAGAGCTCCCTATTGTACCTGTTTTTCTAACATTATTTCTACTATTTTTCATTTCAAAAAAAGTTGTCTAATCAAAATTCAAATGAAACTTTTGAAGCATCAGAACTCAATCCTAAAATGAATGGAAAAACGTTAATAATAATTGAGGTAATAAATATAAAGATGAGTTTATAATAGTAAGATTCAGAATATAGCATTACTGTATACATATATAGACTATTTCAGTCAACAGAATGGGTCAATAAAATGAGGAACTTTTAAAGTATATGCTTGAATATATAAAGAAATGATGGTACATATTAAATGTATGTTACAAATTGAAAATAAAGGTATATTTATATTTGGAAAATTGGTCATATTACTAGCATACATACCAATGTAATATAATGTTTTCAATAGTCCCAAGGGAAAAGAGATTTTAATTAGGACCCAACACCCAGAAATTTATAAGGAAACGGGTAATAAATTTCAATGTACAAGATCAAAATATTTGTTCACAAAATTCACCAAATAAAAAAGTTCAAAGACAAACCCTAGACTGTGGAAGCTACTTTTTATGTACTGTGGTCTGCCTCCGAAGCTTTGGTTGGAAGCAACAAGTCATAATACCAAGAAGGTATTCCAATGACTTGTTTCCTGATAGGCAAGCACTACTTTTGGGCTTGTATCTAGCTGGAAGCACTGAATTTCTTTGTTTCCTCAGTATTTTAACTCTATGATATATATGCTTCCTGTGTCCACTGCATATCCTCATTTATTCAAATCTGGCACATGAATTAATCACTTGACAAAATACCTTAACATAATTTCCTACTTACTATTTCTTGGCTCTCTGAGGTTGGGGCATCCCTATGAAGACCTCACTCTCTAAAGCAGTCCTTTGTAACTATTGTGTTCATTTTTATTTCTCTCCTTCAGAAATTCAGCCAAATTATGTCCAGTAAGACACACTGCCTTTTTCTTTACTTTTCTATATTAGTATTTATAATCTTTTTTAAAAATTACTTTTTGTCATTTCTACAGTTGTTAAAGAAGTAAAGTACACATGTGCATTTTACAAATTTAAAGCTTTTGGAATTTAGTAAAACAATAATATGCATTCTCTTCATAAATAAATAACTGGAAATTAGACACTTATTTTAAATAATGGAAGATATAAAATTGTTTAAAAATTCAAAAATTCAAAAAAGTAATATAGAGAATCAAGTAGGACAAATTGCTCAAAGGCTGGGGAATATTGTTTCCTAAAGGTTTAATTATGATAAGTTGATGTGTCTATTACAAAATATAATAAACATGAATATATATTTAAAATATAATTTACATGGTATTTTCCTTTTTAATTATAGCTATGAAAATAAAACAAAATCCTGAAATTACTTACATTCAGAATACTGACTGTTATAGTAGGTATTAAAATTACATGAATATTTCTATTATATACAACACTTCTTCCTGCAGAATGAGTAGCCTAGAGTAGGCTATCCTAGTTCTTCTAGATTAGATTTTTTTACATGTTAACTCAAATAAGCTTTTCCTTCTAAATTTTTTACAAAATGCATTTCTCATACAAAAACTTTGTGATATTTTTAATTATAAGAAAAGGAAATAATCATTTAGTGTCTTTATTTAAATGAATTCCAATACAAATTGGATATTCTTTATATTCATAGCATGTTCATCATCTATTGTCTACTAATAGCATATATAATAAATAGTATTATTCAATATAGTATATTATGAAAACAATAAATATTATAGTACTCTACATGGACATAAAGCAAATACCAAAAGAAAGTAGAAGTTCTAAATAGATACATAAGCACTCTGAGAAGAACCTATAATCATCTGAAGTCCTACTAAGTTAAATCATAATATTCAACATTTTCTGTAATATTATGAAGTGAGATAAAAAGTTGTAACACTGCAAAACTAAAAATTTTGTGAGACTATGACCCATATTTTTCTCAATTGCTCTGGATTTATTTCTTGCATAAAGAAATATATGTATTTATGTTCCCATACCCAGAGATATTTTAAAGAAGCAATCTCTGATTCTTTTTGTAATACTGTATTTTATTAATTCAGAACTGGTTCAGAGTTTTTGATTTTGTGCCTGGGATTAAAAATCTCATTATTAATCCTAATTGTGAAAATTACTCTAAGTTATGTCACAGTTTAAATTAAGATGTGGTCAGAACAAAGCAATATTTCAGGTTAAAAAATATGAAAATCAGAATTTTTTGTGTCTTATAGGACTCAGTCTGCTAATACAGGGGACATGGCTTTGCTCCCTGGTCTGGGACAATTCCACATACTGTGGAGCAACTGAGCCCATGAGCCACAACTACTGAGGCCGTGCTATGGAGCCTCCGAGCCACAACTGCTGAAGCCCAGGCACCAGAGCCTGTGCTCCATAGAAAGAGAAGCCACCCGATGAGAAGCAATGAAGAGGAGTCCCCACATGCCACGACTAGAGAAAACTTGCACCCAGCAAAAAGACCCAGCACAGCCAAAAATAAAATAATTAATTAACTAATAAAAATCACTGTTATATATTTAGATGATAAAAGGTATGAAAAGATAGCATATCAACACTATATTTTAAAAAAAGCAATCGTTTAGCTTATCTATGATTCTACAAAATTGCCAGGTTAGATTTTTAGTCAAATTTTTATTTATCTAGTGAATTTAATCAGCTGTGTATGTGTTTATACACACTGATAAATATTTATGAATGTAGGTAGTGAGTTCTCCACAAAGTTCTTCACAAAGACTGAGTAGTTCATCATAGTAATCTGCTTTCTCCACAAGTTATGGTTTAAATCATTGTTTACAAAACATCCATAGATGGAAATTATAAAACATTTATAGATGGACCTGCCCCTGACTTTGTTAGATAAATGCAAGATTGAATTTCTAGGCCAATGTTATTCAACACTATTTTCCAAAAACTTTAGCACTTGAATCTAAATGTTATACTGTCCCTATTGCTCCTGAATATAATATCGTTTAATGCTTTCCTCTGCAGGGCTGTGTAATCTCTGTCAACAAAGTTTCTTGTGAAAAGACTGAACTACTGGAATATGCGTTTTCTATTCCATTGCACAATTTTTTTAATGTATTTTGTTCCTATTCCAAAACAGAGACACTTCTATATTTTGTACAAAAAGTTTAGTAGGTATAATGGTTTATTCTTTAATCACACCTTGGTCCTCTTGATACTGACTGGTTGGAGTTTTCTCAATTTATTTCATGCATAAGGGCTGTTTTTGTCATGAAATGTGAAGAGTGAATTTTATCCTTCATGCAAGAAACATTGTGGATTCTGGTAGAAGATATGAGACTTGAGTCAGAGATGAAAAATAGCTTATTATGGAAGTAGTGATAGCCAGATTTTCAGCCTATTTTTTTCCAGTTTGCTGAGCCCCAGTTCTCACATGGTGACAAGGCTAAGCCAGATGATACTGCATATGAACCATATTGTGCTTCAGGTGAAGACTTCTAGGTTGAGTGCAATCCATCCCCTTTAAAAGGTGAGGAAGCATGCTCAACCTGTGCTCTGTAGGGAGATATCGTCTCTATCTTCCCACACTGTTAAGTAAATCTGCCCTTCACTACAGAGGGAGTCACTCTCTTTTTTCAAAGCCATTTTCTATACAAAAATTCCTGAAAAAATATTCTGAAACAAAGAGCAATCAGAACCCCACTTCACAAAATACATAGAAACATGACAAACCTGTGGAAGACTGCCTCTCAAAAGTTTTAAGGCACAGTATCTTTTAGCCCAAGCTGACTAGTATTTTGTCAGTATAAATCTAAAGTACTTAGCTTTGTGTCCATTTGATCTAGGTACAAGCTCATACTGCCCTGGTGGCTCAGATGGGAAAGAATCTGCCCACAATGTGAGAGAACTGGGTTCGATCCCTGGATTGGGAAAATCCCCTGGAGAAGGGAATGGTTACCCAGTCCAGTCCTCTTGCCTGGAGAATTCCATGGAGCCTGGTTATCTATAGACCACCGGGTCACAAAGAGTTGGACATGATTGAGTGACTCACACACACACACACACACACACACTCTCATAGCTGCACCCAGAGTTATTACAATCTGGGTGATGTGATGGCTGATGGGCAGGAAAGCCTGGCGTGCTGCAGTCCCTGGGGTCACAAAGAGTTGGACACAACTAAGCAACTGAACTGAACTGATGTTTTGAAGTATAAGAAATTGTCATTTTTAAAACTCTTAAGAACTGTTTTGTTTTTGTTACTTGTGCCATTGGTATCATATCCAAGTAACTGTTGCATAACCAAAATCCTACTTTTTTTCTAAAAATTTTATAGTTTTGGTCCTTACAGTTAAGTATAGCTCAGTCGGTAAAGAGTCTTCCTGTAATGCAGGAAACCCAGGTTTTATTCCTGGGTTAGGAAGATCCCCTGGAGGAGAAAATGGCAACCCACAACCATATTCTTGCCTGGAGAATCCCGTGGAAAGAGAAGCCTGGCAGGCTAGAGTCCACAGGATTTCAAGAGTCAGACATGATTGAGTGACTAAACCACAAACCACAAGTGTCAAATATAGTTACATTTTTTCATATTTCTGTGATTCTTCCCATATGACTATCTCTTAGATTGATTATGATTACTTTATCAGACTTTAGTAGGAAAGGCATTCTTTTGCATTAAGTCCTTTGTTCTAAGTGAAGAAGTTTTATCTAACGATACATCATTAATTACTTAACTCTAAGAAACTTTTATAGGCTTAGTGATGATAGCTATAGGGTGTAGCCATTACATACTTCACTTGGTCCTTGATATAACACCGAGTTTAATTGGCAATTATTGCTGAAAGTAATTTTTCCAATTTGACTTTTACTCTTTGGGATTAGAAGCAATGGTGATTCCACACCTTCAAATTGCCAAATTTGGAGACTTCTAGTCTTTTTCAGTTTTGCTTTCAAACTAGCCAATTATTTTCTGATAGATACATTTATTTTTTGTATTACTTTACCAGATACATCCACAGAAATCAAGTCACAGTCATGCATTTTACTTCCAAATTTTTCCCCAAGAGCTACAAGTGCAGTATATAATTGGTATGCTTCCATCTTTCCACAGACACATGTTGACTAAATAATATGCTACTATATAAATAGGATCATCATCTTTCAAGCCTACTACAATAATTTAATTCCAAATTACATATACACACACACTTTTAATTTTTGTATGATAATATTTACCACTGATAATAATTTATGTATTGGGATATACCAAGTTATATTGCAATAATAATAAACAAAAGTCTTAGTGGCTTATAAGAACCAAGTTTTTCTCATACACAATACAATCATTGTAAGTAGGCTGGATGCTGCTACCTACATGCCCTGCTTCCAAACCCAAGCTGACAGAACAGATACCATCTGCAAGGTCTCCAGTCATGATTTGAAACGTCAATTGGCTACCAGAAAGGAATAAACACTAAAAGAACAGAAATAAGAAATAGATATCATAACTTTCAGACTATTATATAAGGGAGATGATAAAAAAGCATACTTCATCCTAAAAAAGGCAAAAAGGAAAGGGAAAATGAACAAAACAGGCAACAAATGTAGAAAGCAGTTAAATAAGTATGACCCAATAAAGAGCAGCTAAGGCAAATATAAATTTAGACTGCATGTTCCAGATAAAGAAGAAAAATTTAGATTGCATAAAATAAACAAGCCTAATAATAAGGTCTTTACAAAAGACATATGAAATGCAAGAAATTTTTTTAATGAAAGAAAATCATTAAAAATAAGCTATGCCATCCATACTAGCTAAAAATAAGTCGGAGTTTGTTCTCCTAATATAAAGCATTTATAGTAAAGCACCTTTATACAGACAAAGAAATAACTTAGAAATAAAAGGCTTAATCTAATATTAAGCAAATTGTCTTACTTAAGGCATCTATAAACAGATGTAAAACAAAACAGAGAGCTAGAAAAACTAAATAAGGAGATAATGAGAAAAGAAAATTGCAAGTCAATCTTACTGAAAAATATAAATCTTAAATAAGGCAGTGACAGTAATACATAACTAACATAGTATACCATGATCAGATTGTGCATCGCACTTTAATGAATGAAAACTAATTTAATATTAAAAATCAATTAATTCAGGATATTGTTAATTTTAAAATAGAAAATAATTGTGCAGTGATATGGAATATTTGATACAAATCATAACTATTGATTATTAAAATAATTACTTATTGCTGAAAGTTTAAAAGTTTTCTCTTTGTGTTTGGAACAATTTCTGTCCAGCATTTTATTTCAGATACCAATTATTATGGTAAAAAAATAGAAATGTATAAAGATTACAATGAAAAAATTATGTAATTTTAAATATTAGATTAGAAATTATCTAATGATTATTATCTAAATATGACTATGTATAATTATAAAGTTAATAATAATGAGATTATAGTAACAATTTTGAATGAAAAATCTTAAAGTGTGTTTACATATACTAGGAACAAACATGTAGAAACTATCACTATATATAAATGATTTTCCTGCCTAAGTTCTATACAATATTGATTGGTTAGTTGAAGTTTCTGACCATTATTTTTAAGTTATTTATTTCTCTCTTTAATTCTGTTAGTGTTTGCTTTTGTATAGGGAAACTGGTTTTTGGTGTATACAGGTATAAATGTGTTATTTTCATTAAAAACTGACATTTATTTTTATAATATGTCCATCATTAACTTCTAGCATTATTTCTTCTTTAAGTATTTTGATTTTACCACAATAACTCTAGCTCACTTATGAGTGCTACTTGTACCTTTTTATCTATCTTTTAAGTTTCAATCTTGTCAATGTAACTCTAAAATTAAGCACCTACAGGTGACATAATTTAATTTTTTTGCCCAGCCTGATAATTTTTGCTATTAGAATGTACCTCATATAAGTGTAGTAATGCAGTAATTATCCCTAGATGACTAGCTAACTTCATTTTAGCACTATCCCAGTGCCATCCATATGACTGCATATGACAGAATTTTCTTTTGTTTTTTTAGATTTTTAAAAATTTATTTTTTATTGAAATATAGTTGGTTTACAATGTTGTGTTAATTTCTGCTGGACAGCAAAGTGACTCATTATATATATATAAATATACATTCTTTTAACATTCCTTTCCAATATGGTTTATCACAGTATATTGAATATAGTTCCCTCTGCTATCTATTCCCTCTGCTAAAGATTATTGTTTATCCATTCTACATATAATAGCTTAAATCTGTTAACCCCATCCTCCCACTCTATTCTCCTCTCAACCCTCTCTCTCTTGGCAGCGACAAGTCTCTTCTCTATTTCCATGACTTTTGTTTCATAGATAGGTTCATTTTTGTCATATTTAGATTACATATAATTTGTATCACATGCTGTTTGTTTTTCTCTTTCTGACTTACTTAATTTAGTATGATAATCTCTAGCTGAATCCACATTACTGAAAATGGCATTATTTCATTCATTTTGTGGCCGAGTACTATTACATTGTATATATGGACCACACCTTCTTTATCCAGAATTTGTTGTTTTTTTTTTAAGGCTGAATAATATTCACTCCTTGGATGTTTAACCTTTAGTTGTTTCATATGAGCTGAGAATAACAGTTTCATCACTGGATTGTTATCAATATTAAATAAGATATTCCACACAGAATCTGTGCACCTGGATATAGTAAGGGCTCATTAAGTGCCTGCTGCTTAAACTACAAGTAGCAAATCATTATTAATTATGTTACTTGAATAAATTCAGTGAAGTTAGGTAAGATACAAACTCCCAATTCCTCAATTTACTGAAATTATAATATACTTCTGGCCAGCCTCCATGATTCTGATGAACTTCAAAGGACCGAACAGTATATAGTTATAGGAATAGAATTCATCCAAGTTTGAAACAAAACTGTTAGGGGAATATTACACTAAGAAAGTTATCTCTGTGAGTTTGACCTTTGATTGATCCAGATGTGCAGTCAACAATTCCTGATGAATGAAGTTATTACCAATCAGTGGAACCTAAGGAGAAGAAGATAAGTGTGCCTGAAAGAAAGAAATGCTGCTGTGAGAATAATTAAAAGAGGGTCTTGATGGGACTATTGGGATCTGACCTTAACTAAGTTGTGCTACTGACCCAGAGGACTTAATCAGGATTTGAACATCAGATATTTTAGTCTCTGATGTGGGAGCTAATGTGTGTTCTGCAACATGTAGTCATGTCTGTGTATGGAATTGAATCATTCAATTGCATTAACTAATGCATTTTTGATACTTTAATGCCTTTCTAAGATATTTTGTATTTTTTCCATTCTGATAATTACACAGCACTTACTGTCTAAACTGTAAATATAAAAATCAATAAAAACATAAAAAACAATAGTAGTACTTATAATTGTTCAGGAAAGCAGGAACCAGAAAGCAAAGATTGCCCACATTCCTAAGTAGATAGTTTTTCCTTTTTTTTTATTGTTTCTATTTTTTTTTTCTTTTTTTTTTCCATTTATTTTTATTAGTTGGAGGCTAATTTCCTCACGCTTCTGGTTCTGGGCTACACAATGAAAGCTACCTGTTTGCTTTATTTTCATCTCTAAAACTATCTTTTGTCTTTTATAATTATTTTCAATATAGCATATCATTAGAAGACGAAGAATAGCTGCATATGTGAACAGAATATAAACTCATTGTTGAATGAATGTCTCATTAGTTTCATGCATTTTAACCATTAGACTGACATAATTGATAAAAGTCTTAGTTCACCTTTAACCTTGGCCTCATTGCATTTCCATCAGTTTTACTTATTTGCAGGATGTCTGAAAGGTGGTTTTAATCAGCAGTAAACTCTCCATTAAAATGTCTTCAGTTAAAAAGATCATTTGTTGCCCACGCTGCAAACTGCTCACAGGTGTCTTTAATGTCTTGATAATTAGATGGTGACAGTGTTTGTGAAGGAATTAGAAACTCTGGAACATTTACCAGAAATAAAATAGAAAGAATCGCTCATGTTCCAAGCCTACGGACAGTAGTTTAGAAAATATTTTTAATTATACAAACCATGAGTTACTTAAAATTTATAAATATAAGCAACTTTTAAAATAAAATCTACACAAACTCTTGAAAATCACAGACGTCAGTGTTCATAATGTTACCTAAAAAGACCATGAAAAGAGTACGGTCATACAATAAGGATTTGTTTATTCACCATATCTAATGATAGGATACTGTGATTCTAATGATATGATTCTAGTCCATGATACCGTGCTAGAATCTACAGCAACTCAAAGGTGACTGCAACAGTTATTGATATTTGGTCTCTCATCTCCCTGCCCATCACCATGTACTCTACTTATTGACTGTTGGGCCTAGGACTCTGCAAACTGCATTTCTCCTTGGCCAAATAGCTCCCTGTTGGGTTCAAGCAGAAAGAAACTGGCTCTTTCCTTTTTCCTCTCTCCTGCTATTACTAGGGTTACCCCAACAATGCTTGTTCATACTAACAAAGGCATTTTGTTCTAATAGCAACATTAGATTTCAATCTATACAATAAATAATAGTAAAAAAAATAAACCCAAACAAAAAACAATATCTCTCCATCCTCCACTTCCTTCACTGCTTAAAGACCACCATATTACTTTCTGTGTCTATGAATTTGACTATTCTAGATACAAAATATAAGCAGAATCATCCAGTATTTGTCCTTTTATATCTGGCTATTTCATGTAGCATTATGTTGCCGAGGTTCATCATTACGTTGTAACATATGTATTAAAAACTCTTTCCCTTAAATTCTCCCCAAAAATAACTGGCATGATTTCTATTCCTGAGTTGACCCTGATGAATACAGTAACTCGAATGATTTAAAGTTACTAGTGAAAAAAACCTTATGGCCTTCAATTCTGGGTAAAAAAAAATAAGTGAGCTGTTTTCAACTGACAATTCAATCCATAAAGGTAATTTATGTGAGGTCTTAGTCACAACTGACAACTCCATCCATAAAGGTCATTTATGTGAGCTCTTAGTAACATATAACTTCTGGAAGAAGTTCATTATCTGTTCCATATATTCTGAAAGAAACTTTCATCTCACAGGGAAAGAAATAGGTCGAAACAGTTACACAATAATGTACCCCAAGTTTGAGTTATTTCATTTTGTGTCAAAAAAACAATTAATTCTTGTATTTTCATATAAATTCATATTAAGATGTTAGTATTTTACTAGGATAAATAGACAAGAGTTAAGTAGAGTGAGAAATATAACAAAGGCCAGAGGAAAGGTTCTACAATCTACAGCTTTGATTTACCTTGTGAAACTTAACATTTTCTTTTACACCTTTTGATGATGTTTTATATTTCATGGCAACTTCCTCTGAGATACTTACACAATACTCTTTTAACCCTGAACATGTCCATGGAATTTTCCAGGCAAGAATACAGGAGTGGGTTGCTCATTTCTTTTCCAGGGGATCTTCCTAACTAAGAGATCAAACCAGCATCACCTGCATGGTAGGCAGACTGTTTACCACTGCACCACCTGGAAAAGGCGGCCTTCCTTGAACACATTTATAGGGAAATTTAGGGGCATTAGGGAAGTGAAAAAAAAATGCTTCTACTGAGTATCATTACTTGGCCATACACAGAAGCTTCATGGCCCAGTTGTATAGGTATAAAGTTTAACAAAAGTTTTGAGTAGGTCTACTATCCCTACCAGATGTTCAAGCTGGTTTTAGAAAAGGCAGAGGAACCAGAGATCAAATTGCCAACATCTGCTGGACCATCGAAAAAGCAAGAGAGTTCCAGAAAAACATCTACTTCTGCTTTATTGACTATGGCAAAGCCTTTGACTGTGTGGATCACAATAAACTGGAAATTCTGAAAGAGATGGGAATACCAGACCACCTGACCTGCCTCTTGAGAAAGATGTATGCAGGTCAGGAAGCAACAGTTAGAACTGAACATGGAACAACAGACTGGTTCCAAATAGGAAAAGGACTACGTCAATGCTGTATATTGTCACCCTGCTTATTTAACTTATATGCAGAGTACATCATGAGAAACGCTGGGCTGGAAGAAGCACAAGCTGGAATCAAGATTGCTGGGAGAAATATCAATAACCTCAGAAATGCAGATGACACCACCCTTATGGCAGAGAGTGGTGCCATAAAAAAACCTCTTGATAAAAGTGAAATAGGAGAGTGAAAAAGTTGACTTAAAGCTCCACATTCAGAAAACTAAGATCATGGCATCTGGTCCCATCACTTCATGGGAAATAGATGGGGAGACAGTGGAAACAGTGTCAGACTTTATTTTTTGGGGCTCCAAAATCACTGCACATGGTGATTGCAGCCATGAAATTAAAAGATGTTTACTCCTTGGAAGGAAAGTTATGACCAAACTAGATAGCATATTAAAAAGCAGAGACATTACTTTGCCAACAAAGGTCCGTCTAATCAAGGCTATGGTTTTTCCAGTGGTCAAGTCTGGATGTGAGAGTTGGACTGTGAAGAAAGCTGAGTACCGAAGAATTGATGCTTTTGAACTCTGGTGTTGGAGAAGACTCTTGAGAGTCCCTTGAACTTCAAGGAGATCCAACCAGTCCATCCTAAAGGAGATCAGTCCTGGGTGTTCACTGGAAGGACTGATGCTGAGACTGAAACTCCAATACTTTGGCCACCTCATGCAAAGAGTTGACTCATTGGAAAAGACCCTGATGTTGGGAGGGATTGGGGGCAGGAGGAGAAGGGGACGGCAGAGGATGAGATGGCTGGATGGCATCACCGACTCGATGGGCATGAGTTTGAGTAAACTCTGGGAGTTGGTGATGGACAGGGAAGCCTGGCGTGCTGTGATTCATGGGGTCACAAAGAGTCAGACACAACTGAGTGACTGAACTAATCTGAACTAATCCCTACTAGGACCACTTAGCCATATTCTCTTCTACAGTTATAATCTGCGTCTCTGAGTTTTATCCTCTGTTAAGCTTCTTCTTCTGATCCCAAGGTAGACTTGAAGTTATCAGAGATAAACTAATCCAAATAGAAAATAAGTCTTGGAAGAGTAACCCCAATGGTGCTCTAGTGGCCTAAAGTAAAGAGCCTCATTATCTCAAGAGTCTATTATTTACCAGAGGTCTTTCTGTGACTATTAATGAGACTGAGATGAAGTACTTAAAATTTTGCAAATTATTTACTTACCTACTTCATCAAACCTGGTTTTAAAACATCTTTCTCTTAGAGATTATGTACTTTTTATAATTAATTGTCATAATTAAATAATTTGAAAACCATCATAGTGCTACACATAACTACAAGTAATGGATTTATCAGCCAAATTACAAAGTTAATAATATCAAGCATTTTGGTTACTTCCTTACCCTCCATCCTGCCTCACAATTTCAAAGAGATTATACTGGCTAGAATCTTAAGAAACATCTGGGCTTTAAGCCAAAATTTGATGCTTTTTGAAAGCCAATGAAAATTTCAGCATTATATTTGAATGAAATATTCATTATTTTATCTACCCACACAGAGAGTATTGCTGACTAAACTTATTTAGCATCAGAAAAAAGTAATTTTAAATAAACCAAGACTTAACATCTCTCATCTGACTTTAAAATACATATTTATTATACAATATCATAGTTAAGAGATAAGTAAATTTTTAATATAAATATGGTCAGCCTTTTTCTTTTAGTCAAGTATTTGAAAAAGTATTACTTTAAAAATTATTTGCTTTTTGAAATAATAACTGGGGAATGATGCATTTTCTATTAATATTATAACCCATTAAAGAACTTGAAGGGATTTGTGTACAGTACTGTATAATATAATGTCTTAAAGTGAAAAGACAGTCTATGGAATGGTAAATATTGAAAATGAGATCACCAATAAGGGGTTAATATCCAAAATATATATATAGCTCATACACCTCAAAACAAACAAACAAAAAAAACTGATTGGAAAATGAACAGGAGACCTAAACAGACATATTCCAAAGAAGACATACAGATAGCCAGAAGACATGAAAAAATAATCAACATTGCTAATCATTAGACAAGTGCAAATCATAACCATGATGAGACATTATCTCACACTTTTGCAATGCCTATCTTCAAATAACAAATGTTGGTGAGAACAAGGATAAAAGAGAGCCCTTGTACACTATTGGTGGAAATGTAAATTGTTGCAATCACTATGGAAAACATTATGGAGAGTCCTCAAAAAGCTAAAGAAAGAATGTCTACATGATCTAGTAATTCCACGTCCATGTTCATGTCAAAAAAAAGAAAGAAAACACTAACTTGACACATGTACCCCAATGTCCATAGCAGCATTATTTACAATATCCAAGACATAGAAACAATTCAATTGTCCCTGAAAGGATAAATAGATAAAGAAGATAAAAAGGAAAGTTAGTCAGTCATATCCGACACTTTGCAATCCAAAGGACTGTAGCCTGCCAGGCTCCTCTGTCCATGGGATTCTCCAGACAAGAATACTGGAGTGGGTTGCCATTCCCTTCTCCAGGTGCTCAAACCTGGGTCTCCTGCATTGCAGGCAGATTCTTTACCATCTGAGTCACCATACAGAATATTGGCATATACAAATACAATGGGATATTACTCAGCCATAAAAAATAACTAAATTATGCCACTTGCAACAATATGAACTTAGAGAGGAGCCTGGTGGGCTACAGTTTGTGGGGTCACAAAGAGTTAGGCATGACTCAGCAACTAAACAACAAACAACAGAAAGTATTATGCCTAGTGGAATGTCAGATAAAGAAAAATACTGTATAATATCTCTTCTACATGGAATCTAAAAATAGAACAAATGACTGTATATAACAGAAACAGACTCACAGATGTAGAAGACAAACTAGTGGATACCACTGAAGACAGAAGAATGGGAGGGGAAGAGAGAAGTGTGGGATTCAGAGATAAAACACACTATATATAAAATAGGTAAGCAATAATTATATACTGTACAGAACAGGGAAATATAGCCACTATTTTGTAATAACTTTTAATGGAGCAAAATTATAAAATCTAATAATAAAATCACTAAATACATAAAATGTAATATCTTAGAATACTCAATGACAATGTCAGACTCAGTTTTGTAATCTTACATTTTACTAAACAATATTTAATATAAAAGCTCAAAATCAAATAAAAATTATATATTTCTTGTTCTCTTATATTTCTGTTGCACACAAAATACACTGACTAACCTGTAGTTATCCTTTCCCGCTTTTCCACTTCTTTCTATTAGAGTCAACAGATATTTAGGTCAACAGTATTCCCAAATTTCCAAAATAACCATAGTCAAGCGAAGCCAATTATATCAATTGCCTTCCCTTTGGCCAGATGTGTTTTTGCCTGGCATCCTCCAACTAGGGGCTACCATGTGACTCAAATATGGTCAAAGAGAGGGAAAGAATGCTTAAAGGATCCTGATAAAGTCTCAAAGAGAAAACAGAAACTAACCAAAGACCAAACCTTTGACCTCTTCTTCTTCATACTTGGGATGCTAATGAGAAGAGATTCATCTAGAGATATGATAATCATCTTGCAACTTGTATAAATTCTATAGCCAAAACACTGAAATGGGAAGAATAGAAAGCTGGAAGTTGCTCAGATTCCTGCTGACAAGTTTGAGCAACTATATAGCCTGGACTGCCTCTCATATTTTATATCATAATTTGCAAAGTCATTTTACAGCTAAAACATTTCTAATATTATTACTTTACAATTAAATTATAGTAGAAAAATTCATAGTTTATAAATATATTTATAGAAAAATGGCTTTTGTTTTTTTACCACACAAAATATGCCTGCTTATAATGTCTATTGCGAGAATACATGCAAAGCACTTTCAGTATATATATATATTTCAAGTGGACTTTGTGCTAGTAATTTATTTACATACTTATTACCAATATGATTAATTTTGAAACACTGAGTAGAATTGAGCTATCTGAAAATACACTACACCAATCACAGGTGCACTTTCCTTAAAAACACAAAAACAAACAATGAACTATAGACACCCTAAATTAGATATAATTAACCTTAACTTTAAAAATGAAGCAGCATTAAATACTTTAAAAAGGTAAATATTTCCAACATCTTATTTGTCAGACATATATTTATGTAGGTTACTTAGAGACTGACATATATATATATATATATAATTTATAAATATAATATATAAAATATATACATAGGAAATGAGCCCCCCACATCAGTAGGTGTCAAATATCCTGCTGAAGAACAGTGGAGAAATAGCTCTAGAAGGAATGAAGAGGCTGAGCCAAAGCAGAAATGACACCCAGTTGTGGATATGTCTGGTGGCAAAAGTAAAGATCGATGCTGTAAAGAACAATATTGCATGGGAACCTGAAATGTTAGTTCCATAAGTCGAGGTAAACTGGAAGTGACCAAATAGCAGGTGGAAGAGTGAATATCAACATTTTAGGAATCAATGAACTAAAATGGATGGGAAAGGGCAAATTTAATTCAGATGATGCAGATGAAGGTGAAAGAGGAGAGTGAAAAATTTGGCTTAAAACTCAACATTCAAAAAACCAAGATCATGGCATCCTGTCCCATCACTTCATTGCAAATAGATGGGGAAACAATTGAAACAGTGACAGACTTTATTTTCTTGGGCTCCAAAATCACTGCAGATGGTGACTGCAGTCATGAAATTTAGACGCTTGCTCCTTGGAAGAAAAGCAATGACCAACCTAGACAGCATATTAAAAAGCAGAGACATTACTTTGCCAACAAAGGTCTGTATAGTCAAAGCTATGGTTTTCCTAGTAGCCACATATCCATGTGATATTTGTACCATAAAGAAGGCTGAGGGCCGAAGAATTGATCTTTTCAAACAGTGGTGTTGGAGAAGACTCTTGAGAGTCCCTTGACTGCAAGGAGATCAAACTGGTCAGTCTAAAGGAAAATCAACTCTGAACATTCTTTGGAAGGACTGATGCTGAAGCTGAAGCTCCAATACTTTGTCCACCTTATGTGAAGAGCCAGTTCATTAGAGAAGACCCTGATTCTAGGAAAGATTGAAGGCAAGAGGAGAAGGGGGTGACAGAGGACAAGATGGTTGGATGGAATCACCAACTCAATGGACATAAGTTTGAGCAAGCTCCAGGAGATGCTAAAAGACAGGGAAGCCTGTTGTGTTGCAGTCCATGGGGTCACAAAGAGTCAGAAATGACTGACTGAGTGAACAACAAATTATGTGTACTGCTGTGGTCAAGAATCACTTAGAAGAAATGAAGTAACTATCATAGTCAACAAACGAGTCCAAAAGGCAGTACTTGGGGGCAATCTCAAAATCAACGGAAAGGTCTTGGTTTCCAAGGTAAACTGTTCTACATCACAGCAACCCAAGTTGATGCCCGAACCACTAATGTCAAAGAAGATGAAGTCAAATGGTTCTATAAAGCCCTACAAGACCTTACAGAATTAACACCAAAAAGAGATGTCCTTCTCATCACAGGGGACTGTAATGCAAAAGCAGTCAGACAAGCGATACCTGGAGTAACAGGCAAGGCTGGCCTTGGAGGACAAAATGAAGCAGGAAAATGGCTAATGGAATTTTGTCAAGAGAACGCATTGGCAAACACCCTCTACCAACAACACAGGAGACTATTCTACACATGGACATCCCCAGATAGTCAATCTTAAAATCAAATTGATTATATTCTTTGCAGCCAAAGATGGAGAAGCTCTATACAGAGAGCAAAAACAAGATGAGGAGTTGATTGTGGCTCAGATAATGAAATCCTTATTGGAAAATTCAGCTTCAATTAAAGAAAGTAGGGGAAACTACTACACCATTCAGGTATGATCTAAATCAAATCCTTTAATATTATACAGTAGAAGTGACAAATAGATTCAAGGGATTAGATCTGATAGAGTGCCTCAAGAATTATGGACAGACGTTTGCAACATTGTAGAGGAGACAGTGATCAAAACCATCCCCAAGAAAAAAAACTGCAAGAAGACAAAATGATTGTCTGAGGAGGCCTTATAAATAGCTGTGAAAAGAAGAGAAGTGAAAGGGAAAGGAGAAAAGGAAAGCTATACCCATCTAAATGCAGAGTTACAAAAAATAGCAAGGAGAGATAAGAAAGGCTTCCTCAGTGATCAATGCAAAGAAATAGAGGAAAACAATAGAATGGGAAAGACGAGCAGTATCTTCAAGAATATTAGAGATACCAAGGGAACATTTCATGCAAAGATGGGCTCAATAAAGGACAGAAATAGTATGCACCTAACAGAAGCAGAAGATATTAAGAAGAGGTGGCAAGAATACACAGAAGAACTGTACAAAAAAGATCTTCATGACCCAGATAAACATGATGGTGTGATCACTCACCTAGAGCCAGACATCCTGGAATGCAAAGTCAAGTGGGCCTTAGGAAGCATCACTATGAACAAAGCTAGTGGATGTGATGGAATTCGAGTTGAGCTATTTCAAATCCTAAAAGATGATGCTGTGAAAGTGCTGCACTCAATATGCCAGCCAATTTGGAAAACTCAACAGTGGCCACAGGACTAGAAATGGTCAGCTTTCATTCCAATATTATATAATAATTAAAACCGTCGCTGCTTACTATCCATTCTTCAACTGATAAAGTTGTGCTAAAGTCCAATGTTTTGATAATAATTATGCCACATTATGTATTTTCCAAGTCAAAAATTCTAGTTAGAAGAAAAACACATGGATCTCCTTTTTTTAATCTTTGTTTTTGTGCATCCCTGACTCAAGTAGTCTGTAGAATTAAAAAAAAAAATCATGAATAAGGACAAAAATTGAGCTAGATAATATATAATTCTATAATAACTCACTTCTTTTAAGAGACATTCTGTGAAATCAAAACCTGGTTTAATGATAATAACTAGTGAATACTCATAATTAGCTACTTATAATTCCTGGTCTCTTAACTTTCCTGCTGGCCTATTGTATCTGCCAGATTTATCATTCCTTCTCAAGAGACTGCATATAGAGAATATAGTTCAATGTCTCTTTTCATGAAAAAATGAACACAAGTTGCAGGCTTCTGAGTAAAACTGGGGCAAGCTTCTTCTTTTTTTTTTTTTCTTTTTCTTTTTGCTATAATTGCAGACTTCTTTGCTGCTGAGCTCAGATACTAAGAAAGCCATTACTTCTTTTCTACCTAATAAAAAGTGTATGTATCCCTCAGCTGCTCCAAGGGGAGAAGATAAACAGGATTAAAAAAAAAAAATTATCAGTCAGAACGGGAAGATGCTGACTCAGCTTTGTACCTACTGTACAATAGTCACTGTTTCTTGAAATGCAGTTATATATAGACACCAGCATTAATCCTCTTCAGCTTGAGCTTTCTGGAATAAATTAGTGTTGCAAAGAGTTGACTGTGAACATTGCCATGCAGTTTTTCCACCTTATATCCTAAAATCGTCCACTTAATATAAAATCAGTGATATATCAGGATGACCATTTAAAATGTTATAGCTGTTTACCTGAAAAAATTAGTTTATGCCACAAGGTTATTTAAAAATATTTTTGTTTTGTGTCGCTACTGTATTTTCTTCATTATTTAAAAGAAACTTCTGGTGGCATAAAATGTACTGGTTTCCTTTACACAAGTTTTCCATCCTATTTACCATTTTCTAACTCTTCCATTTCCACACATTATAAGTGAATTTAGTTATTAATCAATTCATTCAGTAATTCAACATTCACTGTCTATGGATTGAATGTAAATTGTAGAAAACAGATGTAAGGCTCTCAGGAAAACTCTTTCAGAGCTGATGTTTATCTGAAGAGTGACATATTCTTGACTAAAGTGATCAGGGATCACCTAGTTAAAATATTGTTTTAAGTTATGTATGTTGACAGGAATAGAAGTAATGCATACTTTTGTACATGGGTCACTCAGGGATCTGCTTTATGCTCCATCCACACGTGCACTGAAATTACTTTTCAAAAAAAGCTTCTAGATACTCTTATGTACAAAAAAATGAGAATAAGGATGAGTACATTGTATAGATGAGAAATTTATGTTATTATTGGTGTTGATTATGATGTTTTCCCCTGGTCAAATGCAGAGGGGCTAGATTGGTCAGAGGCAATACCTTCAACATGCAATTCCGCTTATTGAGAAAACAGCAAAAGAAGAGATACTAGCAGAGCTAACTAGCACCTTCTAATTGGAGGAGCAAGAGCAGGCCACGAGACAGATGGAGAACAAACCATCTGGATCAGTTTTTATACTGCAAACCAACAGCTTTGAGAAGCAGCTGTGCTGGAAGCCCCAGGGTTTTCTTAAAACAGAAATCTGGTACTTCTGTGGTCCCTCCTCATAGGACACTTATGAGGAGGTAAGCATCAGTGGTAAGACTAGGAAGAGACACACCTTATAAGCATTATAATGGCAGAGCGACAATAGAGATGTGACTGAAATTTGGGCCTTGGCAATACTGTTCCAACTAATCAGTAAAGCCAAACAGAAAAAAAAAAAAATATTTCTCAGAATTGGCAGCTCTCTCCCAGGACTCCTAAGGGCTGCTGGATCACTGAACTCAAAACGTCTGTTCTGATCAACCAGCCCGTCAGCATGACATCTTTGTTGCAGAATATATTTCCCCGGTTAGTTTGAGGATTTTATACTTTACCTATTTTCTTTCTTCTTTCTCCCCCTTGATGTTTAATTCAATTGAATCAATTTTTAAACCAAATACTTTAAGTAGAGGCTTTTATAGATGTTGCACAAAAGGCAGTGGCATCAAAGGACAAGTCCATGTTATCCCCCATTTTGGACCCAGGAAAAGTTATTATCACAGGCTCAGATGGTCTTTAATACAGGTCTTCAATTTCCTATAATATGTGGCTCATGTAGCACAGAGTGAGGGCTCTTCATAGAACCTGGCTGAGCTGTTGGGCTCCTTATATTTACAGTTAAATAGGAGGATTAAGATGGAAGTGCCATGACTTGTCTAAGATAGACAAAAAAATATCATGAGCAACAAGAAGAAATGTCAAATTTGTTTTTTGCAACACTTAAGGTTATTTTGGTACTTTGATATCTTTAGTTGATAGATTGTTATATTAAAATATTAAACTATTGGGGGGGCGGTGGGGAAGAGAAACAGTTAGGGAGTTTGGGATTGACATGTATACACTGATATATTTAAAATGGATAAGCACCATGGCTGATTCATGTCAATGTATGACAAAAACCACTACAATATTGTAAAGTAATTAGCCTCCAACTAATAAAAATAAATGGAAAAAAAAATAAAATGGATAAGCAACAAGGACCTACTGTATAGCACAGGGAACTCTGCTCAATATTATGTTACAACTTGAATGGGAAAAGAATTTGAAAAAGAAGAGATACATGGATATGTATGACTGAATCCCTTTTCTGTATACCTAAAACTAACACAACACAGCTAATCAACTATACCCCAATATAAAATAAAAAGCTTAAAGAAAAATAGTGAATTGCCAGATGAAAACTATTAAATATAGAATGGATAAACAATGAGGTCCTACTGTATACCACAGGGAAATATATTCAATATCCTGTGTTAAGCCATAATAGAAAAGGAAATAAAAAATAAACATATATGTGTGTATATGTGTAAATGAGTCATTTTTCTGTACAGCAGAAATTAATACAACATTAATATCAACCATACTTCAGCAAAATAAATTTTAAAAAGAGTGGCTTGCCAGAAAAAATAAAATACTAAACTCTCTTTTATGTGAACTTTACACCCAACAATTATTATGCAAGAGATAACACATCAAATAAACCTGTATTTTTGAGTCAGATTAAACATAGCTCAGAACCTGTATAGCCTGTTAGGAAAATCACTCAGTCATTGTTGAGACTCTTTACAGAAGAATCAAGGAGTCTTAAGCAGTGATTACAAACTGAAGAAAGAGCATTTTTTTCCTTGATCGCTCCATCATTTTCCATAAGCTAAATTTCCAGATTATAAGGACCTGGGTTTTTCAGTCCTAAGAGCCATGGAGTCCAAGCTCCAGTTTCCTTAAGGTTCACACTCAGACACTGCCATTAATATTTATGAACTCTCATCCTGCTGTCTCAAGAATGTCAGTCACAGCATACTTTTCATGTTAGCATCTATTCAGGATCTTAGGGGAGCTTCCCTCCTTTTTCCACAAGTTTAAAAGCCATCCACCTGTTTCTCTTCTCTATCAGCAAAATACCCTCAGGAACATCAAGTATCTAGAACTCAAAAATCAGGAACACAGTTGTATACATGCTTCTCTTATCTAGCCTGCAACACAAAAGGAAGGGGCAAGGAAACTAACAGTGTCTCTACCCACTTCAATGGGGTATGGAGAGCACAAAGGAGAATAAAACACAAATTAATATCTCAGTGAATTATCGGGCCCCAAGCATCTTTGAAATAAAAAAAAATATCATTGTGGTATATTTTAATTTTAGCTGGATATTAGACTCGATTTATTAGTGTTTTATTTCCACAATAAAAGATAACTTAATTGTTTATGTCAGTGATGTATATGTTCCTTGAAAGATTAAAGCAGTTCACTTATTAAATGTTGAGTCTGATGCTCTTATTATAAGTGATTCATTGGCAAATTATGATTATGATAATTATAACCTTAATAAGATCTATCATTAAATAAATGCCTGCTAAGTGCCAAAAATATATCAGGGGATTTGCATACATTATCTTATTAATTCTCAATAATGCTAAACCAGATATTATGTCAATATTTCATATTAGGCTCAATTAACTGTAATTCACATAGATAGAAACAGAGGTACCTTTAGGCCTGGGTAGCTTCTCAGGGCATTTGCTGGGAATCCAAACAGAGCTGGTTTTCCTAGTTTTCCTAGCGCCGCAACAAAACAACAACAGAATTTAATTATATAGCACTTTTTTCCTCTCTTTCTGTGTTTACATTTATCAGATTAATGCCTTGTTTGATTGATTTTTTTACAGATAGGGAGAGTAACAACTCTCCAACCTGTTGCCTTCATAGGGACAACAGTTTATCCAAGTTATCCTTAGTTCCTGATTAGATCTCTTTTCCTAGCTACATGGTGTGTGGATAAGAAAAGACTCTAGGAGATGGAAGGAGATCTAATATATGAACTTCGGGCTAAGGCAGCAGGAACAGAAACCTGTGTCCTCACGCAGAGCACATTAGGAACTAACGTTGTGTCCTCCACACTTTTCACATGAAAATACACAGGTGAAGGAACCACCAACTAAAAGACCGTCACCTCCCCTTCCCCAGGAGTCAGACTGAGCAGGTAGGGGTAAGGAAAGGCAGGAGAAGCAGCGACAGCAAAGAAAAGAGGAGGAAGGTTCTGTGAAAGGGACAGCACCATTAATTCTTATATTTCCTCTTCTATTTTCCTCAATCTTTTCTCCTGTTTATCCCAAATCATTTTTCTTAGAATGATAACCATTCTATAAATGCCAGTAATATATTTGCTTGAGATGAGGACTGCCAAATACAACAAAACATTAATTCATCAGAATTTTTAAAAAAATCCCTTGGCTAGTGCAAGACTGAATTCCCACATATTCATTTTAAATATGACAGGCATATATTGACTTTTTAAGAGTAGTACCTGAAGGTACCATTACTAGCCTCTCATATTTTCCAACTATATGGTATTTCTGACGGGATTTTAGAGCCAAAATTACCCAAGCTTATTCAACAGTAAAATCTTGAATTTGGAAAGGGTGGTTACTCCAGCTAGTATTCCAAAAGAGTGGAGAGCCAGAAGGGGAACTTGTTATAATGGAGAGTCTCTGAACTGACTGGTGTGGCCATAGATCTTTCACTAGTCTTGATCAATAGCTGCCAGACAGTCTTCATCAACAGAATTTTTGGGGAAATAAAATTACAAACAGTCTCCCTCCAAACCAGAAAACCTCTCCACTCAAGTAGAGATGTGAGAGAAAATAATTTTATTAATGAATAAGCATTAAGCCACGATGTGGATTGCCTCAGAGATAATCCACTAAAAGGACTGCAAAGACTGAAAGAAATCTCACCTTCTTTATGTAGGCAAGCAAATATAACCCACCTCATACACGTTCTCAAGATAAACAGTACCTAATCCTCAAATAACAGGACTTGACCACATGATCTATTTGTCAGACATAAACCATCCTAAATGCACTTGGTATTTGAAGTGGTTTTCTGTGTTAGCTAATTGTTTATCCAAAGAAAAAAATAAGATTCTCATATCCTTAGGGAGGAGGGATTTTTGCATCTTGGAGCTAGATGCCAACAAATTTTGGCTGTTACCCTTCTAGAGAAATAAAGAGATGAGAGCACTGTTTTCCTTGATGAATGACTTTCAGATCCTTGAGATACACAATTTCCAATGAACAGAACAAAAAGATACAATAAGTTTTCTAAATAAATGCTGTAAGTAAAGGGAGGTGTGTGTGTGTGCACACGCAAGTCATATCCAACTCTGCAACCCCAGGGACTGTAGCCGGCCATGCTCCTATGTCCATAGATTATTACAGGCAATAATACTGGAGAGGGTTGCCACTTCCTACTCCAGGGGATATTCTTGACCCAGGAACAACCCGCATCTCTTGTATCTTCTGCATTAGAAGTGATTTCTTTACCACTGAGACAATGGGGAAGTTCATAGTAAACAGAAGAGATGTCTCTCCCCTTGTTTCCAACAAAGAGAATTCAGGTTCTTATAGTTATCTGGATTTATTTTTTTCACTTTTTGAAACATAATTCACATAACATTTTATTAATTTGTGTTTTAGTTTTAGCAGGACATGAGATTTTATGTATTGATATTTTACAAAACAGGTAATTGTTCCTTGAAAGGTTATAACAGCTCACCTGATAAATTTGAGTCTGATGCTCTTATTACAAGTGATTTATTGGCAAATTATGGTTATAATAATTATAGACTTAATAAGATTTACAGTTAAGTAAATGTCTATTGTATAAGTTTTTATAATTCTTTTGTGTAATTCTATATACTATATATTTGGGAAGATCCTCTGGAGAATGGGATGGCAACACACTCCAGTATTCTTGTCTAGAGAATCCCACAGACAGAGGGGCTTGGGATATAGATATATCTTTTGCAATATAGATCTTTTGCATATAGATTTTTTTGCAATAGTAAAATGTGACATTTTAAAATTACAACTCTAATATTTGAGAGCTAATATTCTATTGTATAGAAATGCAATTGATTCCATACATTGAGATCTTTCGTATACTGATTAATTTTAAGTGTATTTTTTTCTATATAATCACATGGTGTGAAAATAATGCAAGTTTTACTTCCATCTTTTTAATATTTTTATATTTTCCTTTTCTTATTATATCACTATGACTTTCAAAGCAATGATAATAAACAGATCAACTTATTTTCTTCTTGATTTTAAATGGAAATGCTTTCAGGGTCTCCTAAATTAATGTGTTGAAGATATGATTTATGAGATCAGTTCTCTTCATTCCTAATTAACCAAAGATCTTTTTTTTTGCTTGATTGTAATAGTATTTTTTTTAATAAAAAACTATTTTGATAGTTTCCAAAGAACAAATCTTTTGTTTCCTCTTTCCATAATTCATTTATTTTGGCTAAAGAAATTTAGCAGAATTTTTGCTTAATTCTTTGCTAAATTTTTGCTAAATATTTGCTAAAGACTCCTTCAATTTACTTTAAGTTTAATCTTTAGTCATCTAACATTTTTTTGTGTGTGTTAGAAACTGCCTGCCAGATCAAGAATATTTAACTTTTACCTGCTTTTCAAGTGCCTTTTAGTACTATAAATGTGAAACTGAAACTGTACTTGCATGATATATGATAAATTTTGATTAGTCCTTCATGTATGCCTGATTTAAAATGCTTTAAAATATAAATTTATAATTCATATTTGATAAATTATTTAATGATTCAAGATTATATAATTCAATTAAGTATTTTTATTTTAATTTACAAATATATTGGCTTTTTAATTCATTATTTGAAAACTAACTTCCAATTTAATTACACTGTAGTTAGAGAATACAATATGTGTAATAAATTGTCAATGAAATTGCTGAGATTTGCATCATATCTACTACATGCATATGTTCCATATGTGCTTGCAAATAAGGAAAAATAATAATTATTGAAAGTGGAATTCTTTACAGGTTTTCTATATCATACTTGTTACTGTGCTGTTCAATACTATTTTGCTAGTTATTATCTGTTTTATCTGTCAATTAATGAAAATTAATGATGCTTTCTAAGGCCCACTTGGTTTCACATTCCAGGATGTCTGGCTCTAGGTGAGTGATCACACCATGTGATTATCTGGGTCATGAAGATCTTTTTTGTACAGTTCTTCTGTGTATTCTTGCCACCTCTTCTTAAATAACTTCTGCTTCGATTAGGTCCATACCATTTCTGTCCTTTATTGAGCCTATCTTTGCATGAAATGTTCCCTTGGTATCTCTAATTTTCTTGACGAGATCGCTAGTCTTCCCATTCTATTTCCCATTCTATTATTTTCCTCTATTTCTTTGCATTGATCACAGAGGAAGGCTTTCTTATCTCTCCTGGATATTCTTTGGAACTCTGCATTCAAATAGGAATATCTTTCCTTTTCTCCTTTGCTTTTAGCTTCTCTTCGTTTCACAGCTATTTGTAAGGCCTCCTCAGACAACCATTTTGTCTTTGTACATTTCTTTTCTATGGGAATGGTCTTGATCCCTGTCTCCTGTACAATGTCACGAACCTCCATCTATACTTCATCAGGCTCTGTCTATCAGATCTAGCCCCTTAAGTCTATTTCTCACTTCCACTATATATTCATAATGGATTTGATTTAGGTCATACCTGAATGGTCTAGTGGTTATCCCTACTCTCTTCAGTTTAAGTCTGAATTTGGCAATAAGGAGTTCATGATCTGAGCCACAGTCAGCTCCTGGTCTTGTTTTTGCTGACTGTATAGAGCTTCTCCATCTTTGGCTGCAAAGAATCAATCTGATTTTTGTGTTGACCATCTGGTGATGTCCATGTGTAGAGTCTTCTCTTGTGTTGTTGGAAGTGGGTGTTTGCTATGACCAGTTGTGTTCTCTTGGCAAAACTCTATTAGCCTTTGCCCTGCTTCATTCTGTACTCCAAGGCCAAATTTGCCTGTTACTCCACGTGTTTTTTGACTTCCTGTTTTTGCATTCCAGTTCCCTATAATGAAAAGGACATCTTTTTGGGGTGTTAATTCTAAAAGGTCTCATTGGTCTTCATAGAACCGTTCAACCTCAGCTTCTTCAGCGCTACTGGTTGGGGCATAGGCTTGGATTACCATTATATTGAAATGTTTCCCTTGGAAATGAACAGAGATCATTCTGTCGTTTTTGAGACTGCATCCAAGTACTGCATTTCGGACTCTTTTGTTGACTATAATGGCTACTCCATTTCTGCTAAGGGATTCCTTTGCCCACTCAAATACCTCTTCACAAATGAATGACTTAAAATTTGACACTATCCAGTAATAGAATGGATAAATCAAAATTTTTCTTTACCTTTTGAGTTACTTATAATAAAAATGTTCAATTAATATTTTTACTAGGTGGTATCCCTATCATTTGTGTTTTACTCCCAAATAACTTTGCAGCATATAATTTTCATTTACTCAACAACAGCAGGCGTCACCTCATGATCTTACCACTGGCCTGTAGTGATCATTAAAAAAAAAAAGATTCATCTAAACTACTCATCCTTATTATTGTAACAGAATTCCACTGTGCTTTTCATGTTTCATGAGGAAAATAAGATTTTTCATAATTCAGATCAGGCACAGGTGTTCATTACCTTTTTTGAAAAGGTAGTTACAAAGGCACTTAACTCTAATAATGGAAAAATGGAAAGGATTCAAAGAATTACATAGACAGATTGGTTAAAGAGCAAGATATTTTTGTTCTAATCTATAGTATGTTTGGCTAAATTGTGTCATATAATTCCTAAGGATGGACCTTGCTAAGTGAAAACAGAAAAAATACATTTTATCCATAGAAGACTCAGCTAGAAAAACCTATCTCCTTGAAGAACATAATTTTGGGGACCTTGTGAAAATAAAAGTAGGAAGCAACCCATAAAGCCATCTTTACTCCATTTAAGAAAGCAAATTTCAGTTATATTCTGAATTTGGCAGTATCTGCAAGTAATTATCTGGAGACATATATTTGAGAAATCCTTAAATAGCAGTTATAATTAGTGTAGCAAGAGGAGATATCATTGTCTAGATTTTGTAAGTTGAAACATTTCTCTTGTAATTATTTAATCAGACACTTTAAATTATAAGCTAACTTGATCGTTAGAGCTAGAATTTTGACTTCAAAGCTGAGTCTGACAATATTCTCTGCCTGACTCTCTTCCTCTGTGGTAGTCTTCAATTTCCATTCATTAATGGGGTGTGGCAATAAAAAACTCATCAGTTGCCTGAAAGTAAGTTTTAACCATTACTTACTTGCCACAGAATGCAAACTGGAAACATCAGAAACAGCCACAACCCCTGAGTTGTCTTCTTCCATGAATTCATATCAGTTATCAAATAATATTTGAGATAGTCATTATATATATTTTCCCTACTAAAAGATATTTTGACTTTTCAAAACATTTTTAACTGTCCTAAGTGAAACAGGAAGCACTGGCGCAAAACAACAACCAAGGGAAGTAGAGAGAGGGGTGAATAATTTCTTAATATTTAATCTATAAAACACTACTTTAGGTATTCCAATTAGCCAACCTGAACTTGTGGAAGAACACAGTGAAAGAAACTCCAGAGAATTCCCTGATGATCCAGTGGTTAGGACTGTGCTCTCACTGCCAAGGGCCTGGCTCAATCCCTGATCACAGAACTAATCTCATAAGCCACACAGCATGGCCAAAAAAATAAGAAAGGCAAATCTACCTTTGAATGGTATTGAATATTAGAGATGTCTTATTTATTAAATTTATTTATTTATTTTAATTGGAGGCTAATTACCTCACAATATTGTAGTGCTTTCTGCCATACATTGACATGAATCAGCCAGACGTATACATGTGTCCTGCTGTCCTGAACCCACCTCCCACCTCCCTCCCCATCCCATCCCTCAGGGTCATCCCACTGCATTAGCCCTAAGCACCCTGCCTCCTGCGAAATCTCTTATTTAAAAGAAAAAAAAAAAACTTTAGTAAATATATATGTGGCAACTTGACCTTGGATTTGACCTGAATGACATTCTCCATGTTCAGTCTCTCAAAGGTTCTTATCCATAAAGACTGGTTGATAGTACTTGGGGGAATAACACCTGGTTTGCATCTTTTTATTTCTAGACACTAACACTTATTCTAGAATGTGGAAGACAGTATTTACTTGAAAACGAATGAATCTAAATTAATTATTAATATAACACCTAACCTGTTTAAAATACTTCATAAGAATCTCCTGGACTTTAAAAGTTAGTATGGCTATGAGATCTTTTGGGATGTTTTCAGGGAGGTCACCATTATCTTCATTACCTGCACCATAGTTTGGTCTCAGGTAAATAGCAAGGAGGGAACCCAGCTGCACCCATCAACAGAAAATTGGAATAAAGATATACTGAGTATGGACCCGCCCCGCAGTACAAGACTCAGTATCCCCCTCAGTCAGTCTATCCCATCAGGAAGCTTTCATAAGCCTCTTATCCTTCTCCACCAGAAGGCAAACACACTGAACCACAATCACAGAAAACTAACCCATCTAATCACATGGACCAAAGCCTTGTTTAACTCAATGAAACTATGAGCCATGCAATGTAGGGTCACCCAAAATGGATGGGTCATGGTGGAGACTGCTGACAAAATGTGGCCCACTGGAGAAGGGAATGGGGTAAACCACTTCAGTATTCCTGCCTTGAAAACCCCATGAACAGAATTAAAAGGCAAAAAGATAGGACACTGAAAGATGAACTCCCTAGGTCAGTAGGTGTCCAATATGCTACTGGAGATAAGTGGAGAAATAACTCCAGAAAAAATGAAGAGACGGAGGCAAAGCAAAAACAACACCCAGTTGCGGATATGACTGGTGATAGAAGCAAGATTCAACGATGTAAAGAGCAATATTGCATAGGAACCTGGAATGTTAGGTCCATGAATCAAGGCAAATTGGAAGTGATCAATCAGGAGATAGCAAGAGTGAACGTTGACATTTTAGGGATCAGCCATCTAAAATAGACTGGAATGGATGAATTTAACTCAGATGACCAATATATCTACTACTGTGGGCAGGAATCCCATAGAACAAATGGAGTAGTCATCATAGTCAACAAAAGAGTCTGAAATGCAGTACTTGGATGTAGTCTCAAAAATGACAGAGTGATCTCTGTTCATTTTCAAGGCAAACCATTCAATATCACGGTAATCCAAGTCTATGTCCCAATCAGTAATGCTGAAAAGTTGAAGTTGAACTTGTATAAAGACCTACAAGACCTGCTAGAACTAACACCCAAAAAAGATATCCTTTTCATTATAGGGGACTGGAATGCAAAGGTAGGAAGTCAAGAAACACCTGGAATAACAGGCAAATTTGGCCTTGGAGTACAGAATGAAGCAGGGCAAAGTATAACAGGATTCTGTCAAGAGAACGCACTGGTGATATCAAATACCCTCTTCCAAGAACACAAGAGAAGACTCTATACATGAACATCACCAGATGGTCGACACTGAAATCAGATTGATTATATTCTTTGCAGCCAAAGATGGAGAAGCTCTATGCAGTCAGCAAAAACAAGACCGGGAGCTGACTATGGCTCAGATCATGAACTCCTTATTGCCAAATTCAGACTTAAATTGAAGAAAGTAGTGAAAACCATTAGACCATTCAGGTATGACCTAAATCAAATTCCTAACAATTATACAGTGGAATGAGAAACAGATTTAAGGGACTAAATCTGATAGAGTGCTTGATGAACTATGGACGGAGGTTTGTGACATTGTACAGTAGACAGGGAACAAGACCATATCCAAGAAAAAGAAATGCAAAAAAGCAAAATGGCTGTCTGAGGAGGCTGAGTAAAGAAGAGCAGCAAAAAGGAAAGGAGAAAAGGAAGATATATCCATTTAAATGCAGAGTTCCAAAATACAGCAATGAGAGATAAGAAAGCTGTCCTCAGTGATTAGTGCAAGGAAATAGACGAAAACAATAGGATAGGAAAGACTAGAGATCTCTTCAAGAAAATTAGAGATACCAAGGGAACATTTCATACAAAGATGGGCACAATAAAGGACTGAAATTGTATTGACCTTACAGAAGCAGAAGATATTAAGAAGAGGTGGCAAGAATACACAGAACTATGCAAAAAAGATATTCATGACCCAGTTAATCACTATGGTGTGATCACTCACCTAGAGCCAGGCATCCTGGAATGTGAAGTCAAGTGGGCCTTAGGAAGCATCACTATGAACAAAGCTAGTGGAGGTGATGGAATCCCAGTTAAGCTATTTCAAATCCTAAAGCATGATGCTCTGAAAGTGCTGCACTCAATATGCCAGCAAATTTGAAAACTCAACAGTGGCCACAGGACTGGAAAGGGTCATTTTTCATCCCAATCCCTAAGAAAGGTGATACTAAAGAATGCTCAAACTACAGCATAATTGCACTCATTTCGCACCATAATAAAGTAATCCTCAAAATTCCCCAAGCCAGTCTTCGATAATACATGAACCATGAACTTCCAGATGTTCAAGCTGGTTTTAGAAAAGGCAGAGGAACCAGAGATAAAATTGCCAACATTCGCTGGATCATAAAAAAACTAAGAGAGTTCCAGAAATATATCTACTTCTGCTTTACTGACTATGCCAAAGCCTTTGACTGTGTGGATCACAACAAACAGTGGAAAATTCTTAAAGAGATGGGCATACCAGACCACCTGACCTGCCTCCTGAGAAATCTGTATGCAGGTCAGGAAGCAACAGTTAGAACTGGACATGGAACAGATTGTTCCAAATAGGGAAAGGAGTACGTCAGGGCTGTATATTGTAACTGTGCTTATTTAATTTATATGCAGAGTACATCATGAGAAATGCTGGGCTGAGTGAAGCATAAGCTGGAATCAAGGTTTCTGGGAGAAATATCAATAACCTCAGATATGCAGAAGGCACCTTCCTTATGACAGAAAACGAAAAAGAACTAAAGAGCCTCTTGATGAAAGTGAAAGAGGGGAGTGAAAAAGTTGGCTTAAATCTCAACATTCAGAAAACAGGTCATGGCATCCAGTTCCATCACTTCATGGCAAATAGATGGAGAAACAGTGGAAACTGTGCCTGACTTTATTTTTGGGGCTCCAAAATCACTGCATATGGTGATTGCCGCCACTAAATAAAAAGATGCTTTCTCCTTGGAAGGAAAGTTATGACCAACCTAGACAGCATATTGAAAAGCAGAGACATTACTTTGCCAACAAATGTCCATCTAGTCAAGCCTATGGTTTTTCCAGTAGACACGTATGGATGTGAGAGTTGGACTATGAAGAAAGCTAAGCGCCGAAGAATTGATGCTTTTGAACTGTGGTGTGGAGAAAACCCTTGATGGTCTCTTGGACAGCAAGGAGATCCAACCCATCCATCCTAAAGGATATCAGTCCTGAATGTATTGGACAGACTGATGTTGAAGCTGAAACTCCAATACTTTGGCCACCTGATGCGAAGAGCTGTCTCATTTGAAAAGACCCCGATGCTGGGAAAGATTAAAGGTTAGAGGAGAAGGGGACAACAGAGGATGAGATGGTTTCATGGCATCACCGACTCAATGGGCATGAGTTTGAGTAAACTCTGGGAGGTAGTGATGGACAGGCAGGCCTGGCGTGTTCCAGTCCATGATGTTGCAGAGTCGGGCCCAACTGAGCGACTGAACTGAACTGATGGCAATGAAGTCTAGTATAAATGACATGGCAAAAAGAAAGATGTTTGGTGGCTTATTAAGTACTAAAAACTTCCATATCCTTTTCTATTCCAAGTAAACTGTCTGTTCCTCGCTTTCAGTTTAAATATTTGACGCTCCCTCTTGACCGATACTTCTTCTACATAAATTAATATTTACATATTTTACAAAACTCATTTTCAAGAACTCAGATATCACTTTTATTTCACCACTGCATTTCCAGTGGCCAAAATAATATCCATAATAGTTTCCAAATAAATGTTATTTCAACAAATATATAAGTTAATAAATAGAGATAAGTAAATAAATAGGAGTTATGCCCTTAGTGAGAGCCAAAGCCCTTTTCTACTTCATTTTATATGGAGAAAAGTATATTCTACCTAAGTGAAGTGTATCCACATGTACATAAACTGAAAAACATACACCAGTACAGATCTGCCTAGTAGTCGAGAATTAAGAACTGAAATATATTTTTCAAGTAGTCTTACTTGTCATCCTTTTTCTTCTAAAAAAAGTCACTAAATTCATTGCCAGATTTGACACACAAGGTTATTTATGATGGATACTGTATTTTCAAATGAATTTTAGTATAGACTGTTCTGATTGAAGTAATATTTAGGTTGTGTAGAATGACTATATCCATACACACCCTACACAACTGCCACATACTTACTTACACTGAGTCCAAACACACATGTGTAATAAACACAGATCACAGGCTCAGCTTTACAAGTTACTAGTGAGATGGCCTTCAGAGAGATACTGAATGTTTTATTTCATCTAAAAGTATGCGATAGAATCACTAGGGATGGTGACTGCATCCATGATATTAAAGGACTCTTGCTCCTTGGAAGAAAAGCTATGACAAACCTAGACAGTGTATTGAAAAGAGATATCATTCTGCTGGCAAAAGTCTGTATAGTCTAAGCTATGGTTTTTCCAGTAGTCATGTATGGATGTGAGAGTTGGACAATAAAGAAGGCTGGGCATCAAAGAATTGATGCATTCAAATTGTGGTGCTGGAGAAGACTCTTGAGAGTCTCCTGGACAGCAAGGAGATCAAATCGGTCAATTCTAAAGGACATCAACCCTGAATATTCATTGGAAGGACTCATGCTGAAGCTCCAAAACTTTGGCCATTTGACGTGAACAGCCAACTCATTGGAAAAGAACCAGATTCTGGGAAGATTGAGGGCAGGAGGAGAAGGGGTCAATAGAGAATGAAATGGTTGGATGGCATCACTGACTCAATGGACATGAGTTAGCGCAAAATTTGGGAGACTGTAAAGGACCGGTAAGCCTGGTATGCTGCAGTCCATGGGGTCACAAACAGTCAGTCAGATACAACTTAGCAACTGAATGACAACAACAAGGATTAGAACAAATGATGAAAAGAGATGTGAATAATTTAACTCAGAACCTGACATATGTTCTGCATTAAATTTGATAATTAACATTATTTTTATTCTAAGGGTCAACAATATTTTCTCTAATAATAAATTATATTAGCAATAAGAAATGCTGAAAATAATAGTTACTCATGAGCGACTTGAGGGCCTGGTAATGTATTTTCTTAAATCAGATTTTTTTTTATTTTTATCAATAACCTGGACCTAAATTATCTTTTAAAATATGCTGACTATATATATTGACATACCTTGAAAGTTTCTATTTATATCAATCCCTGCTATCCACACATTTAATTCTTTTGTTTGTGTGTGTGTGTTTTGAAATCTATTTTACTGGAGAACAATGGCTTTGTATTTTAATCTTTTAAGTGCAAAACTGATGGTAATTCTAGTTTAGATACTATATTCCAAAAAGCTCAAGGAACAGACATGTTTTGTAAATATGAGCCAATTGTTCTGCCATTAATCAGAGATTATTAGAGAAGAGCTGTAAGTTGGGGTTTCACAAGACCAGCTTTGGGACCAATGATTCACCAGAAGGACTCTCAGAACTCTGAAAAGCTATTATACTCTGCATTCTAGGTTATTACACATATAGGTATGCATATACTCCAGCAAAGGGAGAAGTGTGAAGAACAACGCCCAGGAGAAGCCAGGCACAAGCTTCCAAATGTCCTGTCCTAGAATTTCATGAATTCACTTGTTTCTTATAGCAATGATGTATTATAATATGTGTAAATCATTGCCAACCAAGGAAGAACTCCCAAGTCTCAGTATCCAGAGTTTTACTGAGATTCAAACATACAGGCATGCATCTGTATAACTGACCTCAGCTGCTCAGACTCCAGCTGCCCAGAGCAAAGAAAGACATTACTCATAAATTATATTGTTAGCATAAACTCTCTGATCAACTGATACTATATAGCCCAAGGTTTCAGGCATACAAAGAGAGAATTTCACCCTAAAGCATACCGTTAGCATAAACTAATTAAACAAATGGTAGTGAATGTTGCAAAGGCCTCTGGGAGATAAAACACTCTTATCCAGTATAATATGGTAAGGGCTTAGATCTCAGGAACCAGCAAAGGGCCCTGGCTAAAGACAGGTATTTCCTAGAAATATACAGGGTTTACATAACCCAACCAACTGAGTTAATTCTTTCCTGAATTAACTGATTTAAATCTGGCCCTTGAATGCCTTCTATTGCAAAATACATGATAATATTTTCTTGGTTATTTACATTTAGTATAGCATTTATGCACCTGATAAAGTAAAAGGAATAGCATTTTGCATTTGCTTAACATTTCAGGGAGCTAGTATGGTAATGGTTGGACTGAAAAAATTAATCCATTCTATAGAGTCATTACATATATGTTCATATTTTTATGTTATTTAATTACTCAATTTCCCTCCTTAATCTATGTACCATGTGATAAACTTGAACAGGAATATTTATCATAGAAACAAGCTGATGGTTAGCTAAAGCCAGTTTTTCCTTAGGCAGTAATTTTCCATCAGAATACAGTTTTAAAAGACTTTAATTTGATCTCCCAATATTTTGATAATAAATACCAGTATTATCATAGAACTTATTTACATATTCTTACTGACAATGATAGTATTCCACTATATCACTGTATAGGCTTGGCACAAGTCAGTTCCATTACAGAAGAAATCAGTAAGAATTACAGAGATATTTGCTATGCCTACCTAGTATAATAAACCCTCGATCATATACTCACTTTTATTAATAGACAGCATGACAACTGACCAGGATTCAGTTGTGAATTCCAAGTCAGTTGGGCACAAAGCAAGAAAACCTCCTTGTCCACATGTTTATATACTGAAGCTGTTTTGATTTTTTACTTTATGCAAGCAGGTCTTTAAGCATCCCTATCTACAAATGTTATACAGGATAATTCCTATGCTATTGTTTAGTTGCTAAGTTATGTCCAACTTTTTGCCACCCCGTGGATTGCAGCATGCCAGGCTTTCCTGTCCTTCACTATCTCCTGGAATTTGCTCAAACTCATGTCTACTGAGTCAGTGATGCCATCCAACTACCTCATTCTCTGTTGCCCCCTTCTTCTCCTGCCTTCAATCTTTCCCAGCATCAGTGTCTTTTCCAATGAGTCGGCTCTTCATATCTATAGTATACATGTCCCTATCTATAGGAAATTTGAAGATTATTGCAATCTTGACAATATTAATCTTCTGAATCATGCCCTTATCCAGGTTCAGCTCCAAATCACTTCATCTTGTGATGGATTGCTACTGAACCTGTCTAAGCTAACAACTTGGTGGTTGTGGCATAGCCCAAGTTGGTCAATTCAGTGTCTATTAGAATGACAGGGATTATTTTACAAACAGCATAAAATTATCTGATGTAAACAGTGTGACCTTTCTGTATAAGTCAGTCATGCCTGACTCTTTGTGACTGCATGGACTATTTAGTCCACGGAATTCTCCAGACCAGAATACTGGAGTGGGTAGCCTTTCCCTTCTCCAGGTGATCTTCCCAACCCAGGGATCAAACCCAGGTCTCATGCATTGCAGGTGGATTCTTTATCAGCTGAGCAACCAGGTGAGCCTAACTCTACATTACGAAAGTTTAAATTCTGGTATAGTAACATAGCTTGCCATGTCTATATAACAATGTAATACGTGTGACATAATTCTATTTATTTTTGCAAATGTAGAAAATTAATTTTAATTGGAATAAAATACCAAAATCTATCTATAAGGTATAAACTTAACCTCTTAAAATATTCCTTTGTTTTTAGCTTTGAAACTGGCTATTATCTATTGGGCATCTTTGATCACAAACATCTCTTAACACTCGAAATCACAAAATTTCTTCTGATTTCTTTTATATTTTAGAAGGTAGAGAGTAGACACAGAATTAGATATAGGTTAGATTACTCTGAGGTCCCACAGTTTATTATGCCCCTTTTTGTGAAAACACTATTTTAATTTAAATAACAGAGGTTGCTTTAATGAAATGTAGGATAAGAATAAAACTTCAGGTAAGCTTCAAGGTGAAAGAGAAAAGTTTAAATAAAGTATGTTACTTTTTTAAGTTTTATCTGAAATGCATGTTTTTAAATTTTAACTCTATGGAAACTATTTTATAAGTATAATTAGTTATCCTGACGGTTATTTCTGTTAGCAAAGCGGTCAGAAAGTGACATTAAATGTAGAGTATGAAAAATTCCTTTAGATTAAAAAAAATTTTAAAGATTATTAAAGTTGTTTTTTCTTATTGTGCAACAGGAAAAATAGAAGAGTTGATTACTCATGTTAAAATATAGTCTTAGTGTGCCAGACCTGTTAGAAATGATATTCTTGGGGGTACCCTGATTTTAATTATGCTTGCTTTCTCAATTTTTTAAAAATCAGCCTTGATTGGATTTAATAAGGTGTTTAGATATGTCTTAATAACATTTCTGAATTAATCAAAACCCAACTAACTTAATATTTAAAACATTCATCAAGAAACTAAGTCTCTACTTTCATAGAGCTTCACTAACAATGTTGTTAACTCAGTTCTACAGAACTGTCCTTATGGCACCTATATTGTGCCATAGTTCTTCATAGAATTCAGTGGACTTGTATAAATGAAACCCATTTGAAATAGGCATCTTAAATGTAGTGTGTGTTTATTAAATTCAATAAACATAGGTTTATGTTTATAGAGAAATAATTAAACCCACTAATATTTCTAGTGGAATAGGCAGTGGTAACCAAGACGTTGCACAGAAAGCTGTTAATGGAGATGCTTCACTTCACCAAATTGAAGTTATATGAGATAATAGCTTTGAGATAAAATTGAAATGGATAATTTAACCTAATCATATTTTGTTTAGTGAACAATTTTTCGAAGTTAGAATACATCAATGCAAATGCCTAGATAAATTAAACAAGCTATCTCTTACTGTTAAACAATTTTTTTTGTTTCCTAGAAAAGTGGGTCAGCTATGAACTATTATTTTATAAGCATAATAAATTAGACAAATACATTTTTAATAGTAATTACCAAGGTGTATTCAACAATATTAATGTCACAGAAGCATATGAAATTTGAAATGAAAAGGTTTAAGTTTGGATAAGAATGGAAAACTAAAATATATCACAATGTCATAAAATTACATAATTAAATAATTCTTAAAAGTATGAATTAAGAATTAAAGAATTCTTAAAAATAATTCTTAAATTAAATAATTCTTAAAAAATGCAAAGGATGGGAAAAGGAACACACACTCAAAGTAAGGGATAGTAGCAGCTGATAAACTTCAAGCACAAAGTCAGCAAATACAAAGAAATTGGAGCATCTTCAAAATTAACCAGGAAAAAATTAAAGAAATGCTTTAAGAATTCCTGGGATAGCCAGGATTCTTCAGCTCTCCACATACATATCAGTTGTTGGTAGCATGATCAAACAATAAAGCTCTGCAAGCTAATTTCTTTTAAAATAATTGATGTTGTTTAGGAAAGGAAAAGAAAGACATAAAAATAATCAAACAAAACCTGAGATAAAACCTTCCAACTCCAAAGACACCAAGTGTGAATTGAGGAAAATAAATAGTTCTCTCTTACATTTACTCCAGAGTTAAATCTAGAACTGTCTAAAATTAAAGGGTAGAAACTAGTGACATCCACTGTAGGTGTCGAGGTTGGAGAAGAAGAGCAAAGTCTAAGATTATGAGCATCAGAAAGAGTGGACATGTAAATGAACTACATCTCCATTTCACTAGGGAATAGAATTCATTTTGTCCTACCAAAATTTCAATGAAGGGAACCAGCATAATTAGAGGCCATATTAAATTACAAGTCAAAAAACATATGCATCTTCAAGCTGAATAGTCATGAAATAATCATTAAATATTTGAGGATAATATAAACATACAAAGAAAGACATTAAACTCAGTACATATAGCCTCCCACCCCCCGAAAAAAAATGATTCACAGAAGAAAAACTAAAAAAAAAAAAAAATTAGATATAATTTTAGAGATATTAAAGAAACTATGTTATCATTAAAATATTAAAGTAAAAATGGTATACATTTTAAACTATTAAATAAAAAAGTTAAAAGGCAATCATAGTTTAGGAGAGTAAAGAAAGCTATAAGGAAATTTTGACCTTGGTGCTTCAATTGAAAGAATATTTTATATTGTAGAAGTGAAAAGTGAAAAAATAAAGATCCAAGAATTACAGCTGAGAATGCAACAAAGTCAAGGAGAAGAAAAAAATGTTTAACGGTGTTTAGGAGATATGAAATGAGAGGTTCAATATGAATTTAATCAAATTGCTATGCCACTGTTGCTTCCCAACCTCCTCAGGAGCTTCCTAGGTATAATCTGAAACTGGCATCCACACTCAGAGGGCAGAGAGAGCCCAAAGAAAGAGGCAGACCACTCCAGATTGACAGGGGGCCAGTTTAACAAGCCAGGGAACATAAATACTTCTCTCGGATGACTGCAAGATGAGTAGATTTCTGCACCTGCCCACCAAATACTAAAATTGTACATAGTCTTTACTTGAGTTCAGTCAGATACCCAGTCCAGACAGTCTCAGCACACATTTCTATTTCAAAGTTGTATCCTTGGAGCAGATTCAGGGAGCAGGGAACGCCAAGTGGAATGTACATTCAAGGATGAGGGAGAAGGGAAAGTGAAAGTGTTAGTCATGGAGTCTTGTCTGACACTTTGTGAGCCTATGGACATTGCCTGCCAGGCATGCCCTTTTCCAGGGGACCTTCCTGACCTAGGGATTGAACCTGAGTCTCCCACACTGCAGGCAGATTCTTCACTATCTGAGCCACCAGGCAAGTCCTAGGGGAGAAGGGAGGGAGCTTATAATTGTCTTGCCCAGGTCCACCCCTCCCAGGTCAACTGGTGGGCATGTCTCCTTGATGACCTCCTCCAACAGTCCTCTATTCTACAGCAAAATCCTAGCTACAACTACTCACCTTTCATGCAAGGAGGAATGCTGTGAAGAAATAAAGAGTTCATCATCTATTTTCATCAATCCTTCCCTTCCCTTCACACTCACAGTGAAATGAAAACATTGAGTGATATATAGGGATATATTTTATCATTTTTTGTTAATTGATTGCTTTGGATTAGCATTTGCAAAAAAATTTAAAGTTTATGGACTGGAACTGAGAAAAATGCATATCATTTATAGAAAACATATAATTGAAATTCAAGGAAGTATGAAAAAAATCTATGGATTTTTATTAACACCAGAGTGCAACCAGTTATATACAGGAATAGAATGACCACAACATTTATAATAATTTCATATGTCATTCAAGGCAAAATTAAGAATATTAGCATAATTCTACAGATGAAGAGGAATCCTTCTTGTACTGCCCATATATTGTTTCAGTGGATCATGGGGAAAGTTTTAACTGACCATGTGGGAGGATGTTTTGGCAAGAGTAATAAATAAATAAAATAGTTTTCTATAATGCTACATGCCACTGCAAAAAGTTCTGGAAATAAGTTACAACTCGCTTTTAAGAGAACAGAACCCTAATGAGAAGCCACTCAGCTCTAAAAGATATATCAAAAACAAAAAGCAATTAAGGAAAAATAAAGAATAGTGGAATGATCTGGGATGAATGTTCAGAAAGCAAAATTTGGAAATTTAGAACATGGAGTTTTAGACCACTTAACCCTCTTATTTGGAGAAGGAAATGGCAACCCACTCCAGTATTCTTGCCTGGAAAATCCCATGGACAGAGGAGTCTGGCAGGCTACATTCCATGGAGTCTCAAGACTCAGACAACTTAGTGACTAAACCAACCCTATTATTATCTTCATTTGAGTCATATGTGCTTTAGTCAGTTGAGGCTGCATTAAGAAAAAAACATAGACTGGGTGGCTTAAATAACATAAAATTATTTCTCACAGTTCTGGAATGTGGGGAGTCCAAGATCAGAGTGCCACTATGGTTTGGTTCTGGTGCGAGATCTCTTCCTGACTTGCTGAGTTCTGTTTTGTAGAAAAAATGCTCTGGCATTTTCCTTTTAATACGGACACTGATCCCATCAGGATGCCTCCACCCTTGTCCCTTAATTGCTTTGCAAAGGCCTCACATCCAAATACCATCACATTGGGAATTACTGATTCAGCCAGTGAGTTTTTAGGGGACATAAACATTCAGTCTATAGCATTATGTTCTGGGAAAAAAGTCCTGATTCAGAGCAAACAGACCACAAGAAATATCAATGCTAGAAATGCCAGATATGCTGAAACTGAGGTTTCATTAACCCGTTTAACCTAGAGTATGATTATTGCTTTATCAATACCATTCATTTTTTTTCATTCAACAAATATTAACAGTTTTTTCTTTTTTCCATTTATTTTTATTAGTTGGAGGCTAATTACTTTACAATATTGTAATGGTTTTTGTCATACATTGACATGAATCAGCCATGGATTTACATGTGTTCCCCATCCCGATCCCCCCTCCTGCTTCCCTCCCCATCCCATCCCTCTGGGTCTTCCCAGTGCACCAGGCCCGAGCACTTGTCTCATGCATCCAGCCTGGGGCACTCATTTTTAAAGACTAGGAAAATGGAATTAACAAAATTAAAATTTTCATCAAGCCAAGACCTATGTATCAGTTCAGTTCAGTCACTCAGTCGTGTCCGACTGTTTGAGACCCCATGAATTGCAGCACACCAGGCCTCCCTGTCCATCACCAACTCCCGTTTTCTCAAACTCATGTCCACTGAGTCGGTGATGACATCCAGCCATCTCATCCTCTGTCTAGCTGCATCCAATTTGAATTGTTTCCTTATTAGAGTCAACAATAGATGCCATTTACACTTTTTAAGCTTTTCAACATGATCAATGAAGAACACAAAAATCTTACTGTTACAGCATTGCTTTCATTTTATTAGTGTTATAAACGAATATATGCACTTGGAAAGAAAATAAAACTAAAAAAAAAAAGTTCTCTTGGCCCACCTCACCTCCATTTCATAACTCTCAGTAAGTTTTTTTACATCTCTTTATGTATCAATTTTAGACACTACATGAATTGACTCTAGAAAATAAAAGATGATAATTTCAGTTCACTTGACTAAACTATCACCTCCTTTGAGCTTTTTTTAGGTATACAATCATTGCCATTAACTCATTTTGTTATTTTCATAAAATTTCTATAATATAAAATTTTCAAAAATTAGGTTTATTCCTTCAAAATGTTTGTTTCTTGAATCTGTATTATATGGGAATTCTTGACTATTTTGTAGGAGAATTTTCCCTCCTTTATCATTGTCTTTATAACTTCATAGTTTATAAAGTACACATCTCATTTTATAATGAAAACTACCTTGTGCTGTTCACCTAAATTTTTTCTTCTAAAAATACAAATCAATGAAGAATGCTTGGATTAGAACAATTGCATAATTAATATTCAATGTAAAATGAAGTGATGGTATATTTCTAGAGGAAAATTAAAAGCAGTGATATAGCATAAAAAGTTTGTTACTTGAGATTATTTTTGTTAAAACATGGATTTGTTTTGCTAGTGTTCTGAGAAAGGGATACAGAAGGGAGAAGACATGTGACTATTGCCATTTTTTCTCTTAAAGATGTTTTTCTGATGCTCTCAGAATTCCTCTTATATCACATTCTGTTTTTGCTTTATGCATATATTAACTATCAAAATACTTTTGAAGACTTTTTTTTAAGATTTTTAAAAATGTACCTCTCTCTGAGTAGTCTTTTTTTATAACCAATCTGTGCCCTCTGGATCTTCTCAGATCTAATGCCAAATGTGTTTTTTGTCTGTTATATAATGGATTGCCATCACATTACTCCAAGTTATAGCTCAGTAGGTGAAATAAATTTAAGGTCATGATGAACAACTCTCACAGTCATTTAGTATCAACCAGGAACATGAAAGGACTCACTGCAAGTGATAAGTGATTTTTTTTTGGCAGCAAAATAAATATTTTCTCCATAATCATATAATTGTACCCTGTGATTCTCATAAAGGGGTGGTAAGGGCACCACCCAGCATTTTAATCTATCACAGATAGCACCACAGAATCTGCTGGGTGATAACGCCAGGTAATTATAAGCTGACCACACAACTGATCCCTACAGAGGGTTGGGTCTCATTTAGAGATCACAATGTATGCATGCATGCATGCTCAGTTGTGTCCAACTCTTTGATACGCCTTGCTCTGTAACCCACCAGGCTCCTCTGTCCATGGGATTCTCCAGGCAAGAATATTCGAGTGGGTTGGCATTTGTTCCACCAGGGGAATCATCCCGACCCAGGGATCAAACCCACGTCTCTTGTACCTCCTGAATTGGCAGGGAGATTCTTCACCACTGAGCCACCTTGGAAGCTCAGAGCTTGCAATAATCTTGATCTTGATCAATAATGCCTTCAACATCCAAAAGTTCACCAAGCAATGTGCCCCTTAATAGCAGTATGTGAGATGCAAAGATCTGTGTTTTAAATTAGAGGGAAGATCTTATGAATGTGAGCAGGTGTGTCACACCTCCTCATTTTATGAAGATTCTCTCCCATGCCATTGGATCAATGTTTCTGTAGTTCAGTTCAGTTGCGACCAACTCTTTGCAACCCCATGGACTGCAGCATGCCAGACCTCGCTGTTCATCACCAACTCCCGGAGTTTACTCAAATTCATGTCCATTGAGTCGGTGATGCTACCCAATCATCTCATCCTCTGTTGTCCCCTTCTCCTCCTGCCTTCAAGTTTTCCGAACATCAGGGTCTTTTCAAATAAGTCAGTTCTTCACATCAGGTGGTCAGAGTATTGGAGTTTCAGCTTCAACATCAGTCCTTGCAATGAATTTTCAGGACTGATTACCTTTAGAATGGACTGGTTAGATTTCCTTGCTGTTAGATTCCCTTCCTTCCAAGGGACTCTCAAGAGTCTTCTCCAACACCAAAGTACAAAAGCATCAATTCTATGGACCTCAGCTTTCTTTATAGTACAACTCTCACATCCATACATGACTACTAGAAAAACCATAGCCTTCACTAGATGGACCTCTGTTGGCAAAGTGATATCTCTGCTTTTTAATATGCTGTCTAGGTTGGTAATAACTTTTATTCCAAGGAGCAAGCGTCTTTTAATTTCATGGCTGCAGTTACTGTCTGCAGTGATTTTGGAGCCCAAGAAAATAAAGTCTGTTACTGTTTCCACTGCTTGCCATTTATTTGCCATGAAGTGATGGGACTGGATGCCATGATCTTAGTTTTCTGAATGTTGAGCTTTAAGCCAACTTTTTCACTCTCCTCCTTCACTTTATTCAAGAGGATCCTTAGTTCTTCACTTCCTGCCATAAGGGTGGTGTCATCTGCATATCTGAGGTTATTGATATTTCTCCCAGCAATCTTGATCCCAGCTTGTGCTTCATCCAGCCCAACATTTCTCATAATGTACTCTGCATAGAAGTTAAATAAGCAGGGTGACGATATACAGACTTGACATATTCCTTTCCTGATTTGGAACCAGTCTGTCATTCCATGTCCAGTTGTAACTGTTGCTTCCTGACATGTATACAGATTTCTCAAGAGGAAGGTTAGGTGGTCTGGTATTCCTATCTCAGAATTTTCCACAGTTTGTTGTGATCCACAAGTCAGACTTTGGCATAGTCAATAAAGCAGATGTAGATTTTTTTCTGGAACTCTCTTGCGTGTTTGATGACCCAGCTGATGTTGGCAATTTGATCTCCAGTTCCTCTGCCTTTTCTAAAACCAGCTTGAATATCTGGAATTTCATGGTTCACATAGTGCTGAAGCCTGGCCTGGAGAATTTTGAGCATTACTTTACTACATGTGAGATGAGTGCAATTGTGCCATAGTTTGAACATTCTTTGGCATTGTCTTGATTTTGGATTGGAATGAAAACTGACTTTTTCCAGTCCTGTGGCCACTGCTGAGTTTTCCAAATTTGCTGGCATATTGAGTGCAGCACTTTCACAGCATCATCTTTTGTCACCTCTTAATATCTTCAGCTTCTGTTAGGTCCCTACCATTTCTGTCCTTTATTGAGCTCATCTTTGCATGAAATCTTCCCTTGGTATCTCTAATTTTCTTGAAGAGATCCCTAGTCTTTTCCATTCTATTGTTTTCCTCTATTTCTTTGCATTGATCACTGAGGAAGCCTTTCTTATTTTTCCTTGCTGTTCTTTGGAATTCTGCATTCAAATGGGTATATCTTTCCTTTTCTACTTTGCTTTTCACTTCTCTTCTTTTCACTGCTATTTGTAAGGCCTCCTCAGACAGCCATTTTGTTTTTTGCATTTGTTTTGCTTAGGGATGGATTGATCCCAGACTTGAGTACGGCATAAGCCCTCTTGGAGGAGGTCGCCATTAACCCCACCACAGAGCTGTCAGAACTTACATAGGACTGGGAAATAGACTCATGGAGGGCACAAAAGAGCCTTGCGTGCACCAGGACCCAGGAGAAAGGTGCAGTGACCCCACAGGAGTCTGACCCAGACTTGCCTGGGAGTGTCTAGGAGTCTCCAGCGGATTGTCCATTGGTGGTGGCCTGCTGCAGGGTTGGGGGCAATGAGTGTAGCAGTTCATGCATGGGATTTTTTGAAGGAGGTTGCCATTGTCTTCATTATCTCCACCGTAGTTTGGCCCCAGGTAAATAGAAGGGAGGGAACACAGCTCCAGCTATCAACAGATCTGCCCTAGAAGGTCCTTAACTGTTTTCCCTAGTGACTTTGTCCCACAACACGGATGTCATTTTTTTTTTTTTCCTCCTGTGGGGGCCATGACTTCAGCTTAGAAGACTTGTTGAAAATATGTATTCATCTTTTGTAGCTTTTACTTAAAATTAAATCTTGTGTCTGATTTTCAGTGTGTTTTGCCCTGAGTCTATAAGGGATAAATTGCTTTAATAATGCCTTGGGGCGTTTAGCTATTAGTTGTATGCCTGGATTTGTTGGTTGGCTATTCTGATTTTAGGCAGTTTGGGAAGGTATATAAAGCATTTTACTGAGTCCTCTCACTCTGCATTTCTCACAGTTTTGACTGCCTTGATAAATTACAAATGATACTGCTACCTCAAAACATCAATGGTTCACCTTCTGAACACACCGTAGTCAAGCACTGTAGCAAATAATGCTTTATTTTATATATTTTACCTCCCCATATACTACAAATGATTACCTTCAACATCTGACCAATGGGTTAAATACCACCTTCAGAAACCCATCTTGAACTTATACTTTCTCAAGGGCCACACAACCAAGAGTTGTAACATGGGTCAGAACCCTGAAGCAAAGCTGGAGTCAAGGGCTTGCATGCAGGCAGATTACTTGGGGCAGTGACCCCAAGGAGCAGGAATGAGAGACTGTGAAGAGGAAACGGGAGAAAAACGGTTGGGCTGCACCCCACAGGCCTAGTGCTTGCCTAGCTTCAAGGCCAAAGAAAGAGGACAGAGCCAGCAGGAGAGAGAGCAAGTTTAATGGATGGGGAGCTCGCCTGTCTGCGGCGAGGTCCTGGAGCAGTGCCCCACGTGCACTGGGGTCTGCAGGCAGGACTTGGCGGCAGTCTTTGCTCCTGCCAGGAGAGGAGCGATTTATCAGTTACAAGGGGAATTGCTTTCAGCGGGGCTCACTAGTTACCAGGGAAACCAGTAGAGGAGCAGGCCCCTCACCTGGCCTTTGATGAGAACTATCACCAGCTGGGGCCTGAGGCAAATACAAAAGAAGATCAGTTATATGCACGGGACAGAGGTAAAAGCAGGCACTGCTTAGGCAGGGGAAACACAGAGAACAAAAGAACAGTCATCTTGAGTGGCCTGACCTTACAAAACACAATCCAGCTGTGGGTTATTGATCTAAATACTATACTGGGGAACTAGAGTTTGATCCCACTGGGGCCCTTAAAGGGTTATGTAGAATGCACCTGAGGATTGCCTCCTTGAATATATGTGTGTGTGTGTGTGTGTCTGTGTATAAATATATATATATATTTCAATCAGAGTTTCCAATTGCATTTAACGCCCTTACATGTACAGATTTGCACATGAATCAGAATTGCAGAGCTGGTTCCCACACTTAAGAAAAGTATTAAGTGTCTAATAAAATCTTTATTGTGAAAAGCTGTCATTTTTAAGACATAAACAAATTTTCAAAAACAGAATTGCATTAAATATGTGAATCAAATGATTCTCACAGGAGATCATATCAAAATTACCAACACAACCTACAATAAAATATCATTAATTAGAATCTAAATAAACAGGATTTTCATTGTTAATTAATATTTAATTAATATAATTACTTGTTTATTAACTAATATGCATTCTTTTTTGGCTATACTGCTTCTCATCATATACCTTTGGTCATAGCACATGTATTTGCTGTAGAAAATTGGGAAATACCCACTGATAAATATATGTATGAAAAGAATACATGTAATCCTTGACATAATATTTCTCTCTCAAAGAGGCATATTTTCTGTTTGGATTATGTTTCTATTAAATTGGTAAAGCAATTTATTTGGTCAGTATGTTTTTTTTCCTGTTTTCTGGGGTTTTTTGTTTTAAAGAAAGGGGATACATAGTTATTCTGCTTTAGGGTTCATACAGAATTCTGACAGAAAAGATGTCTTTGAAGAACTAATAGAAATCCACCAAAATAAAAGAAAACATGAATTTAATGTTGATGTGATAATAAATTGTTAGACCTTCCATTTTAAGAGGATAGTTGGTATACAGTGTATGTAGGTAACTCTATCATATTATAGCATGTTTGATTTTGTACGTGTTGTGACTACCTTCTCTCATGTTCAGTCGCTTCAATGGTGTCTGACTGTCTGTGACCCCGTAGACTGCAGCCCAGCAGGCTCCTCTGTCCATTGGATGCTATAGGTAACAATAAGCTCAGCTAAAACAGTGACTGTTTCTCTAAAGGGCTGTTTGGATTGAGGAGCCGGGCTCACAGTGTGCTCGACGTGACCTACACTGTATGAACTGATACGGTCACTTGCTCTCTTATTAGTTATCCGCAAAGCACCTATAATTTGTCCTCAGAAGAATGTTGCACTCTAATAATTTATTCTATTTATTACTCATAATTAACTGTGTAATATCCCTCTGATTAAATTAATTAAACACTAAAAAGCAGATGTTGTTTCAGTATTGGTGATGACTTTATAGTTAATGCCAGAAACTATTCTAGCCAATTCTTAAGTGATTGATTTTTGACCAGCATAATTAGACACTCATACATTTTAAAATATACCACTCCCTCAAATTCTCTATAACCTACCATGTTTTACCCCCTTGATCTTTGGGTGGGATTCTACCATAAGAATAGTCTACTTACTTTGATGTGGGCTTTATCTTTAGGGAATCACTAGATAGATTTACCTTCCTTCCGTTGTGTGTGCATTATATCAAATGAAACTTTGATGCTTTTGGAATGAGAATAATATCTTAACATCTCATTGTTATATTATGTCCTTATGTTTTTATCTCTATGCTCTATTACATTTACTACACACATGAATAAACCCACATCTGATTAAACTTGTCTAGAAACTCATATAACAAGTGTTATATTACATTCTTCTAAAGAGACTAAAGACCCTGTTTGTAGGTGAGCTAAGTATCAATATTAGCTGAAATATAGATAACTTCTGAAACTTCAGTGTCTTAATACAAAGGAGAATTTTTTTCCATGCATGCTTGAGCTTAGTTAATGGTGGTCATATTAATCAGAAAACAGTTTCATTTGGTTATTAATGAATGAAAAAAATGGAGGCTCTTCAATTTTTGACAAAGTTTCCAAAGACACTTCAGAGATGTGCTCACTCTACTTATAGATGGAAGAAGAAATAGTCTGAATTCCTTGAGCCAGAATTCAATGAAATACCCTGAATTCCTTCAGCCGGAATTCAATACCATAAGCTTTCCTAGATGCAAGAGAAGGTAGGGAATTCTGAGTGGTGTGATTGAGCAAATCATTTAACTTCTGTGTGTTTCAGTCTACAACCTGAATTCATATATTCCTACCAAATAAGATTGTTTGGATCATCAGATTCAGTGAGGCTATCCACTCATTCTGGCTTCTGATCTCTTCAAGGCTTTAACTCTGCTTCTTTGGTAACTTTGGGGAGCATAACAGTTTCCCACAGTTTTTGTGCCTGACATTTAACAACTATATATGTTCCCTTTTATCCTACTAACACCATTTGGACTATTTCCTTCATCATGGCTTCTGAAGTTAAATCCTTTAAATTATGCTATCAATATCCTTCCTGATGCTTAAAAGAAAATTATTTAGCTTTCAGATGCTCCACTTGAGACAAACACATGTCTTGGGAAATATAAATAAACTGATTTTGATTGGATATCTTTTATGAAAAATCAATGATTTATTTCATAAATACACTGGGAATATATACATCATCATTCCACTGAATACTACCTGGTTTATCTATGTAATATTCTCTTTTATTAAAGATGTGTTTTCTCCTTAAGATGTTTGACATTTTATATGTAACTACAAAAAATGAAAGTGAGCACACTGTGTGTTTATGATTAGAAATCCAATATTTTTATCATAAAATATGAATGCTAAATTCAAACAAAAGTATATCTGATGAATTTGTGTCTACAATAAGTAATACCAATATGTGTTTTGTGAGAAAACTGATACTATAAGCAGTTATTCAAATAAAATATAATTTCAAGGGGCTGCGACAACATACACTTACTAAAATACTGAGTGTTGTAAAAGATTGCCATTGTACATGTAAAATCAGGAAGTACCAATTTTCCAACTGATGTTAGTTTTGAAGATCTTTATGTATATTTTAGTGTGTTTGAAAGGTTTGACATTTTATAGTCATGTATTATATAATAAAGTCTTAATGCTACTGGCTTGCTTTCACTGCTGCTTTCACAGAATCTTAAAACAAACAAACTAGGAACAAAGAAATACATCAAAACTTGAAGACTGAAGTAAAGGAAGGAAACTGGAAAAGAGAAAATGAAAACAAACTTAAATGCATAATAGTAAATCATGAAATACAATTAAATAACCACATGTATTTATTCCACTAAATGTGAATGGAATGAATTCCCTTGGAAAAGGCAAACAAAACAAGACAAAACAAAACAAAAACTGCACATAGTTCAGATAGAAAACATTAAAAATCAAAATTATGTGAACAAAATTTAAATGAATGAATACATCTCTCTTTTTCTCTGTCCCCATAAAGTTAATTTTTATGTGCATTCAAACACTGAGTTATTTGGATCATATAGATACAAGAAGTCTCAAAGATTTCAAAAAATCAGAAATATTACCAAAGGTTCTACCTTAAAAAAGAATATTGTAATTAAATTAGAAATAAAAATGACTTATAAGTGTGTTAAATTTCTTTCTTTCTTTCTTTTTTTTTTTTTTTTTAGTGAAGTCCAATATAACTCAAGCATTAGAAAGAATCCACACTGGAAATTACAAAATATTTAGAACTAAATGGTAATAACACTATGTATCAAATCAGAAGGCATAAAACTATAGTAGTAATTGAAGATACTATTTAAGTAATAAAGTATTTTTTATAAATATATATTGAAAACAGATGTACAACAAACTCTGAGTTCATGCTGCTCTAACAAAGTGCCATAGATAAGTAGATAATAATAGAAATTTATTTATTTCTAGAGGCACATGGATATCACCAGATAGTCAATACTAAAATCAAACTGATTATATTCTTTGCAGCCGAAATGGATAAACTCTATACAGTCAGCAAAAACAAGATCACTAGACTATTAAGGTATGACCTAAATCAAATTCCTTACGATTATACAGTGGAGGTGACATATAGATTCAAGAGATTAGATCTGATTGAGTGCCTGAAGAACTATGGATAGAGGTTCAAGACATTGTACAGGAAGCAGGTATCAAGACCATCCCCAAGAAAAAGAAATGCAAAAAGGCAAAATAGTTGTATAAGGAGGCCTTACAAATATCTGAGGAAAGAAGAGAAGTAAAAGGCAAAGGAGAAAAAGAAAGAGATATATCCATCTGATTGCAGAGTTCCAACGATTAGCAAGGACAGATAAGAAAGCCTTCCTAAGTCATTAATGCAAAGAAATAGAGGAAAACAATAGAATGGGAAAGATTAGAGATCTCTTCAAGAAAATTAGAGATAGCAAGGGAACATTTCATGCAAAGATGGGCACAGTAAAGGACAGAAACAGTGTAGACCCAAGAGAAGCAGAGGATATTAAGAAGAGGTGGCAAGAATACACAGAAGAACTATACAAAGATCTTAATGATCCAGATAACCATGATGATGTGATCACTCACCTAGAGCCAGACATTCTGGAGTGAAAAGTCAAGTGGGCCTTAGAAAGCATCACTATGAACAAAGCTAGTGGAGGTGATGGAATTCCAGTTGAGCTATTTCAAATCCTAAAAGATGATGCTGTGAAAGTCCTGGACTCAATATGCCAGCAAATTTGGAAGACTCGGCAGTGACCACAGGACTGGAAAATGTCATTTTTCATTCCAATCCCAAAGAAGAGCAATACAAAAGAATGTTCAAACTACTGCATCTCACATGCTAACAAAGAAATGCTCAAAATTCTCCAAGCAAGGCTTCAACATTACGTGAATCATGAACTTCCGTATGTTCAAGTTGGTTTTAGAAAAGGCAGAGGAACCAGAGATCAAATTGCCAACATCCACTGGATCATAAAAATGCAAAAGAATTCCAGGAAAGCATCTACTTCTGCTTTATTGACTATGCTAAAGCCTTTGACTGTGTGGATCACAACAAACTGTGGAACATTCTTAAAGAGATGGGAATACCAGACCACCTGACGTGCCTCTTGAGAAATCTGTATGCAGGTTAAGAAGCAACAGTTGGAACTGGACATGGACCTACAGACCGGTTCCAAATTGGGAAAGGAGTACATCAGGGCTGTATATCGTCATCCTGCTTACTTAACTTCTATGCAGAGTACATCTTGAGAAATGCTGGGCTGGATGAAGCACAAGTTGGAATCAAGATTACTGAGAGAATTATCCATAATTTCAGATATGCAGATGACACCACCCTTATGCAAGAAAGTGAAGAAGAACTAGAAAGCCTCTTAATGAAAGTGAAAGAGGAGAGTGAAAGAGTTGGCTCAAAACTCAGCATTCAGAAAACTAAGATCATGGCATCATGTCATGGCAAATAGATTGGGCAATAGTGGAAACAGTGACAGACTTTATTTTCTGGGGCTCCAAAATCAATGCAGATGGTGACTGCAGCCATGAAATTAAAAGACGCTCCTTGGCATAAATGCTATGACCAACCAAGACAGCATATTAAAAAGCAGAGACATTGTTAACAAAGTTCCACATAGCCAAGGCTATGTTTTTTCCAGTAGTCATATATGGATGTAAGAGTTGACCATAAAGAAAGTGGAGTGCCGATGAACTGATGCTTTTGAACTGTAGTGTTGGAGAAGACTCTTGAGAATGTTCATTGGAAGCACTGATACTGAACTCCAATACTTTTGCCACCTGATGCAAAGAGCTGACTCACTGGAAAAGAGCCTGATGTTGGGAAAGATTGAATTCAGAAGGAGTAGGGGGTGACAGACGATGAGATGGTTGGACAGCATCACCACCTCGATGGACATGAGTTTGAGCAAGTTCTGGGAGTTGGTGATGGACAGGGGAGCCTGGCGTGCTGCAGTCCATGGGGTCATAAAGAGTTCGATATATCTGAGCAACTGAACTGAACTTGAACCGAGAGGCTAAAAGCCTGAGATCAAGTGCCAACATGAGTTCTGGTGAGAACTTTCTTCCTGTTTGTAGACTGACAATTTCTCATTGTATCTTCACATTGCAGAGAGCAGATAGGGGAGGAAACTTTTCCAGTAATTCTGTAAGGATTCAGATCTTATTCGTGATAGCACCACCATCATGGCCTCACTTAATCATGATTACCTCTCCAAATCCCTGCCTCCTAACATCTTCACATTGCAGGAGAGAGTTTCAATGTATGAAACACTTAGTCAATAGGAAAATATATATTATATAATGTGGGGAATATAATCAATATTTTGTAGTAACTTTAAATGAAAAATAAACATTTTATACAATTTATAAACATTTAATAGCAAGCTTTTAAAAATTGTTTAAAGAATTTAAAAATTACAAACATTTACTAAATAATTCTATAAAAGTGCAACAAAATAAATTTTAAAAAATGAGAAAAGAAAACAGAAACAAAATCAATAAAAGTAAAAAAAATAGACATATAAGAAAACAAAGTCTTTTAAAATAGTCTATACAGAAATAAATCTTGAGTAACATTTTTAAGAAAAAATGGAAAAGAAAAAGTTAATATTAAGAAGGTTAAAAAGGACATGAGTTTACTACTTAAATATAATATTTACTCCTTTGATAGTGGAAAACTTGAAGACATATTTTCACTTATGGACTATCTATTTGGTAATAGTCATAGATTATACATTAATTTATATATATTTGAGTATTGTTATTTTTATAAACATAACTCTAGGCATATAATAGCAACTTTGGAATCTGCTTTTTTCCCCTACCTCTAATACAAAATAAACAACAAAAGTATAAAAATGACAATTATTTTAAACCAAAGTTCTTATCTCTGGGTCAACATATGAGTTATGAGGTTCAACTTATTGTGATATTGTACATTTTAAAGAAAATTCAAATAAGCAGAGATTTTCCCAGACACCTATAAATGTCAGATGAGGAAGAAAAGGAAAAAATAATCATAAATTATAAAGCCAGAATATAAATAAATGTTTTATAAATATATATTTTTATCATATAATACACTAAACCCTCCCACAAAATTGAAAATCTGATATTTATTAATAGTAATTATTTTGTTAATTCTCTTCTGGATCACATGACAATTTTTAGTATATCTGAAAACACTACAGGTTCTGTGGCACTCAGTTTGATGCCTTCTCATCAATTTGACACATTTCCATTTATCATTAAACATTATGCTATTGTCCAATCAGTTATCATGAGTGTTCACATTCCAACAAATTTGAATACATTTTGAATAATATTACATTTAACATCATATTCAACATTTTTTTTTCATTTATTTTTATTAGTTGGAGGCTAATTAGTTTACAATATTGTAGTGGTTTTTGCCATACATTGACATGAATCAGCCATGGATTTACATGTGTTCCCCATCCCGATCCCCACTCCCACCTCCCTCCCCATCCCATCCCTCTGGGTCTTCCCAGTGCACCAGCCCTGAGCACTTGTCTCATGCATCCAACCTGGGCTGGTGATCTGTTTCACCCTTGATAGTATACTTGTTTCAATGCTATTCTCTCAGAACATCCCACCCTCGCCTTCTCCCACAGAGTCCAAAAGTCTTTTCTGTACATCTGTGTCTCTTTTTCTGTTTTGCATATAGGGTTATTTGTTACCATCTTTTTAAATTCCATATATATGCATTGGTATACTGTATTGGTCTTTATCTTTCTGGCTTACTTCACTCTGTTTAATGGGCTCCAGTTTCATCCATCTCACTAGAACTGATTCAAATGAATTCTTTTTAATGGCTGAGTAATATTCCATGGTGTATATGTACCACAGCTTCCTTATCCATTCGTCTGCTGATGGACATCTAGGTTGCTTCCATGTCCTGGCTATTATAAACAGTGCTGCGATGAACACTGGGGTGCACGTGTCTCTTTCAGATCTGGTTTCCTCGGTGTGTATGCCCAGGAGTGGGATTGCTGGTCATACTAGTACAGCCACTATGGAGAACAGTGTGGAGATTCCTTAAAAAACTAGAAATAGAACTGCCATATTCAATATTTTAATAACTTCCATTTATGTCAGTGTGTATATGTAGCAATTCTGTCAAAAACCACTTAGTTTTGTTAATATGATAAATCCTTTAAAGACACAATCTACTCATCATCTGGGGTCATATTATAATGCATATTTAACTTTCTTCCTTTCTCACTTTTTATTTCATAAATAGAAATGATTAGTTATATTTTCAAGAACATTAAAGTGTTTATAGCCGTCCATATTGTTTAAGAAAATCAGACATAATTCTAGGTAATGTATGAATATGTTAATTTCTTTGGTGTCAAGAGAGAATTCCTTTATTGAGCATTCCTTCTTTTCTCCTTAAAAATGAATATTAGCAATGTTTTAAGTTTTTCACTCCAGTGAAAACACATTATACACTTTACCAAAATATTTATGTTTAGTTGTTAATAAGTAATAATTACTCTTTCTTTTCTTAATCTATGTACTTTTATCACACTTCTATGGCATTATTTTTTAACACAATCTGACTCATGGATTAAAGCATACTTGCTTCTTGTTTAAACTTATTGTGTCATATTTGTGAACCACAAAGCCCCAACTATAATGAGCTACTTCATGCTCTCTACTAATCTTATTAGTTGAGTGAATTTTCTATATGTCTGCTCTCAAATCTCTGCTAGTTTTACTCGTGATAGCTATTTCATTAAATATTATAAACTATCTTATGAACTATTACATAAATTAGGATTTGAGAATAAATAGTGTTTTTCTATAAAATCATTGTTGACATATTTACAAAAGTTTGAACAAGCCTTTCAAAATAGCAATATATGCCAGGTATTTAACAGACAAATTAAAAAATATAAGAATTCTACATATAGATTGTTTATAAGTGTCTAACTTCTTGATCTTTTCTAAAGAAAAAGATGAAGACAAAATCTTGCCAGACACTTATTACTATGGATTCATGTTAAAAGGAATCATTTGCCTATAAAAACCTTCATGGAAAATATGCATTCATACATTTTCAGTAAAAATATTGTATTTAAGCTAAATATACACCTTTGAACCTGTTTATTAGCTTATCAACTGCCATGTCATCAGAATCCAAAATGTTTATAAAGTTGCAAAGAAATACAGTTTGGTAGAGTTGTTTCCATAATTTATTGTGTTCACCATACAAGGAACTTTTGTGCTTCTATTTTACTGGTTATTATAAACCTCTTTTCTTATAATTGTGCATGTAATACTCATCTTCCTATCTGCCTTTGTCCTAAAATGCAGGGCTTTTCATGCAATTTTTGTTTGAACAAGATTTTGTACCTCTCTTAAGCTACATTATCAGAGAATGGATTTTTAAGCTACATGAATTAAGGGGTTCATTTATTTAAATCCTTCTTGTACTATCTTCTTAAGTCAACCAAATAAAGTACTCAGTACTAAGCTCTCAAAGAAGATAGGCTAGTGAGTAGCAGGTATTATGGCTTAATAAGTAAATAAGTATGCAAATGGAAACCAAACAATCAAACAAACAAGAGCCCAGGAAAAAGGCAAGATACTGTTAATACATTCTCCATTCTCCAAGCCGATGTCCCAATGGAAGGGACACTGAAAGCCTGCATATCATGCAAGTCTGGATGGTAGTGGCTGCTTATTTCTTTAGGACAAGAAACTTCACTGCTTAAAAACATTGATTTTTAGGTAGCTTGCTTACTTTTCTTGCTGGTCTTAAAATGTTACATGAACCAGCTAGATATATACTATGAGATTCTACTGTTTGAACTCATGCCACAAATCCTTGTTTTTGTTCATTAACATTGGCCTCTTCACACATCTGTCTAGGCTAGTTCTCTATACCTTTCAGAAGAGAGTTCTACAAGTACGAAGTTCTCTTTAGTATTTGCTCAAATATATTAACCTGATTAAGCTATGGTGTTTACTTCTATTTAGGAAACAAAACACACTCAATGTAATTGTACATACTGAGATAGAGTTTTCTTTGATTCATTCTATATTTTAAATTAGACATGGTTATTATTTAATGTTGTTTTAGTTGAAGAACTATTCCTTTTCTTAGCACATGATCACATTTTCTCTGACACTCTAATGACATATATTATTGACTCTACCTCTTACTTCTATCATCAATTTCATCACGGTGTCTTATCCTTCATATTTAAATAAATGCCAGAAAATTTTATTATATTTAAAAATCAAGCATGGTTATTCAAATCCATTCCCTTTCTTACTGCTATCCTGACCTTTCTCTTAACAGTCTACATGTTCCTCATATTCTGTGTCTATTTCTTTATCTAACACTCATTTCTTAAATTACCTTGCCTCTATTTCTGTTACTACACTAAAAGAAGATATCATTAAGGTGAGAAAATACATCTATTACTTGAAATTTAAAGATATATTTTCTTTCTTCTATAACCTGACTTTATATTATTATTTTATATATTTGATAATTCCTCCAACTGAAACATGCTCTCATTCCCTGAGCTTTTCCTACAACTATAGCCACTTCTTCTGAAACACATAGCTCTATTTTTAAATCTCAAGGGTTCTAAAAACATAGGCCTAGTTTCACTTTTGTGAACATTCTTGCCTTTGAGAAAGCCACACTTTTGCCACTGGCTACCCTTCCCAACAACTGCTATCAATACTTATGAACCTCCACCCCCAAGCACTTAGGACCTCCTTTGTCAGAGACCTCACCTTTGACTCACAGGCTATTGCACCCTGAACATCTCAAAATCATCTACAGACATCATGTCCAGTGCTTCAACTTCTATCTCCTCTGCAAGATTCTTTTTCCCCATCTCAGTGAGCCTGACCAACCATACTGAGCTGCATAAATGAGAAGCCTCGGAGTCAACTCTACCCCAAATCAATTTAATCGTGAAGTCTATCATATTTCATCTCCTTGATAGCTCTCAAGTAACTCTTCTTTCTGTTTTCACTGGCCCAAAATGCTTTAAGGGGAACGAAATTTCACACCATCTAAATTTACATTTGGTAAATTATACAAACTCTAAGCTTCGGTTTCCTCACCTATAAAATTGGGATTAACAATGAGGGTGATTTGAGGGATAGATAGACACATATTTTATATATGCATAACACTGTCAGAACAGTTTTGCTAAACTTAGCTTTTATATAATCTCTTTTGTGAATAGCATGAGAGAATAACAATAAATATATGCTGAAAATTTCAATCTGATCAGTTCTCCAAACTTGAGTAAGAACAGTCTTTTTAAAACAGTCTTTTTTAAAAACAGTCTCTTTAAAATCCCATCCTTTGACCAAAAATTCATCAATTCTCTTCTGTTTTTCTTAGAAGGAAACACAAAACAAGTAATACACCTCTGAGGCCCTTGGGCTTCAGGAGACACAAGAGATGCATATTCAATTCCTGTGTTGGGAAATTCCCCTGAAAAAGAAAATGACAACTCACTCCAGTGTTCTTGCCTGGAAAATCCCATCGACAGAGGAGCCTGGCATGCTACAGTCCACGGGGTTGCAAAGGGTCAGACAGCAGCAGCAGCTGAGGCCCTTAGTAATGTAGTTTCAGGATTCTCTCCAAGTTTATTTCCAGACTCTATTTAGGTTACTCTTGCTTCTTCCTGCTTTAGGATCTCCTTTGATTTCACAGCCTGTGGTTTGCTCCCTATATGTGAGCTTTGTAAATTTTGCATACTTTTTCTTCAGAGCATTGCTAGGATTTGGGATTACATGCATATCTTATTTTGTTTATGCTTATTTGCACCCCTAATCTACTAAATTTCATGAGGGAAAGGTCATGCTTTATAACTCATCCTTATAAAGCCTAATGTGTCCAAGGTCTAACATGCTATCTGGCTTATAGTAGGAACCCAATTAACATTTTTAATAGATTGATGCATTAAGAGGTGGCTGAATAAACTTTAAACATATACCATATTTTTTTTTCTTTTCAGGAGGAGATTATTATTTGCATAATTCCACAGACTCTATATGAGATGTTGCTTTGATATTCTTTTCCTCATCCTCTCATTTAGATAGCTAGCAACAAAAACAGAACAGAAAATTCAAACATCCATTTAAGGGTAAGACAATGCATTTCTGATGGCAAAATGCTAGTAGAGCAAATAGAATCAGTTGAGAAAGTTTGACTATAAAATAAAAACACCTGAAGAGACTGGGTTTATTTTTCACATAGCTTTAATTTGCACATAATAAAGCATTTCTTTTTTGAGTAATATCTAAGTGCACATTATGTCCCAGACACTTATGCTAAGGCTTAGGGATAAAATAATGATACAAACATTATAATGGTTAAGATCAAAGTCTTGGGTACCAGTTTTTCTGTGCGAGAATCTTATCTTAATCACTTGCCCAGCTCTGGCAAGTTCTTTAATCTCTATTTGTTTCCTTCTCTCTAATGATGAATAGAAGATATCAGCTACCTTCCAGGGTCATTGGGAGGATTAAATGAAGCTAAAAAATTAAGGAATATAATTTGTGTAAAGGACTCCGCTTGGCATAAGGACATTTTAGATATTATAAAACATGATTACCATTATTTTGCAGTCTTACTGCTTAGCTTACAATTGAATGGAAGGAAAAACAGGTTAATAGACATCAGCAATATACCATGGTAAATGACACTGAAGGGAAGTACAATGCTTTATGGAGTCATAAAGTGAGAAGCTCTGCCTGAATTTGTGAGTGCAGAGAAAGCTTGACGCATCAAAGAGGACCTAATCAGTAAGCCCTAGCTAGTCTTCAACCAACGTGAACAGCCTTCTGAATGTAGCATATACAGAATTAGCATATGTAGATGTCTTGAACTGTTAGTGTGGTGAAAGCCTAAAGTCCATTTGGTGAAAACATGAGGAGACAAAAAGTTTACACCAAAAAGAAAAGATCTCTCACAGTCTGCTGAAAGCTGTGAGAGTTTACAATGGGAGAAATTCTCCACCTTTCCTTTAATCATCCATTTACTTACAAGTATATTTTGTCTACAAGAGAATGGTTCTAAGTTAGGCAGTCATTTAAACAACTCAAAGTATTTAAAAATATAAATCCTTTTTTTTGGACAGGAATCATGAAATCCATTTTCCCCTTCTCTCTCTCTCCCATTTTCTTCCATTTTTCTCGTGCTTCCTTACTGTCATTCCTTTTTCCTTTCTCATTTTTAAAATTTCTTTCTTCTTAATGCAATACCTATGCTACTTTGCTTCATTACATCATTTTTTTCAAAAGTTCTGTAGGAATTCTAGGACTTTTAGGTTGTTGAACTCCTTCCATGCCTTCTGGTTGAAGTAGTTTTTGATTCTTCATTAAAACATATAGCCATGCATACACATGCAGGCACACATACACATAAGACATTAGCTATGAAGTGAAAATTAAATGAGCCAGCATATAAAAATGCTGAAGTATTCGGAAAGGAGATGAAGGAATAGAGAGCGATCCAGCTCTGCATTTATATCAGTTTTTCAGAGTTTTAACATTAGGCTTCTACGATTCTTTATTCACCTATTTGGTTGTGTGGAGTCTCTTTTGCGGCATGTGGAATCTTTGTGGTATCACGCGGGATCTCTCTTGCAGCACACAGATCCTCTTGCTGTGGTGTGCTGGCTTAGTTGCTCTGCCCGTAAGTTTCCCACCAAGGATTGAACCTCGGTCCCCTGCATTGCAAGGCAAGTTCTTAACCACTGGACCACTAGAGAAATCCCTAGGCTTCTACAGTTTAAGAAAATCCACTCATGAACAATAGCATGAGTTTATCCAATAGAAGGTGTTGTTATGTAACTACATTAAACAGAAATTCATGTGTGGACTATCTTGAAAATATAAATCTGTACTGCCTATGTATTACTTGCACAGTCCCACCAGAACAAAGACTTGGGGGAAATACTCTGTGGCTTCTCTCTATCTGACTATTTTTGCTTCAATAACATATTAATTCTAGGTTGGTTTGTTTTGGATCCCTGAGTACATTAAAGAAAAACGTGTCTGTTAACAATTTTATGAAAACCATAGCTGTCTAAATAAAAATTCAACTTAATGTTCAAAGCCGCATTCATATCTGAAATTATAAATCTTACAGACTGCTTACACAGAAACCAGTAAATGAAAGTGAAAATGTCAATGAGCTGGTCCACAGGAGTGACTGAGCTATTTGCTCTATATACATATAAGTCTCCAGTAATCTTGCCTAGAGAATCCCATGGACAGAGGAGTCTGGCAGGCTACAGTTCAAAGGGTCACACAGAGTCAGACACAATTGAAATGATTTACCATGCATGCACTATTGTTCAACCAAATATTGCATGTTCATTATTCTTTGATTAAATATTTCTATGCTTTTAAATATTAACAAAGTTATTGTATCATGATTTAATGTAATCATCAAGATCTGTCAACTTTTTTTTTTTCCTTTGTAGTACTGGATTTGGAATGAATTCAGAAGTCCATTTGCATGAGTGTTACCTTAGAGATGTTTTATTCCTAGTGAGAACTGTGAGTTTACAAACTTGCCATTATATTATGCCAGTATTGAAACTGTTACAAAGGGATTATGAGATTTATCTGGGGCCAGAGTGATCGTCATTGAGTAGTTGGCTGAAAATTCTGTTGCAGACTCCTGATTCTTAACCCAATTGGCTGCATAATATCCCTTGAGAACACTGGTGCTAAAAGATTCAGGCTGCTTCAATTTACTCTTTTAATTAAAACATAGAACTGGAGAAGAACAAATAAAAGAGATGAGAGCAGGGCTTAAAATATCCTCTAACTTGCTCTCAGTATTTTTTGGTGCAATTCTGCTATAAGGCTCCACCAACATATCCCTGAACAACTGCCACTTTTTCTTTTTCATTATGCAACATGCCACATTTATGAGCTCAAAATGATACTTTACATTCCATTTCTTCAACATTGTATCATTAGAAGAAACACATAATTCCAAGCACTGACACCTAGAAAATGCAATGCATTGCCTTTACTTCATTATACTTCCTGCTTTAGAGTTAAAAGCTGTAGATTAAAGGACCCATCAACAATTTTTACTGGGCATAAAAGGTTCAGAATTTATCAAATATAGACAGTAGTTTAATAGTAAAATAATAGAATTTCTGTTAAGACAATGGTGTTGACATGCCATTAGAAGAGAGAAGAACTGAATTTGTGCAGTCTGATGAATCACACACATAAAAACAGATCCTTCTCCCTGCAAAGAAAAATTTATTCCAGATTAAATTTATGAATTATAAAAAAATTGGGTAGAATTATTTATTTTCTATTATGCATCCATTCATTCAACACATTCAGGCACTGTGCTAAGCTTTAAAGAATGAGATTAACATGACCCTTTTTCACAAATAACTCATATTTCACAATGTATGGCACCTAACATGTATTTAGTCACACAAACCCAAATACTGATAAGCAGTGGATATCAGGAAGGAAATCCAGGACAGTAAAAATTTGCTATTCAATTAGCTGTGTATGTGATTTATGAAATTTGGATACACTGCATTTTTCCAGTCATTTTTTTTTTAACCATAAAGAAAATAAACACATATTTAAAAGGAAAAAATAATTGAAGTACAGATAGTGCTGAAAGCACAGACTCTGGAGCCAAACCCACTGTATATAAATCTCAGCTTTGCCACTTAACTGAGTTATATAATCTTAGACAAGGTAGTTAATCTACCTACTATCAATTAATTCATCTGTTAAACAAAGGAAAATGATATTATTTTTCTTGCATGGTTTTTGTAAAGATTAACTGACTTTGTAACCATATGAATATATTAAAACAGTGCCAATTAAAATTATATATTCAATACAAAATATGGTGATGATGAGGTTTGCAATCATAATGATGATGACATATTGAGACAGTCAAATAAATGAAACTTTGTACTCAATTTTGCATTGTCCTGCAGGAACACTTAGTTAATGAATGTTCAATCAAGAGAGAAAAATGACATGATAATTTGAACAGGGAAGTTTAACACCAAGTATTATTAATTATTAAAGTATTGGTATAAGGAGGGTCAAATACTAAGAAGTAAAAGGAAGTCTCATAATACAAAAACTAGTTACTAACCCTAGGGCTGAGACAGAATGATGATGCTTCCCCTAGATGGATATCCAGATCTTGTTGGAGAAAGTGTCTCTTTGACTCACTGAATGGCAGAGAAATACCTGTTGTTTTTCCACATGTGCTGGAACCTGCCTGAAATCTACCCTCGGGGTGCTAGAGAAAGCTGTTCCCTGTTGGGTCTGCTGGCTGTCATGCAATGCACAAGTAGGGCGTTGGGGAAGCCAAATGTGATGCAGGAGTTCAAGGGACTCTGCGGAAAAACTGCCTGATGGTTGGGAACGGTGGTGGGGGAGGATGTCCACAGCAGAGGGCTCACAGCTGTGACTGCAGGACCTGGGGCCTGCTGAAGGTCTGGGTGCTTAGAATTTAGTGCTTCAACATCCCCCCTGCAACCCTGACCGTGTCGCTCAGGAAAGGGCAGTGAAGATGGGAAATGCTTGTGGAATGTCTCTTCAGCTCCTTCTACTGACAAAGTTTCTTGACAGCTGGGGGAGGCGGGGGAGTATTTAAAAGGTCAAGTACCATTTTCACAGAGCAATCTGACAGGGTGAATTTGGAGCTGAAGGTGACAAGTCAATAACTGACACCGTATTACAAAAAATTCAATATGAAAACTGGTATTCCTTGTGCTAACTTATTGGACATACTTCATTCCAGTGTGCAGTCTAGAAATCTTTATGTATTGGAAAATCCACAAATATTATTAGCATTTATAATATTTAACACAAATATTGACAGCCAATCCTTAAAAAAATAGGGTACCCTTGAGCTGAGCATCTGCAATATTGATCAGAGTGACACCAGATTTTAAAACTTCTATGGAACATGTATATTATCTAGGGTGAAACAGATCACCAGCCCAGGTTGGATGCATGAGACAAGTGCTCGGGCCTGGTGCACTGCGAAGACCCAGAGGAATCGGGTGGAGAGGGAGGTGGGAGGGGGGATCGGGATGGGGAATACATGTGAATCCATGGCTGATTCATGTCAATGTATGACAAAAAACACTACAATATTGTAAAGTAATTAACCTCCAACTAATAAAAATAAATGGGAAAAAAATAAATAAAAATTAAAATTAAAATTAAAAAAAATAAATAAATAAAACGGTAGGCTTACCTGGTGGGGAAAAAAAAAAAAAAAGAAAACTTCTATGGAGGTGTTTTACTATTTTAACATAAAACCAATCCCATTTTATATTAGTTTTTATCTTAGTTCACCTATCAGCAACACACTCTCTTTGTTGAAACATTTTAAATTCTGGTTTCCAAAATGGCAACTTTGACTTCCTATACTGGTGTCATCTACTCTGTCCTTTCCACTTTCCAATTCTTATATTCTTATAAGTTTCTTCGGGACCTTTTTTCTGTCTATGTTTACTTCCTAGGCTGTATCATTCAATTTCATGCCTCTTAATATCACTGAAGACTCCCACTGATGAATATATAGTACCAACTGTGTTATTTTTTACTATAGTCAACTGAAAGGCTGGGTTGCAGTGTTAAAGCAAAAAAAAAAAAAAAAAAAAATCCATATGGTATCTTCAACAACACTAGTTAAGAAGGATCCTCGTCAATCTTTGAACATAGATATGGGTGACAAGTATCAGCACTCCTCTGGAGAAGTGATAGAGGGAAAGCATTATAGTGAAAGATCTAACAAGTCTCAGAATGAAGGCACTGCCAATAAGGTTTACACCCCAAACAAAGTTACCTGGCTGAGTAGCTACCAGGTGAGAAAATCTCAGAAAACTGACACAATTCAAAATCCACACTGGCTACAAGTTGTTGAAAAGTGCAAATAGAACTACTTTTTTCCCAATAGATAGAAATGTAACACAGGCTGCAAGCAGCAGAAGTAATGCAAACAAATGCCAGAACTCCTAGACATAGAGAAGTAAAATAAAGGAAGAGAGGGTCAGAGGATGGAAAATTCAGAATATAGTACGGCAACAAAATATTTTTTTCAGAAACAAGAGACTCACTTGAAAGGAAAGGTTTGTTGAGCTCGGAAAAATACAAAAAGATACAAAGAAAGTGCCTATGAATTGAATTATCTGTGAGGGATTCAGAAGTAACTTCAAAGACAGACCACTTTTTTTCAGTATCTCATGGTACAAATACAAAGGGAGGAATCTGTAATTAGTTACTAGACTTGGAAAACTAACCTGCTCTATCACTTTACTGTACTTGGAAAGTACCTCCTAATAACCTAGAAAAACACGCCTCATTTAAGCATGAAAAGTCAGTAAGAATGATTATCCATTCACCTACATGTGTATGTGTGTGTGTGTAACAAAAAGGTGAAAATTAACTAGATAACAGAACAGGAGTTGATTTTAAAATACACAGGAAAATTTTTGAAGAAAATAAAATAATTATTTTGGATGTCTACATTAAGTGATTTATATGAGAAAGAAAATGAATTGTTTAAAGCAACATTTTATTCCAAAATAGAATGGAGTGACATTTTTATAATAGGATATTTGGGTTTTGTATCAAACAATAGTGTCTTTCAAGAATAAATGGAACAAAAAGACAATAAAAATGCAAAATCTCATGGAATACTGGTCTTATATGCCTTTCTTAGAATAGTAGATAGATAAATAAGAAAAATTTGAAGATGATTTGTTATGTGTTCTGGAAGTGAGCATTTCATGTTTTTAAAAATTGAGGAATGAATGATGGCAATGGATGAAAATATTACAGCCTGCAATATATAAAACTAAAACTAAGAAAAACAGATAATTGCCAGAATAAATAAAAAGTAGAATGGGATGCCCTACAGATATTAATTTGGAATTAGAAAAATTTTACATCAAATATTTAGAAAAGATATAAAGTAGAAGACATTTTTATGTAAATCTATTAATGTCTGTTAAGCCAATATACATTTTATACAATAAGAAAACATGTGTACTTATAAGATATTAATATAAAAGTAATTACCAGACTAAAAAACATTGAATACTAAAAGCAAAGAGACTATATAGTAAATATATGCAATATTATAAAATTATGTATTCTATATATTAACAACATGTAAAACAACTATTTTAGTAGGTGAGATAGTATTTCAGTTTTGTGATATTGCTAACATGTTTGATCTAGTTCTATATTACTTCCAGGGTCAAATGCCTTCAATATCAATGTGATTTTGTCACATCTTACTTAGTCTAATACAATAATGGCATGCAATATCATTTCCCCAATAACTGGACCCATCCTAAACTACTATTCAGAGACCCATGCCAGCTTCTCACCCATTACGTGACCTTTATTCCAAACATACTCAACTTGTGATTTCAGTAAAACACACTCTGCTCTTAAACTGCTCAATATCTTTTTCCCCTTTGTCTCTCTCTGTCTTAAATTTATTTCCCATTATATCTACTAGCTATACCCTACTATTTTCAAGCACAAGTTTATTCACCACCTTTGTGTGCTCTCAAATGATTCTGGAATTAATACAGCTTATTCTTTTTCTAGAAGTGAGCAAAAAAAGGCAGGTAATTAAAAGCATGATTACTTATGTTTTAAAATTCAGACCTGTAATTATTTTATATGGGTTTTACATATCTTTGTCCTGATGATAAAATCAATGCATATTAGAAAAATTTTATTTCAAATTGTTCCAGCATTTATTTAGCAATAATTAAATTCAAGTTTAGGTTTCATGTAATCTCTCTGCATGCAGTACCTGGCGGGAAAGAATTCTCCCTGGGTCTCTTATGTTTTGCATATCTTGTAAGCAAAGAACTGACTTCCTTTTCTTCCAGATTTCTATTTTAAGGACATTTTTATGTACAACAGGATTGATATAAACAATATTTTTAGAATAAACAGGATTGAAGATGGAGATATTAGAGATACTGTCACCCTCTGGATCAAAGGGCAGGCATATTAATTCCACATTAGAAAAGACTTGAATACACTAAACTCAGCATTCCTTTCTTATAATACAAATCCACTCCACCTGGGCAGTTCTTGCATGAATCTTTGGGTCTCCCTGTGTGAACTGGAATTTAGGAAACCAACAAAATAAAACTGATTCTCTGGTTGCTGCTATTCCTAAAACTGACCATCCTATATCCAGGAATCTCACATCATTTATCAGTATAAATAAAACCAAGACAAGTTAATTCATTAGCTTGTAAACATAAAATCTTAGATGATTTAAAGTTCCCTAACATACATATTATGTGGTTTTTCTTAGTACATATTATTAAATGACTTATTTTTATGAAAGAAAAATTGCTTATTTACCTAATATTTTAAAATATTTTAAAGACTCGAGATTTGAATGATTGGAAGAGTCGATGAAAATTCATCAAAGATGTGTATGGATTTTTCAACTAGTTTAAATGCTTAAATATTTAATGTATTCCTGATAATGTTGAATATATATTTGGCTGGTAGGGGATGTTTTTAAAACATTAGACCAGCTTTTCACAACAGGGGCCAGTTGATGTCCAAGGGAGCAACTGGCAATATCTGGAAACATCTTTGGTATACGATGCTTGAATTCATACATGTTCATTGTTTCTCGAAATTGGGAGTGGTGGGAGTTGCTAATGACATCTAGTGTAAGAAACCAGGGATGAGGTTAAACATCCCAGAGTGCACCGGACAGCCTCCCCTAATAAAGCATTACTGGCTCCAAATATCTTCATGCTAATGTTTAGCATATATATAAACACACACACACACACATATATATATGCATCTGAATATATATATATATATATATATATATTTGCATTTGAAATTGAGATCTATAGTTCTAGTCTGTCAATGATTATCATGAAACTGCATACAAAATTACAAAAATATAAATCTCCATGTCTATCATGTATTTATCTAATTACTCATGAGAATAAAACCATAACATAATCAAGAACAAATAACAGAAAACCAGTCTCAATCTTTAAAAAGTTTTTAGAAGGTACTTGCATATAAATATATTACAGATGTAGAGTCCAATCTGACTTTTCAAATTATTGATAATAATGTATAGCTAGTGATATATACACAGAGGAAAAATTATCATGTAAGTGGATGGAGGTGAATGAGTATGATCATTAAAAAAAAAAATTATCCTGCATTTGGTTCCCTAAACTTATCCTGTTGCTATAGCAACAGCTGCCCTATATATCTATTTGGTATTATAACAATATGTCAAGGAAATTCTGACATGCTATAATTTGTATACATTACTCCTCAAAATTGTAAGAATGTACTTGAATATTATCTGCTTGTTAGAACAACCCTTAAGCATCTATGACTTTAGAAATTAAAGTTATAAAATTATAGATGTGACCACCATGTGTGTGTGTGTGCACATATGTATGGGTGTATATTTGTGCATACACAAACATATACACTTATAATCATATATACGTTGGGGGAACCAGTGACTCAAACCCCTGCCCTGGCTAGGCAAGATAAGCACCTACATGAGTTATCTTACAACAGGAGGTCCTTTCTAAGAAACGCAGAAATAATAAGCTACCACTAACTGGAAGAATTTGGAAAATGTCAAAACGAGAGAGGGGACTCCAGTCCATATGTCCTACCAATTTCCCAGAGTTGTTATCACTGGAAACCATCTTGCCTGAGGGATGCATGAGCCACTAGTAAAGACCCTGAGTCAGAATGATTGTCTAGGGATAACCTGGAAACCAACCCCATTACCATAAAATGTGAGACTGAGAGCCTTGTGGCAGAGCAGTTCTCCTGGGTTCCCTTACGCTGCTGCTCTCCACCCAGGCAACCCTCCCAATAAAGTCTCTTGCTTTGTCAGCACTTGTGTTTCCTCAGACAATTTGTTTCCAAGTGTTACACAACAGCCCACTCTCAGGCCCTGGAAAGGGTCTCCCTTCCTGCAATATATACACACACCTATGGTTGTGTGTGTGCATTAGTTGCTCAGTTGAGTCTGACATTTTGTGACCCCATAGACTGTATCTTGCCAGCCTCCTCTGTCCATGGAATTCTCTAGGCAAGAATACTGGGGTTGCCATTCCCTTCTCCAGGGGATCTTCCTGACCCAGGGGTTGAACCCAGGTCTCCCACATTGTAGGCAGATTCTTTACCATTTGAGACGCCAGGGAAGCCCCCATATGTAGTCATATATAATCAATCAGCATAAACTGAATTTCTCTGTCATGATGCCAAATTAAATTTGTCAGAATTTATCAAATTGATATAGTATTATCTGATTCACAAGTGTGGCCTAAACCTGTCATCCTTCACATCATCCAGTGTTAGTAGGATTCATCTATATAGAAATTATACATTTTATTTTTCAGGAGTAAACTGATGTTGTTTCAAAGACACTAAGAGTGATCAAAAAGGACAACGGATAGTTTTACTACCTGGTTGGATGGTAACCAAATTTGATAGAACAATGTGATAATACAAATATTCGTAAATAATTTGAGTACAGTTTTTTAAATGAATTGATAATTGTGAGATTCCAAAGAAGAAAGATGAATTAACCATTAAATGAATTAATGAATGAATGGAATACCATTCATACATAACTCACTTAGACAAAAGTTTCATCCTGAATCATAATTTTACTGTCTATTGATTGTTGAATATGTTTTAAATAGATACATCTTCTTGACTACTGAAATATCAAATTAAAATAATTTATTATCAAAATTCTTAGTAATTGAAACAAATACATATATACTTACCTTTTAATCAGTTGTTATTTTCATTTGCAACCAAAAGAATTGTCTACTGTGTGAATGTGTTTCTGTGTGTGTGGTTGTGCAGGTTTAGTTCTATAAAACTTAAAGTCAAAGAATCAATGGAAAGAAATAATGAGAAAGAAACAAGATGGTGGCAGAGACAGTAGCAGGGCTAACGGTGGACCAGAACGTGAGTCCCAATAAAACGGAAATCCTCTGCTAAGTTTATGATTAACCTTTCTATCCGCAATCTTATTCCCTTTCTTGTCCAACAGCTATTCCCCTCAAGAGTGAAGAGTATCAAAGAAAACGGGGGATTGGAACCAAGTAGGACTGTGTTGGGCCCTCCCAAGTACAAAAGCCTTTCTGTGTTCCCCATTTCTTTTTTGTAGAAAAAGGGATTCAGCCTCCTAGACCATCCCTGAGTTCCACAGGGCAGATTCAAACAGCTACTAATTAACTGTAGGTGAGGTAATGCAGAAATAAACAGTGCAGGCTGGGGTTTGGTTCTGGTTCCTCCTCAGGGGATGTGCATAACAATTTGGTACATATCTCTAAGTTCTTCTATGTGAACTAAGGCCCCCACCCATGTGGAGATGGTAGCTTCAAGCTGAGCACAAGCATGTGGACCCCAGATGGCTTGGAAGGTGAAGGCTGATGATTGAGTTACCTGGAACACCACCCTATTAGGTCACCACCAACCAATCAGAGGAAGGCTACATACCCTGTGGACCACCCCCAAATTTTGCCTATAAAAACTCTTCCCTGAAAACCATCTGGGAGTTCAGATCTATGTTGTTCTAGGCACGCAGCAGTTCTGCATTCAAAATATATAGCTTAAACTCTTCAGAAGCATGAAAGAATTGAATGCTGTGTTAGATTGTTCCCTGGTGAGTTTTCTACTAAAAAGTAAAAATATAAAAAGTAATCAATTAGCCAAATATGAAAGTCTATCTGCCATACGGCCATTATTAAATATTTCCTGGAAAATCTCACTATAATTTCCTGGACTCTTGTATTTTTCCACAATCAGAATCATTTCTCATCTGTGGTCACCCACATCCAGCACATAGAAAACTATACTCAACCAAATAAATGTTTTACATTCAATAAATGTTTTACTTTTCCAATGTATTAGGCTGGCTCCCAGTTAAATGTTGTAATCATGTATTTAATCACTTCTAAATCGTGAGAAAAATCAGTGCATCACCCTCAATTAAAGTCTTTTCTTTAAAGGTGTTACAGACAGTTTAAAAGTATTCTTGACAAGTAATCCTGAATACAACTTTCTTTTCCCTTTTATTAACACATCTGTAGGGAGAATCTTGACTGTACTCTTAAATGATGATTGGAATACTGAGTATGTTACTTACTATGTCTGAGCCTAGTTCATTACCTATAAATGAGAATGTGATATCTACATTGCAGAATTGTTCTGAAAAATAAATTCAATAATGTGCTTTTCATGGCATAGGTGCCACACAGAATGTTGACTTGTCTGTTTATCATAATGACCAAGTACTATTTTAGGAACCAATACTCTCTATATACCTATGGGTAGCACCATATTTTAAGTTTTGCAACATGAATTTAAGTATTCTGTTTCATAGATGGAATATATTGTAAAGATGTTTTTATTTCCTCATCCCAATTTTAGTTACCTATTCTGTCTTCCCTCACCTTAGTACTACTATTTAAATAATAGATTTTTGCTTTAAAAAATAGTCAATGTGTAAGGAATAAAAAGATTATCAAATATCCATTTGTTTAAATATATAACATGATTTTGACTAAACTGACATTAGAGTTATCCTAAAATATGAAGTTGTTAAATTAATTGTTCTGTAAATAAAGCACAAAGCACCCATTTGCTATGAATATCAACAATTTCTTTCATTTACTGAAATTTTCTACATGTAATCAAAGTTGACTCAAGAGAATCATGATCTAACCTCTGAATTTCTTTAAATGGATCTTCTAATACCATTTCCTTTAAGAAAAAAAAAAATACAGAGGAGTGATATGCACATGTAAATATTCTGACCTGAAAGTACAAGCCCTAGAGCAATCCCTCAGAAAAACCAAGGTTGAGAAGAACAAAATCTGAAGTCCTGACAAAATCAAACTTTCTATTCTTATGCATAAGGGAAGATCAAAATTTAACGCCAAGCAGAGATGTTTGTATCCACGAACATCATTTCTACTCCTCACCTTGTGTGTGTACTCAGTCGCTCAGTCTTGTCCGACTCCTTGTGACCCTCTGGACTGTAGCCCAGCAGGCTCCTCTGTCCATGGGATTTTCCAGGCAAGAATACTAGGTTGTTTTTTCCTTCTCCATGGGATCTCCCCAATCCAGGGATCGAACCCACGTCACTTTGTCTCCTGCATTGGCCATCAGATTCTTCACCACTGCACCACCTGGAAAGCTCGTACTCCTCACCTTATTCTCCTTTTTGCATGTTCTCTCTCATTTTCTCCTCACCTGGGAGCCTTTCAGTTTGAGAACACACACCTCTCCTACTCTTCGGCAAATCACACCATAAACGTAAAAGAAAGTATTGCTTTGGGATTCCTCCCAAAATTCTTATTCTCACCTAATACCAGAGGTCTTCGTAAGGAGGATATAAGTGCATTTGCAAAAGTGTAAAGGCTTGAGGTGGGTTATGAATACTAATCAATGAAACTGAATTAAGTTCTATCCCAAAGATGCGTTAATGGAGCAGGGCATGCCAGCAGGCTTCTTTATTTTGTCAAATTCAAATTCATGTGCTCAGCTCACAGTGAGGCCAAACAAAACAAAACTTAAAGTTTGGAGCAGAGAAAGTTCTAATGCAAGGATCAAGTAAGAAAAATAGGTGACTGGCTTGTACTCAAAAGACCTCAACTCCTCTATGGCGTTCAGGTAAGGGTTTTCAAAGACAGTGTTAGGGAAGAAAATCACAGGTTGTGTGATCAGCTCACGGACCTGCTTCTGATTGATTGGTGGTGAGGTAACAGGGTCCTGTGTCCAGAATCTCGATCTTTTGGTTCCAACCAGTCTGAGGTCTATCTAGTGCCCGTGGTCAGCATGTAGTCCCTATCTAAAAGTATGCATCATGCTATTAACTACATCCTTTCAGGAAGAATTAGGAGCCCTGGGACTCTACTGTCCTAATATTTAACTGTTTAACCCTAGCTCCTTGGAACTCAAGAAGACCTGGGAGCCTGAAGCTTTCTTCCTACAAAGAAACAGGGGACACAGGAAAGCTTTTTATACCTGAGAAGGTCCTGAAGGGTTCTCCTGGGTCATAAACCTACCTTCATGTCCCCTTTCCTTTGATACCCCTCAGTCTTGAGGGGGTAGGTGTTGAGAATAACATTTTGTATAGAGGTTAATTATAAATTCAGCAGAGGAACTGAGTTTCACTTTCCTGGTAGTCTATAAATTAAGCACCTCTGTCTAACACGTCATTTTCTCTCTGTGGCAACAATCTAACAGTATACTGAAAAATGAATTGTCCCTTTGTTCGAAAGGATTTGGCCCTGTTTTCTAAGCATAATAATATCGTATCATTGTGCTGAGGATCATAAGTCTCTCCTCTCCTCTGCCTGTGGTCGGTGCCCCCCCGCCCCCATACACAAAATCCAATAATTGCTGTCCTTTTAGTTTCCTGAGGAAAGAGTGGAGGCTCAGATTCCAGGTTTCCCTTTAAGATGGAGCCTTGCAGGAGATGCTATTTCTTTCCTCAGCAACAGTCTTGCTTCTGGCACAATGGCAGAAAGAGGCAAAAATCATTTATATTCTTTTTGAAACTACTCACTCTGATTTCTATAATCCATGTGTACAAAGCCCTAGTGTAAGTCTCCTCTCATCTAAACAAGCCTGAAGAAAAGCTAGTTTCTAATTTTATATTTTCTCTGGAAATATATATTAAAATAAAAACACAGCATTAATCATATTACAGGCTTTGAAATAACCTAAAATTTATCAAAAAGGAAACAAATTAGCGCCATTTTAAAATTGTGATTTATTTTCTTTCAATTTAGCATTGATCAATGCTATTCATTTCTTTCTTATTTTTTTTATTTGTTGTTCATTCCTCATACTTAACATGTTTCAGGCTAAGCATATCTGAAATATAATGGATCTATGTGGCAGCATGTTTGAATTTTCAAAGCTAAAACTATCAATGTAAATGTAGATATTTACTACTATATTCATAAAATTATACATGTAAATGTTACTTTTCATTGCCTTACATAGAACGATATTCAGGTACAATTATAGGAAGTAATATAATTCACATATTCAAGAACAATGAAACTCAACATCTAGAGAATCTTTCTCAAGGTGGACACTATTTCCCATAAAGATGGAATTTTGGAAATATATGCATTTTTAGTTGTCTTAACGATTGTATAAATATTATGTATGTGTATGTATGCATGCTCAGTAGTGTCTGACTCTTTGTGACCTTATAGACTGTACCCTGTCAGGCTACTCTGTACATGGGGTTCTATTCAAGGGCTATTGATTGTACATGTTAAAAAAAACACAACTTAGTAAAGAAATCTTAGTAAAGAAATCAGACCTGCTTGTAATAGTAAAATCACATCATCTGATTGTATTTTATACCAAAAGATAACACATTTTGCATTGTTATAGTTTATACTGACATTTTTTCCCCAAAGAATACAATAATACATAAACTCAGACAAGGTTGAATTTCTGTGTTATTTTGACCAAAGTTATTTATCTCTTCAGAAAATATTATGAATCATGGCAACATTCTTTTTGAAGTATTTGGTCAGTGATACACACAGTTGCATTAACTGGCAGTTGTAGCTTTAGCATTTAAAGATTATACACAAACACACTTAGCCCTTATATGAAAATGTCAAATATAAAGAAAAGTGTAATCTGTTGTGTATTTTCTTACTCCTAGTAAGCACAATTGAGAATTCTGTGACTACTTCATTATGTATGCGTATTTATATAAATACGTATTACTAGATAGTACTCAAGAGAAGGGACTTTTCTTCTCTCTTACCTGTACTCTTCTTTCCTGACACTCTGCCCTTTCTCTCTGGCAAATCTCATGAAAACTTCCTCATTGATTCCAAAAAGCTGAGACCCGTTCTTGGTCACAGACACTGGATATTAATTTATATTTCTGCTAAACTCAATTGCCTTTTCAGAGCATAGGTTGTGTGTCAGGAGTTTCCAGCAGCATCTTCTCCTATGTACATAAAGCCTAATTTCCAATATTTATCCTTATTAAATACCTGAAAACTCAATGTTTAATCAGAAATATATGCTTAAAATGTAAAATACTTAATCCTAAAATTTTATGTTTTATAAAATTCCTAAAACATCTATAGTATTCAAAAAATTTAGATTATGTAGGATGTTAGAATTCAAAGTAAAAAGCTGGCTACTGCTTTTACAATCAATGTAAGAACAATCGATTGTTCTTACTATCAAAATTAAGCCCAGCACATTATTGTGGAATTGTGAGTTGATAAAGCAAAGTTTACTATAACATATTTTATTAGTAGTATATTCAATAATTATCAAGTATGCCTTGTTAAATACAGCATCATTACTTTTATGGGGTGATCTATACACAATATATTTTCTGTGTTTATAAATATCTTTAAGTTTGATCATTAAATTTGTATTTACACATGGAATGGGATTCTGTCTAACCAAAGTGATGACAATTTTGCAAATAGTGTTTAATATGTTTCAATATTAGATTTTCTAATTTATGTATTTTATGTTTTTATATACAGTTTTTTTATATACAGTTTTAAATACTGTTTAACATATTTAATTTTTTATTCTATATTTTATTAAAGTATATTTGACTTTCAATGTTTCAGGTACACAGCAAGGTGATTCAGTTATACAAATACCCACATATTATTTTTCAAATTATTTTCCATCATAGGTTATTAGAAGATATTGACAATAGGTCCCTGTGTTCTACAGTAAACCTTTGTTGCTTGTTTCATATCTATTTCATAATTAGAAATCTAGCATTCTATTCATACAAAGTCAAACAAGTGTAATCAAATGTCATAATTTTTTTAGTTAGGCAGAAATTCACAAATTTTCTAAAATACATATAATATACATTTTTACATATATGTACACAATAGCTTTTCTACGACACTTGATAAAGGCTTGAGAAAGAACATTAAAAAAAAGGAGAAGGAGAAATTGGAGAACATAAACTAAGTGAAATGGGAGCATATTTCACTGTTATATTTTCTAATTTATTTGTACTTTCTACTATTTTCCTCCTTCACCTTTGGCCATTAATTGATTACTAAACTTATGTGAACTATATTTCCCAAGAAATATCAGAAATTGTTATTTTCAACAGTTTCCCCTGATGATTTTCATATGAATATGAATTGGATTTTGTATTTTTTCAGAATGGATTTTAATAAAAAAACAGAATGTAGTGATACATATGAGGCTATGTTAACATTAAACTATATCTGGTTTTTGGTTTTGTAGTTCTTAATAACAGCTTTTGAAGATTACGTTTCCTGTTAAATAATCAATCACTCAATAAATGCATTGAATAAATTATTTAGTTCAGATTTTTACCTAAATGAAAAGGATTAAGTAATTAAGAAATAAAAGCAGTATTTTGAATTTGCAAAACTGGAGTTTTTTCAAATGGGTAGAATACTTAAACACTGAGCTTTGCAAACTATGCAATATGTTATATATAAGTATGTCATCTGATAATTTTTAATGGCTATGTGGCTTCAAAAGTAATTATTTTAATGGTTCAAAAATTTAAAAAAGAATAATATGTGACAGGTAAAAAATTTCAAGAAATTTAAATTTCAGTGTTAATTTTTTTTTTCATTGGATCACAGCCATGGGCTTCCCTCATAGCTCAGTTGGTAAGGAATCCACCTGCAGTTCAGGAGACCCTGGTTCGACTCCTGGGTCAGGAAGATCTGCCGGAGAAGGGACAGGCTACCCACTCCAGTATTCTTTGGCTTTCCTGTTGGCTCAGCTGGTAAAGAATCTGCCTGCAGTGTGGGAGACCTGGGTTCGATCCCTGGGTTGGGAAGATTCCTGGAGAAGGAAAAGGCTACCCACTCCAATATTCTGGCCTGGAAAATTCCATGGACTGTAGAGTGCATGGGGTTGCAAAGAGTTGGACACAACTGAGCAACTTTCACTTTCATAGCCTGCATTCTTTTGCATATTGATTTGTTTTCATACCACAGGGCAGAGTTGAGTTAATGAAATAGAGATGGTGTGGTCAGTATAACATGTTTATTACCCAGAACATGACAGAAAAAAATGTTTGTTCCATGAACTAAATAAATGAATTAATATCTCAATTATGAAAATAAATCAATCAAACCAAAAAAAGATATTTTTCTGAAGTAGACATGCAGATGGCCACTGAGGAATGAAAAGATATTCAACGTCATTAATCATTAGTGAAATTCAAAGAAAAACCACTATGATCCTGTCAGTGGTGAGCTGTCCATTTTCAAATAAAAACCACTATGAGCCTATGAGCTGTCCATTTTCAAAAAGACAATAGATAACAAATATTCATCAAAAAATAATTACTAGGCACTGTCAGTGGGATTGTACCTTGGGGTAGCTACTATGGAAAACAGTATGGCAGTTCCTCAGGATTAATTCCTTCTTTAGAGAAATGTCTATTCAGGCTCTTTGCTCATTTTTTAATTGAGTATTTTGCTTGTTGCTATTGAGTTTTATGAGTTCTTTATATGTCTTTAATAGTAACCCCTTACTGAATATATGCTTGAAAATATTTTCTCCCATTCCATAGGCTGCTTTTTAATATATTGGTGGTTTCTTTGCTATGGAGAAGCTTTTTAGCTTGATGCAATCCCATTTGCTGATTCTTGCTTTTGTTGCCTTTACATTTGGTGTCAAATATAAGCAAATAATTCCCAAGACCAATGTCAAGTAGCTTACACATTATGATTTAATCTAGGAGTTTTATGGTTTCAGGTTTTGCATTCATATTTGTAATCCATTTAAAGTTGATTTTTGTGTATGGTACAAGACAGAGGTTCAGTTTCATTCTTTTTCATGTGGCAAACCAGTTATGTCTACACAATTTATTGAACAGTCTATTCATTTCCCATTGTATATTCTTCATTTTTTTGTCATAAAGTAATTGACCACATGTGTATGGGTTTACTTCTAGGACTCTTCTATTCCATTGACATGTGTCTGTTTTTATGTCAGCACTATACTATTTTGACTAATATAGCTCTGCAATATAGTTTGAAATCAGGAAGTGAAATGCCTCTAGCTTTGCTCATCTTTCTCAAGATTACTTTAGCCTTGGATTTTTTGTGGTTCCACAAAAATTTGAGGATCTTTTTATTTCTTCTATTTCTGTGAAAAAAATGCAATTAGATTTTTTTAAAACAGGGATTTCATTGTATCTGTAGATTGCTATGGGCAGTACAGAATTTTAACAATATTAATATTTCTAATTCATGATCACAGAATATAATTTCATTTGTCTGTGCTTTATTCACTTTATTTCATCAAATATTTTATAGTTCTCAGAGTAAAGATCTTTAATCACAGTTCTTCATTATTGTTCAGCATTTAACTGTTTTTAATATTATTGTAAAGGGACTATTTATATTTACTTAATTTATCTTTCTGATAGCTAATTGTTGTAATGAAGTGCAACAAATTTTTGTGTATTAATTTTGCCTCCTACAACATCACTGAATTTTTTATTAGCTTTATAGTTTTGATGGAATTGTTTATAGCTTTATGTATATATATATAAAATATCATATTATCAGCAAACAGAGATATTCTCACTTCTTTCTGTTTTGTTTATTTTTCTTGCCTAACTGCTCTGGCTAGGGGAAGAGAATGGGCCTCTCTGTCTTGTTCCTGATCTTAAAGAAAAATCTTCCAACTTTCCACCATGAGTTGGACATTAGCCATGGATTTGTCCTATTTATCAGCTTTACTATGTTGAGGTACATTTCATCTATATTTAATTTTTGTAAGTTTTTGCCATGAAAGGGTGTTAATTTTGTCAACTGCTTTTTCTGCACCTTTGAGAAGCTCATATGATTTTTATGTTTTATGTTTCATTCTGTTACTGTGGTATATCACATTTTTTACTTGCTCATGTTGAGCCATGCTTGCATCACAGGAATAAATTCCACTTGATCGTGATTTATGATTCTTTAAATGTGCTAATGAGTTTGGTTTGAAAATATTTTATTGGGGATTTTTTTATCTATGTTCATCAGGGATACTGTCCTGTAATTTTCTTTCCTTGAAATGTCCTTACCAGGGTTTTTTTTTTTTTTTTTTTTTTTTTTATCAGGGTAATCAGACTTTGTAAAATGAGCTTAGAAATGTTACCTCTTCTTCAGTTTTTTGAAATACTTAGAGAAGGGTTGACATTACTCCTTCTATGCTTTGGTAGAATCACCAGTGATGCCATATGATACTAGCTCTTCTTGTTTGGAGGTTTTGATTACTGACTCAATCTCCTTACTAGTAACTGAGCTCTGCAAATTTTTATTTCTTCATGATCCAATCTCAGCAAGTTATGTGTTTCTAGGCATTTATCATTTATTATAGATTTTTTAATTTGCTGGCATAAAATTGTTCACAGTAGTTTCTCACAGTCCTAAGCATTCCCGTGTTATCTGTTGTGATGTTTCTTCTTTCATTTTTATTTATTTTTCTGAGTTTTCTTCCTTCTTTTTAATCTTAGATAAAGATTAATTAGAAACCAAACCTTCAGACAGCAGCTATCAAAGAATGCGATCAAATCACTTTCAGGAGAAAACTGGGAGGTTGTTTTTGTTTGTTTGTTTGCTTTTTCCCCTGTAATTTTTTCATTAAGCAGAGAAGAGGGGGCACATATTGGAAGTGCTCTGTCAACATTAACAACTCTTTCTTTATTTGTTGCAGTGTTTCCCAGGTGGTTCAGTGGGTAAAGAATTCTCCTGCAATGCAGAAGATGCAGGAGACACAGGTTCAATCTCTGGGTGAGGAAGACACCCTGGAGGAGGGCATGGCAACCCATTCAAGTATTGCTGCCTGGAGAATCCCAAGGACAGAGGAGCCTGGAGGGCTATAGCCCATAGGGTCGCTAAGAGTCAGACAGGACTGAAATGACTGAGCACGCAAAGTATGTATCTGTGGGACTCATGAACACCAGCCCCATTGGCACTTAGAGCTAGCTAATTTGGAAACATTTAAGATGGCAGCCTAAAAAGCTGGGCTCCTGTATGTGTGGCCCAAACACTTCACTCTTTGGGGAAAATATGGAAGTTGGAAGTTCTCTCCCAGCTCTAAGGTAATATGTTGGGGATGGGGTTTAACACGAGAGTGTGTCTCAGTCTTTCCTCCCCATTTCAATGTGGGTACTTTTTCAATCATCCAATGTGAAGCAGTCACACAACTGGTTTCTAGATTTCTCTGAGTGAATTGATCCATATTGTGTCCATGGAAAATAAATTCAAAAGCCTCCTGTGTTACCATCTTGATTACATCCTGGCTTCCACTTTGGGTTTTCTATTTCTTTCAATGCCACAATAAATTATTCACTAAGTCCTAAAAATTCAATTTCTACATATGTCTGTAAATGATTATTACCTCTCCATTTGTTGTTTATGCATTAATTCTATTCCTCATCATGCATAACTGCTTTACTCTCTACCTCATCAGCTTCATTCTCCACATTCTCACCATTGTTGTTTTTAACCTTAAATTATTTAAGTTCTGCTTGAAATTATTCAGCAGTTTTTCAAAACTGTAAGGGTAATATGTACTAATAAATTCATTTGTAGATTGTATTATGGCTAGTATTTTAGTTTTACTGTCAACAACATGTTAATATTTACCTTTTCTTCCAATTATACCCATTGACTTTATAAGGATTACAATAGGTATTATATCCAAAATGCTGTTCGTGTGTCATTTGTGAAAATATTGTCAGGCAATATTCAATTGTAGCAATATGAAAACGTTGGCCATACATTTAGGATCTCATCCAGGATGTGGTCTCTAGTGAATTTCTATGTGATTCTGGTGCAGCAAAATGCACCTTTTTTTTTTGTCGTGAAATGATACTAAATGTTTTTCTATGGTTATCAATTTCAGTCTATTATGCAATTTGCATTTCCACAAACTGTATGTTCTTTTTCTTTATAGATCTTAGAACAAGCAGATTTTCATATTATTACTTCTGAAATTACAGATAAATTAATCTAAATTGCCTTCTAAACTTACACAGGCTTTTGCATAATAATTTATCTAAGTAATTGTTTATTAAATGTTCATTTATTTAGCTGAAAAATATGTGGTTTTATTTAAGGTTAGATTCTATAAGGACTTTTGGCTGAATAGCTTTAATAAATTTCAACTAAATAAGGACATGAAGACATCATTTGTTAAAGTTGGTCAGAATTGTGCTTGATTCATACATTATAAGTGTTTTTGGCTAACTCATTAATATTATGAAGAGTGATTCAGTATGTGGCTGGTCTATAGTGTTAATAAAAGTTCTAAGCATTATTAGTATTGTTAGGAAATAAAAGAAATGGGGAAATCATTCTGTAGGTTTTATAAACATGAAATACCAAATGACATAAATTTGATAGTTAAAATATTTTTTTTGTCTAGAAATAGTTGGGTTAGCTGACCAAGAAAACCTTTCATCTCCAAGTTACACACACACACAAAAACAAATCTTGAAAATTGATCTCTGGGGAATCCAGAGGTGAGTTAGACCGAAAATAAAAGAATGTTGATATCACTACTGCTTGTAGTAGAAATGTCACAGAGCAGCTACAACTCTATATATAGCCTAACCTTTCTATGTACCAGCCATTTATTTCTTTAATTTCTTGACAATAGAACTGTGCACTTTCCTTAGTCTAAATTAGAAATGTCTTATAGACATTTATTTTCATTGTGACCTCCTGTATGAGGTTCAGGAATTTTGCTATTCAGATATTTAACAGAATCTCTTAAAGTCTCTTAAAGCTATCAGGCTCAGTTGGTAAAAAAAATCCACCTGCAATGCAGGAGACCCTGGTTTGATTCCCAGGACAGGAAGATCCGCTGGAGAAGGGATAGGCTACCCACTCCAGTATTCTTGGGCTTTCCTTGTGGCTCAGCTGGTAAAGAATCTGCCTGCAATGTAGGAGACCTGGGTTTGATCCCTGGGTTGGGAAGATCCCCTTGAGAAGGGAAAGGCTACCCACTCCAGTATTCTAGCCTGTAGAATTTCATGGACTATACAGTCCCTAGAGTCAGACATGACTGAGCGATTTTCAGTTTCACTTAAAGTCTTTAAATATGACACCTATAGATACAGTGCTGTTAAACATGATATAATCATTTCCATTTTAAAACATTTCATTTTAGAAGTTAGGCATTCTGTAATGTAAAAATATAATGCATATTTTTTTTCCTGCACAGTCTCAGATTGTATGTAACCCTTTCCCTAACATCACTAAATGTCTCTGTTCTCTTATTCTCTTGTTTCTATCATTTTACCAAACTAAAACATACTATTCTGCAAGTTGCATCTGGTAAACAGTATGATCTCAATCATTTTACTTGATTACCTTTTTAAATTTACTTTTAATTGAAGGACAATCACTATGCAACATTGTATTGGTTTCTGCAATATATCAACACGAATCACCCATAGTAGTTTTAAACCAAAGGCCTTTTTTTGTCATTGTTCAGTCCCGAAGTTATGTCCGACTCTTTGTGACCTCATGGACTCTATCACACCAGGCTCTCTGTCCTCCACTAACTTCTGGAGTTTCAGATTCATGTCCACTGACTCAGTGATGCTCTTTAACCTTCTCACACTCTGCCATCCCTTCTCCTTTGACCTTCAGTCTTTTCCAGCACCAAGGTCTTTTCCAATGAGTCAGCTCTTTTCATCAAGTGGCCACAGTATTGGAGCTTCAGCTTCATCATCAGTCTTTCCAATGAATATTCAGGGTTGATTCCTTTTAAGATTGACTGGTTTGATCTCCTTGCTCTCCAACAGACACTCAAGAGTCTTCTCCAGCACCACAATTAAAAAGCATCAATTTTTAGGCACTCAGCCTTCTTTATGGTCCCACTCTCACATCCATACATGACTACTGGAAAAACCATAGCTTTGACTATATGGACTTTTGTTGGCAAAGTGATGTCTCTGTTTTTTTAATATGCTGTCTAGGTTTGCCATAGCTTTCCTTACAAGGAGCAAGTGTCCAAAAGGCCTTGTGTGTCACTGAAATAATATTGGGCATCAATGAGGCACAGAGATTTTGTGTGTGTGTGTGAAGTCAGCTAGTAATAGCTTAAAATTGCATGATATTAAAGTGGACTAGGTTTGCTTTTTTTTTTTTTTTAAGAGTGATGAAAAAATGTGGTAATAAGCTTAAGTATCTCCATTTTAAATATCCCTCTGAGTTAAAAGCTATATGTACTGAGACACAGAATGTGGAAACAAAGTATTTTGTATCCTTAAAAACTGACTTCTTCTAATGTTAAACATTGTTTTTCATTCTTGATGCTGTTTTGAGACATACTGAAGAGTATCACTACACTTTTTATTTCCACCAGTGGGCAATAAAATTTCCTAAACAGAAATACAATGTTAGCCTACATTTTATTTTCAAATGTAAGTACAGCTATATTTCTCTTTCCATTCTGTGAAGTCACAATCCATTTTCTTCTTCAAATTCATGAGGCTCATATGTGAAAACTACATCATGATAAATTATAAGAAAGTTAATATATTATTCAATTTAGAATAAAGAATTTATAGTTTAAAGGATTTCTGTCTGTTTTTTTATGAGTTGACAAAATGATAAGTACCTGAAGATTCCCTGGAGTAGGAAATGGCTACCCACTCTAGTATTCCTGCCTGGAAAATTCCATGGACAGAGAGCCTGGTGGGCTATAGTATATGGTATCACAAAGCATTAGACTCAACTGAAGTGACTAAGCAGGCATGCATACACCTGAAGATTAAACTATCTATAATATCTAATTCTATATTTCTTATTCTTTTGAAAGTAAAACTCTATATTATTCTTCACTATAACACATAGAAGACAGTTGCTACAGTGTAAAATATGTTTGGTTTTCTATTATGACTGAAAATAGATGGTGGAAATGTAATTAAGAAAAATATAACACAACCTTTATTTATTTTGTTTTTAAAATTTCCAAATACAACAGATGTTGCTTCAGCCCATATAATAAACAACTAAATATTTCCATAAATAAATTCAATAGAAGTAAAACTATAGCAACATTTTCTAGCTACATATTTCAGATAATTTAATAAGTTAGGGCAAAGATGTGAAGAACTAAGGAAAAAAATAAATTTTTTGGACAATAATGGAGTTTTACCAGGTTAGTAAGTTGAAAGTGGTACAAATTAAGAAAACCAGAATAGTTTTGATAAATATAGGTGATATAATCAGTGAATATGTAGAATATAAACTGTAAAATAAAAAGTACTAATTTCTAGTTTACATCACTACATATTTGTTGATATGTACACAGATTAAAGTAAAAGCCTATAAACATACTAATGCTTACATTTAGAGTGAATGAGTTACTATGTCCTCCAACAGAGAATATTTTAAGAAAAAAATAAAATAATAATGTTTTACAAATTTTAAATGAAAGACAATTAATCTGAATTAAGGTTTGATAGTAAATGTTCTAGATCTTAAACAAAAATGAAGCATATATGTTTTCATTACCTGAGGATAAATTACTTCCTCTAAATTATTACTGCATTTGGTTGTTGATTTAATTTCTTTCCATATGATTCTTCTCATTAATTGTTTTGCCTGCCTCTCCCTAATGTCAGAAGAAATCTACATATGAACTTTCTCCTTCTGTTATTCTTATGTACATAAAAAGTATATTTAGATTGGTAGAATGTACACACATATACACACACTGACTATTTCTTACAGATAGGACTGTTCATACATACACCATTCATTGACATGCATATACTTATCTATAATGTACTCAAGTTCCTCCCCCTTAAGACTATTGTCTATATCTGAGTCCATTAATAGTTCCTTGATTTTAGGTTTAGGGGAAGTTGTAGTTCTCTTGCTAAATATCAGTATATCTAATTAAGATATTGTATCCCACACATTCTACCTTTCTGCAGACAGACATTTTTTTTGTTACTTTTCAAATTCTAACATGCCTTAAGTATATATACCCAATATGGTGCTGAGTAAAAGTGATTTCCACACAGTGTTACATGATCCTTCAAAATAGTTTACCGCTTCATTTCAATATATTCTCAACTGATTTAGTGTATATACTGTCATGTTTTATGCCCATATAAACTCATTATTACCTATCTGAAATTATTTTGGTTTTTCATCTGTGCCAGCTAAGGAATATAAAAGCATTTTTGTAATTTTTTTTCCATTTATTTTTATTAGTTGGAGGCTAATTACTTTCAATATTGTAGTGGTTTTTGCCATACATTGACATGAATCAGCCATGGATTTACATGTGTTCCCCTTCCCGATCCCCCCTCCTGCTTCCCTCTCCATCCCATCCCTCTGGGTCTTCCCAGTGCACCAGCCCTGAGCACTTGTCTCATGCATCCACCTGGGCTGGTGATCTGTTTCACCCTTGATAGTATACTTGTTTCAATGCTATTGTCTCAAAACATCCCATCCTCGCCTTCTCCCACAGAGTCCAAAAGTCTGTTCTGTACATCTGTGTCTTTTTGTAATTAGAATTAAATGTAACTATAGCTCCCAGGAAGGATCACTATGAACAAAGCTAGTGGAGGTGATTGAATTCCAGTTGAGCTATTTCTAATCCTAAAAGATGATGCTGTAAAAGTGCTGCACTCAATATGCCAGCAAATTTGGAAAACTCAGCAGTGACCACAGGACTGGAGAAGGACAGTTTTCCTTCCAATCCCCAAAAAAGGCAATACCAAAGAATGTTCAAATTACCACACAATTCACTCATCTCACATGCTAGCAAGGAGAAGGAAATGGCAACCCACTCCAGTATTCTCGCCTAGAGAATCCAGACAGTAGCCTGGTGGGCTGCTGTCCATAGGTTCACACAGAATCGGACATGACTGAAGTGACTTAGCATGCATGCATGCACATGCTAGCAAACTAATGCTCAAAATCTCCAAGTGAGGCTTCAACAGTACATGAAACATGAACTTCCCAATGTTCAAGCTGGATTTAGAAGAGGCAGAAGAACCAGAGATCAAATTGCCAACATCCGCTGGATCATCAGATAAGCAACAGAGTTCCAGAAAAACAACTACTTCTTTATTGACTATGCCAAAGCCTTTGACTGTGTGGATCACAACAAACTGAGGAAAATTCTGAAAGAGATGGGAATACCAGACCACCTTTCCTGTCTCTTGAGAAATCTGTATGCAGGTCAAGAAGCAACAGTTAGAACTGACATGGAACAACAGACTAGTTCCAAACCAGGAAAGGAGTATGTCAAGGCAGTATATTGTCACCCAGCTTATTTAACTTACATGCAGAGTATATCATGAGAAACACTGGGCTGAATGAAGCACAAGCTGAAATCAAGATTGCTGGCAGAAATATCAATAACCTCAGATACACACACAGATGACATCAACCTTATGGCAGAAAGTGAAGAACTAGAGAGCCTCTTGATGAAAGTGAAAGAAGAGAGTGAAAAAGTTGGCTTAAAACTCAACATTCAGAAAACTAAGATCATGGCATCCAGTCCCATCACTTCATGGCAAATAGTTGGGGAAACACTGGAAACAGTAACATAGTTTAATTTGGTGGCTCCAAAATCACTACAGATGGTGATTGCAGCCATGAAATTAAAAGATGCTTACTCCTTGAAAGAAAAGTTATGACCAACCAGACAGCATACTAAAAAGCAGAGACAGAAATCAGTCCTGAAGATTCATTGGTAGGACTGATGCTGAAGCTGAAACTCCAATACTTTGGCCATCTGATGTGAAGAACTGACTCATTTGAAAAGACCCTGATGCTGGGAAAGATTGAAGGCAGGAGGAGAAGGGGATGATAGAGGATGAGATGGTTGGACGGCATCACTGACTCAATCATGAGTTTGAACAAGCTTCAGGAGTTGGTGGTTAATGGGGAAGCCTGGCATGCTGCAATCCATGGGGTTGCAAAGAGTTGGACACGACCGCGTGTGTGAACTGAACTGAAAATACCATTAACTGCTGATTTTACAGTTGAAAATGAGTTCATCATTTTTCCTATATTTTTTTGTTCCAGATGCAAACTAGGATACCATGTCACATTTAGTTTTCATGTCTCCTTCATCTCTTTCAATCTGTGACAGTGTCTGTCTTTCCTCGTTTTTCATGATCTTGACACTTTTGAAGAGTGCCTTAGATCTCTCTCTGCTCATCTGAGAAATCATAGGAAAACTATCTTTTAATCTACTTAAGTAAAGTTTGTTCTACCAATAAATGCTATAAATTTTGTGATTTTTTTTAATAATAATTAAAAAAATTTGAAGTCATTCATTAGGTTAAAAATGTTTTACCATACATTTCATTTCATGTCTCTGTGATATGTCCTTTATCTCTTGCTAGGAAGTTATCATTTTGCCATCTCAAGTCTAAGTACAGAATACTAAATCAGCTTCATCCTCACCATCTAATTAACCAACTGTTCAACAGCATATCACCATTTCTCATCCAACATCTCAAATTTCAACTAGAATAAAAATTAAAACAATTTATATTCTCAAATTTTCCTAACATCTTATGCTCAAGTTCTTTCAAAATGTTTTGTTTATAGAGATGTCAAATTTGTATAGCTGCATAACTAATACCTGTTAATTTGTATAAAGTCATTGTTGAGTTATTTTCTCTTCTATGACAGAAGTCATTATTCTATTGTCATGTATTTTGAGTAGATAAGCACGTTTTCTTTAGTTAGTGGAATTTTATTGAGTACAGAAAACAATGTAAATATTTATTCAAGTAGTATATAAAAAGAGAGATGCACTTTTATATAATAGGTCAACTTAAGAAATTTTACATACCTATCTACAGAAGATTTAAGTTATTTTAATATTCCATCTATTCTGATTTTATTTCTAATTTTTTAACTTCATGAAAAGTGTGTTCACAAGGTTGACAAAATGAGCTTAAAAACACAAGGTTAAAAATATACTCAACTAAACAAATACATTTTCTGTAAAGATTATCTTTTCTGAGTGTTTAAATCTGTAAATAAAGTTGTTGAAATGTTTCATTCATGTTTCTGGCATTAACACCAATACTGACTTCAAATTAAATGCTTCAATAAACAAGGGTCTAATTATTTTTTTGGGGGGGTCTAATTATTTTACCTGACTGCATATTCAAATAATGCTTTTTATATTGTTAAATTTTCACTATCCATTTTTCTTTTATAATTCATTGTTTAAAGCATACAGGTATCAACATAAAAGCAAATCAATAGATTAGGAAAATACATTTTTTATTCATGCTATTTTTTGCTTAAATGTGAATCTCATAATGCAACAGTTGCATCAACACTCTGTTATTACAGAAAATTTTCATCACCATTGGAGGAAAATACATATCTATTAGCAGTCACTGCCTCTTCCTTCTTCTCTTCTTTCCCTGAAAACCATTGCTTTATGCTGTTCTCAGGGAAATGCCAATTCTGATTTTACATATAAATGGGATCACAGAGAAAGCCTTTTCACTAACTTATATGTTTAAAGATTCAACCATGTTGTGGCATATATCCACACTCCACTTTTAACTATGAATATTGTTCCAGTGTATCGATATACTATTAATGTATTTTATCTTTTCATCAATTAATAGATATTTGGGCTGCTTCCATTTTTTGGTTATCATGAATAATGCTGCCATAGATATTCAAGTACAAGTTTTTATATGAACACATTTTCAATTTTGAGGGTATATACATAGGAGTTGAATTGTCAAATCATATGCTAACTCTATGTTTAACTTATTGACCAATCTACAAATTCAGTGATTTTTCTCTTCTCTCTGCTCAAATTGGCTGTTTCATCAGTAATTTAAAAAAAAAATTAGCAATTAAACTTTACAACATCCAGAATTTCTATTTGGTTCCCTGTTATCTCTTTGTTGATGTTCTCCATTTGTTGAGACACTATTCTCATTCTTTAATTCTTTGGACATATTTTTTTTAGTTCTTTAGCATATTCTAAAAATTTGATTTTAAAAATTTGTCTAGTAATTGTCTCATGCATCCAACCTGGGCTGCTGATCTGTTTCACTATAGATAATACACAGGCTGGATGCATGAGACAAGTGCTCGGACCTGGTGCACTGGGAAGACCCAGAGGAATCGGGTGGAGAGGGAGGTGGGAGGGGGGATCGGGATGGGGAATACATGTAACTCCATGGCTGATTCATGTCAATGTATGACAAAACCCACTACAATATTGTAAAGTAATTAGCCTCCAACTAATAAAAACAAATAAAAAAAAAATTTGTCTAGTAATTCTTATGCCTCAACATACTCAAAGACAGTTTCAGTTGATTGTCTTTTTTCTTCTATGTACAAGCCTATATATCTTGTTTGTTTGCTTGTTTGTATATTTTTCTTAATTTTTGATTGAAAACTATACATGTAAATAATATAAAGTGGCAATGCTGGAAATTATATTCTTTCTCCTCTCCAGAGTTGCTGTTTGTTGCTTGTTTCTGGATATGAGTCTGCGTTTTTTGTCATTCATGGACACTGATGTGTTTGATTGGTTAGCTTAGGGGTCAGCTAGTGTTTCCACAGAAATTTTCCTAAATGTCTGAAATCAGTAATTCAACCAGTCTTTGCCAAGGGGTTCTGTACGTGTACTTGTGTGTGTCTTTACACTTCACCAGGAATTTTCTTTATTTTAGCCTTTACTTCTTAATTGAGCAGAGCCTCAAGATTTTATCTACAGATAAAAGTTTAAAGCTTCTTAGGTCTTTCATAAGTTTGTGCTCTCCTACTATGCACATAATCCTATGACTGCAATTTGACCTTCCAGATTCTCAGGAATATTACGTTGCATTTCTAAGCCCTTATAAACATCTCATTCTCCACCACTCCCTTTCAAGTTTGTCTATAATTTGCTATAGAAGCTATCCACTGCACTAGGAAGCCAAAGAATTAAATAACTGACTTCAATCGTTATTGGTAATTATCTCATGGAATATGTTTTTGAACTGGGTAAATTCTGAGTCAGGTCAAATATATCAGCTGAAAAATCAGCAAGTGGTTTTTCCCAGGAAATTTAAAATAATGACAATTATCTGAGAATGAGGCCTTGAAAAAACTTTCAATCACATTCTGACCCCTCAGGTAGCTGCCTGGCTACAGGCTTTTATCTTGGGACTAATAAAACTATCTTGTTAGTTTTTAAAGCTACTGCACAACCTGGTAAAAATAAGAATAGAGTCATTAAAATGCTACAAACTGTGCTGTTCTTATAGAGATTCAGCCATTTTCTTGAACTAAAACTTCCCATTGCTGCATGCCTCTTGCCAATTTTCAGAAGTCCGAAAAATTTAATTTTGAAATTTCTGTGCAGTATTGTCATTGATTTTATGGAGAGAATTTCCAGTGGTCTTCACTCTGCCATTTCCCAGCTATCACTTCACAGTATTACTTTAAAGTGTCAACACAACTTACATGTCAGCTTTCAGTCATTATACAATACATCACCACTACCTACATGATAAGAAAATTCAAGTTGTAATAAGGCATATTACTTTTAAAAATGCCTATAATATTTATCTAAACTGATTTTCCAGTTTTGTAAACCTTTATTACAAAATAAAATAAAACTCTACAAGTGTTAAAATCACATCTACTAAATGTATATAGAATCCAATGCTAGTGAGAAAATTGGGTAATTTTACATTTACTGATATGGAAAATAGTGGTAGATAATTCTGAGTTCAAGTGTTAGATGTACAGGCCCACAAAATAAATTATCTGTTTTGGAAATCATATTAGATCTGGAAAGAACAGACCAGAAAGAGGCTAGAAGATTTTGAGTTGTTCAAGAAATACTTAATATTAGTACTCACTATAATGTCTGAACTCCCTAAATTATATCTCTTCATTCCTGCTTGTTGAAGAGGTGGTGGCACAAGTAATTCTTTCATTCCTACCTCTTTCACAGCTAAAGTCATGTCAGTAACCTATTAGGAAGCAATTAATTCTTTCTCATGCATGTCCCCTAAATTACTGAGTTGTTGATCAAGGCCGTTAACATGACATTGCTTAGGATGCTCAACCTTGCCATTATTGCATGTAATATTCAATATTCTGGCTTATCCTCTCACTGGTGTCAGAGTGAGAATTTTCAATCATCTTCCTTAAGTAGCAATAATCTATATGTATAGATGGATAAACTGCAGATTTTGCAAAGTTTTATTATTTTTCAAAAATAATTCCTCCAGAACACCTCAGGCAGGTCATAAAAAATTCTTTAGATAGTAATATAACATTTATGCTCTCGTGTCAAATTACATAACAGGGTCTACCAGCCCCTTTAAGACACTCTTAGAGACTAGAAAGTGCTGCATGTAATATAGTAACAACAGAAGAATACACCATTTAGTTCTACAGCATCCCCCAATGATTTTTCATGAGCAAGTATGTCAATAACAGATACAACAGTGCTTTTTTTTTTTTTTGTCTTACTTTCCTTCTCTCCCCACTATGTCCAAACACCTCTGCTGCAATTCTGTTTGAGGGTGTTGAGGAGGACGAAATCTTCCTCTACCCTTCTTGGTTCTTTTGGTTGGTCTAAGCATATATTGACATGAGACAGATTAACAAGAAAATCAAACGAAAGTTTGCTCAATGGTAAAGAATCTGCCTGACATGCAGGAGACACAGGAGATGCAGGTTTGATCCCTGGGTCAGAAAGATCCCCTGGAGGAGAAACTGTCAACCCACTCCAGTTTTCTTGCCTGGAAAATGCCATGGACAGATGAGCCTGGCAGGCTATACTCCATGGGGGCTCAAAGAGTCAGACACGACAGATACAAATGAGCTTGCATGAGCACACATGGGAAAGACCCAGGGAAATTGTTAGCTCATCAAAGGGGCTGAAACCCTCAGCTTAGGTACCATCTTCAGCTAAAGGGAACAGTGGGAATAGTGGTTTGGGATGTTCAAGGGGAGGAGGGCAACTGACAACTGAAGTTTTTCCAACTAAAGTTGGAAAAGCAAATGTTTGATAAACAATGTTTTCTGGACCACACAGAGACAATGGGACAGAGAAAGGAATGTTGACAGACTTTGCTGGGTTCCTCCCTGTTCACAAACATGTCCATGCTATAGTTATCTATGGAATAGCTCCCGTTCTGGAATAGGTGCTTCATCTACATTTATTAGGCAGTTAGGGAGAAGGTCAGGAAGTTTCTTCCTGAGTCTTTGTGGCCTTGATTGTTTCAGCTCAGAATATTCTTCATGTGAAGGAGACATTTTGGGGCAGCAAGTTTTACTCCCCTATATGGGTAACTAATTATTGTTTCTGTTGTTGGTGTTAATCTCAGAATTCTAATGTCCCTGTTGAGGCAGTGCTATTTATGTCCCCAGTTATTGCCCAAGGCATTTACAAAATAGTTTCTTTGCAATCAATACAAAAACCAACCCTCTTTTGAATTCTGTGGTTGGCAGAATAAACGCTTGTAAAAAGATGTCCACTTCCTAATTCACAGACCTTTTGAATCTATTAAAGTTACACGTCAAAAAGTAATTAAATTTGAAGAGGGAATTGAGGTTGCTATATTAGCTGATCTTAATAGATGTAAATTTTACTTATTGGCAACTACTGCCTGTGAGACAGCCTGTCAGATAGCTCTGAGGAATTGTTCCAAAGAGGTAAGGGAAGAGTCAGGATATAGAAGAGCTTTTGCTGAAAAACAAAACAAAACATGTAGTTGAATATCAAAACACTACTACTAATCACAAAAACTTCCAGACATCTCAAGTTAATTACTTTTGCTGCTTTTCTCTATATGGGAGGATGCAAGAATCTGGGATCATTGAAATTATTCCTCTGATATGTATCTTAACTACTATGGCCACTATCACACCTTGGGAGACCGCTGTCTACCCTGGCTAATGGCTTGAAGGCAGGCAACATTCCTTGTTTACTGGAATGGCAGGTAACATTCTTTGTTTACTAAAATGGCAAGCAACATTCTTTGTCCACAAACCATTTTAATCACATGAGTTCTGGGAAACAGAAGAGTGAGTCTGAGAGTTATAAAAAGAATCATCATTTATGACCTTGATGATGAAGGAAAGAAGCCTTGAGGCAAAGAATGTGGAATATTCTAAAAGCTATGAATAGCCTTCAACTGACAATCAGAAACTAGACAGGGACCTAGGTAATATATCTTCAAGCAACTGAATTCTGCCAACAAGCCTAATAAAAAGAAAACAGAGGTCTCCCTCAGTCTTCAGAAAAAAATGTATCTCACTCTATACTTTGTTTTTAGCTGAGTGAGACTTAGGTAAGGCTTCTGACATACAGAACTGCAAGACAATGTATTTATTGTTTTTAGCCACTAAATTTGTATTAATGTCTTCTCAAAGCAACAGAAATCTAAATCAAACCCAGACATAAAACGGTAGTCTGAAATGAAAGATAAAATGGATCTGTTGTTGTCCCATTTCTCTCTTCTCTATCAATGTAAAAACTCCTTTATTTAATCTGGGTCAATCAGTTCATCAGATGTACCCATTGCCTAGTCTTAGCACTGGACATAGTTTAGAATCCCTCTATGTTCTTTCCTATTTAACAGTGTTGCAGAGAAGAAGCCAAATTTGACTCCACGTTGAAAACTGTTTCTTTGACTTGCTTTTAATTGCTTTTGGTATTATGTGTTGTTGTTCAGTTGCTCAGTCCTGTCTGACTTTTTGAGACGCCATCGACAGCAGCACGCCAGCCTTCCCTGTCCTTCACTATCTCCTGGGGTTTACGCAAACTCATGACCATTGAGTCAATGATCAATGATGCCATTCAACCATCTCATACTCTGTTGCCCCCTTCTCATCCTGCCCTAATTTCTTCCAGCATCAGAGTCTTTTCCAATGAATCAGCTCTTTGCATCAAGTGGCCAAAGGATTGAAGCTTCAGCTTCAGCATCAGTCTTTCCAATGAATATTCAGGGTTCGTTTCCTTTAGGATTCACTGGTTTGATCTCCTGGCAGTCCATGGAACTCTCAAGAGTCTTCTCCAGCACCCCAGTTCAAAATCATCAGTTCTTTGACATTCAGCCTTCTTTATGGTCCAACTCTCAAATCTGTACATGAGTGCTGGAAAAACCATAGCTTTGACTATGTGGACCTTAGTCAGACAAGTGATGTCTCTGCTTTTAAATATGCAACTAAGTTTGTCATAGCTTTTCTTACAAAGAGCAAAAGTCTTTTAATTTCATGGCTTTAGTCACTGCAAGTGATTTTGGAGTCCAAGAAAATCTGAAACTGTTTCCATTTTTTTCCTATCTATTTGCCATGACGTGATGGGACCAGATGCCATGATCTTAGTTTTTTTTGAATGCTGAGTTTTAACGTCAAAAAAATAATAATAATAAGTTTTTTGAATGTTGAGTTTTGCTATTATAATCATACATAATAGCCTGCTTGAGAGGACCCTGCCCCTCTGCCTTTGTTCAGTTCATAGAGAGATAATCTGACTCTGCCCACCTGTGAACAGCTATAACAAAAAGAAGAGATTGATATCTGCAAGTCTGAAAACCCTTTTTATTTTACTTCCTCACTGCCTTTCCCTCTCTATTCTGCCTTTTGACTTTAGTTCCTTATTTTCTCTCTCTCCGGCTCTTTAAAACAACCTGGCTTCCGAAGCTCCACATGATGGTCTTTTGAGACATTAGTCTGCCATCTTCTCAGTCACAGTTTTCCAAATAAAGTCATGTTCCTTGCCTCAACACCTCGTCTCCTGAAATTATTGGCCTACCATGCAGGAGGAGAGTGAACTTGGACTAGGTAGCAACATTCTAATATGGAAAGTGAGGCCTCAGTTTTGCCTACTCATTTCTTAATTATAATTTTTATACTTCATGGAAAAGTCCGTCAGTTCAGTTCTGTCACTCAGTCCTGTCCGACTCTATGCGACCCTGTGGACTATTGCATGGCAGGTTTCCCATCCATTACTAACTCCCAGAGCTACTCTAGGAAAAGTCTGTACATTTTACTTATTGGCAACTACAACAAAAATCTGTATAGGTTTTGTTGCTAAATGGCTTCTAGACTAATCTTTTACTGGAGGCTATAATTTAGTTTTGCTCAGCACATAGTTTGAAGAAATTTAACATTTTTTGACACATGGGCACAGAAGATAAAAGAGTCTTAGTGTGAGTTAAATGCTAGTTTTTGCATCTTTTTAAGCAGAGAAAATAAAACAACTATATTCAACATTGAGAATTACTCTGCTTCTTAATTTCAAAAGATATTTTAAATGGATATATTTATTTATAATATATAAATACATATTTTCTTACCCAAATGAACTCAATAAACATTATATCATGTGAATATTCTAAACTGGTCATGATTCAGGGAAAAAAGTGATTACTAGATTCTAAGGGCATTTCAGGTCTAAAAGAATTTATAAGGATATTCTTAAAATTATGACATTTCTAATAATATTGTCAATTCTTGAAATTACATCATTCACAGAATCTTGTTTTTGAATGGGTTTGTGAGTTGCTGAGCCGTGTCCAACTTTTTGCAACCCCATTGATTGTAGCTCCTCTGTCCATGGAATTCTCCAGGCAAGAATATTGGAGTGAGTAGTCATTCCCTTCTTCAGGGGAGCTTCCCTACCCACGAAATGAACCCAGGCCTCCTGAATTACAGGCAGATTCTTAACTGCATGAGCTACCAGGGAAGCCCTCATAGAATCTTAGTTGTATTCATTTCAAGCATAGAGTTTAAATTGTTAAATGCTATGTATCAGGTACTAAAACAGTTTAAATTTATGTAGTATGAAAAACACAGGATGCTGTGACCAGTTTCCCCTTACTGATTATATTAAAATCTGAGAGGAGAGATAAATTGAAGGAATAGTTTTTTTGTTGTTGTTGTTGTTTTAAAGAAAACACAGAATTTTATGTTTTGGAAAATTATCTGCCAATTCATGTTACAAAAAAGAGAAAAGTGTGCCAAAACAGGACTTTTCAAATGTTGAATTTTAAGCCAACTTTTTCACTCTCACTTTCATCAAGAGGCTCTTCAGTTTTTCTTCACTTTCTGCCTTCAGGGTGGTGTCATCTGCATATGTGAGGTTACTGATATTTCTGCTGGCAATCTTGAGTCCAGCTTGTGCTTCATCCAGCATGGCATTTTGCATGATGTACTCTGCGTATAAGTTAGATAAGCAGGGTGACAATACACAGCTTTGACAGACTCCTGTCCCAACTTGGAACCAGTCCGTTGTTCCATGTTCTCTTCTAACTTTTGCTTCTTGACCTGCATACAGATTTCTCAGGAGGCAGGGAGGGTTGTCTGGTATTCCCGTCTCCTAAAGAATTTTTCAGTTTGTTGTGATCTACACAGTCAAAGGCTTTGGTGTAATCAATAAAGCAGAAGTATGAGATATCAAGGGAAAAAATAAACATCATCCAAGTTCTTTGCATTCTCTCTGGAAGAAGAGTGCATTTTTGGTTGTATGCAGGATCATTATATTATATAGATATACATATATTATGATAGGCAAAAGTATGACTGTGAAATGGAGTATTTCCTGCCATATCAATGAACAATGATGTCACAGCCATCAGCTATTCTGAACACCCAAATATGAACATCTGAGCCCGGAAAACGTGCCGGAAAACCAGTGCCTGCTCAGCAGCCACTGAGCTGCCTTCACTCCCTACTGGAGCATTGCGGGACTTGGGGAAATGTGAAAAGATGCAGGGTGAAGACCCCAGATAGCTGAGATGCATATGGAAGGAAAGATTTCAGTAAGCCCAGACTCTAGCATCTTCCCATACATTGAAAGGTGCTAAATGTCTGAATTTGAGAAATTGGCTTTCCTTAATTAACAATAATCTTTTGACATTCTGACTACATGCTCCTTGTTGCAAACTTCTCTATAAACTGACTGCTCCCTCACCCCCCACCTCCTTTAACCAGTTCTCTCACAGCTACTTGAGATGCTGTCTCCTGGTTTTGAAGTCCTAAAAATTCCCACTGAATAAAACATAACTCTCAACTTTAAGGCTCCACATATTTTTCCAGTCCACAGATCTTGTTACTTTCTTTATTTGGAGATTAAGTATGGTTTAAAGAGTTGCATATGCTTGCCAAGTTGACAAGGGGTGTACTTGTGATGGTTAATTTTATGTGTCCACTTATCTGGACCACAATGCCCCGGTACTTGGTCAAATATTCTTTCGGTGTTTTTAGATAAGATTTAAATTGCCAGGCTTTAATTAAACCAAATTGGTCTCTGTAAGGTGGGTGAACTTCATTCAGTGAGTGGAAGGCCTGAATAGAACAAAAGACTGCTTTCCCACAAAAAGATGGAATTCTCCATGGTCTGTCCTTAGACTTCAACTGTATCACTGAATCTTCCTGGTTCTATAGTAGACCACTTTAAACCCAATCTAAGAATTTCCAGAGTCACCAGCCTACCAGCCACCAAATTTTGAACTCCATAATCACATGAACTAATTCCTTATGCATAGTATATTTTTTTCTCCCTAAAGAACCCTGACTAATACACTAATACAGAAACTGATGCAGAAGTTTTAAGAAGTTTGTTTAAAACTCAACATTCAAAATTCTCCAAGCCAGGCTTCAACAGTACAAGAGCTGTGAGCTTCCAGATATTCAAGCTGGAATTAGAAGAGAGAGAGGAACTACAGACCAAATTGACAACATTTGTTGGATCATAGAAAAAGCAAGAGAGGTCCAGAAAAGTATCTACTTCTATTTTATTGACTGAGCCAAAGTATAGGGTGTGGATCACATAGTTTGACTGTGTGGATCACAATAAACTGTGGAAAATTCTTAAAGAGATGGGAATACCAGACTATCTGACCTACCTCCTGAGAAATCTGTATGCAGGTCAAGAAGCAACAGTTAGAGCCAGACATGGAACAACCAATTGGTTCCAAATTGGAAAAGGAGTACTTCAAGGCTGTATATTGTCACCCTGCTTATTTAACTTATACATGCAGAGTACATCATGTGAAATGCCAGGCTGGATGAAGCACAAGCTGGAATCAAGATTGTCGTCAGAAATATCAATAACCTCAGCTACGCACATGACATCACTCTTATGGCAGAAAGCAAAGAAGAACTAAAGAGCCTCTTGATGAAAGTGAAAGAAGAGAGTGAAAAAGTTGGCTTAAAGCTCAACATTCAAAAAACTAAGATCATGGCATCTGGTCCCATCACTTCATGGCAAATAAATGGGGAAACATGGAAACAGTGACAGACCTTATTTTCTTAGACTCCAAAAATACTGCAGATGGTGACTGCAGTCATGAAATTAAAAGATGCTTGCTCCTTGGAAGAAAAGCTATGACCAACCTAGACATCATATTAAAAAGCAGAGACGTTACTTTGCCGACAAAGGTCCATCTAGTTAAAGCTATGGTTTTTCCAGTAGTCATATATCAATGTGAGAGCTGGACTAGAAAGAAAACTGAGCACTGAAGAATTGATGCTTTTGAATGTGGTGTTGGAGAAGACTCTTGAGAGTCCCTTGGACTGCAAGGAGATCAAACCAGTCAATCCTAAATTAATCAGTCCTGCATATTCATTGGAGGGACTGATTCTGAAGCTGAAACTCCAGTACTTTGGCCACCTGATGTAAAGAACTGACTCATTGGAAAAGACCCTGATGCTGGGAAAGATTGAAGGTTGGAGTATAAGGGGATAACAAAGGGTGAGATGATTGGATGTCATCACCAACTCAATGGACATGAGTTTGAGCAAGCTCTGGGTGCTGGTGATCGACAAGGAAGCCTGGCATGCTGCAGTCTATGGTGTCGCAATAGTCAAAGATGACTGAGCAACTGACTGAACTGAACTGAATTATGTAATAATAAACAGGCATATCAGATGCTCAAAATTTTGACATATTGAGAAATTTATAATTTAGAAAAAATATCCAGTAATAAGTATTTTGTAATGTGCACAATAATTATAAATGATTTTTAGGCAATGGCTTTTATATGCTATTTTGTAACTCAAACTTGAAAAGTTTTATGATGTGAATTAATCAGATAAGCAAACATTACTAAGCGGTACAACATTATTTTAGATGTAGCAAACAGTGATTGATAAAGACATGGTGAGATATATAATTTTCAAAATTTGAATTGCTATATCTTCAAAATAGACTTCTATCTACTTTGACTGTTTTAAAAAGTGTCTTAGTTTAAAAACTCTTTAGAGAAGGCAATATTTACCTATGATTCCTGAAAACTGTTTATTATTAACATATATTTTGAAAAAATAGTGCATGTATTCTATGAAAAAGTAGAATCAGTTTATAGCCTCACATTTGTTTATTATAGTTTGATATTTATTTGAAAACATAGTAGCATTCCTGTGTGTTTGCATTGATTGTGTTTGTTCTAAAAATTTATAAACATCCATGAAATCTGTATTTAAAAGGAAAGCATAACTCTTTTATTCCAATTTAAATTTCAGCAATGGACTAATTTGAATTCAGACTAGAACCAGTGGCAGTCTGCCAAAGCTATGTGAATATTTAAAAATCTTTCTTGCTGTTGTTTCAACTTATATAGAATACAAATACACACAGAATAAGTGAGCATGTGCATATACAGTCTTTTTATGTGATATTTCATGATACTGTTTCAAAGGCTGAAAAAAAACAGCCCATTTGAATCTCCTTTGTATTATAAAGAGTCTATTAGATGTATATCCAACTACTATCTATCTATATAATTATACATATGTATCTGTATTTCAAACTTTTGGAAAATATATTATTATGTATTATAAATACCACATATACAAATATTCTATACATAGAGACTCACCTTTAACATATAGAATTATATCATTTTATATTGAAATAAATTATAGAATATAATTTTCATTATAACAACCACAGACTAGGAAACTAAGCCTTAGAAATAATTTCTTCTAGCACATATAGATAAGTTCCTCTTTTAAACCTTTCAACAAACTATCAGTAATTATTTTCATTTTAGAGTTAACAAATTTTGAAGAGTCTGTAAAATGGTAACTTTTATGCCTGATGCCTGCAAGGTCATAAATAAAGTAGAACAGGCATTTGAATGAATATATGTGTAATTCCAAATAACATGCATGCCCTTTCCAACAAAAATATACCAAACGTAATCTCTATGAACAATTATGCAAGCAATTAACACTTAAAAAAAAAAAAGGTTTATTTTTCCAATTAAAATAATATAGGCAATTGCATTTGTGAACTCCATTACTACAGAGGGCATATTTACAGAAGATCTGTAAAATTCTTATGATTGATGCAAAAATTTATATGGGAAAAAAAAATAAGCTCTTTTCCAGTTTGCATAATACATATCACCAACTATTCATTACTCAAAAGATCTCTTTGTTCCTTTCATGTGGAAAATAATTGAAAAATCTTCTTGAGTATTTATCACTACAATGTGTGTGAAGTTTGAGATATCTCTCCCAAGACATTTTCATATTTTTCAAAATGCACTCCTGCAAATTACCATTTGAGAATGAGACAATATGTAGCAGCAATTGGTTCCACTATTAGCTTTGACTCAGGCAAAATGAAAGATTGAGGTAATCGGAATAGTCCATCAGAATATGGACATAAGTGGTGCTGATCTTAATGTAGACTTGTGACTTGAAATGTACATGTAATTTTAAGTAGAAAATTGTCTGTAAAATATTACTATCATCACTGAAAATTTATATCAGGGAGAAAATAATGGACAAGATTTTTGTAAACATTAATTTTAACAATTCTTATGGACAGAATATTTATGTGTGCCCCCCCCCCCACCAAATCCACATGTTGAAATCCTATTCCTCACTGTAAAGGTTTTAAGAGGTGGGACCTCTGAGAGGTAGTTAAGATTAACTGAATTCTTGAAGGTGGACTTCTCATAACTCTATTTAAAGCCCTTTTAAGAATCACAAAAGCATTTGCTTCCTCTCTTTCTGCCATATGAGAGCACAGAGAGAAGTTAGCAGCCTGCAAACAGGAAGGCGGCTCTCATCAGAACCCAAGCACACAGACACCTTGATTTCAGACTCCCAGCCTCCAGAATTGTGAGAAATACATTTCTGTTGTTTATAAGTCATCCAGTCTATGGCCTTTTGTTCTAGTAGCCCAAAATGACTAAGACAATAACTGTATTTTAGATTTTGCTTTATGGGATTAATTTCAATACATTGACATAGGCTGAAACTCATGGTGCATTTCTGCATGCTTTTCCTCTTTTTCCATCTCTTACATTTTTTTTTTCTGTCTTTTACATTTTATGGAACTGGATAAAACCTTATTTGTCTTTATTTCTCCATTTTTAAAACATCATTTATAAATAATCTATGGAATTTTTGTATTAAGCTGATGTTTTCCACACAAATACACACAAACAATCCCCTACGTACAGGCCACTGGGTATTCTACCTCTAAATCTGTTGAAGCAGCTGTGTTAGAAGATCTTTGAGACAGATATTTTATTTGTACTAAAAGGAGTTTTGCTGCAAACATACAACTTCCATTAACCTAAATAATCAAAGAACACTGCTATTATTTCTCAGAACTATAGTTGGAAAAAATATTTAATTAATTCATTTTCAGAAGAGCATTACTGAAATGTCACTACCTGGTCATTTGCTTCTTGAAAAAAACTAAAAGGATATTGTTTTCCATAATACTTTTTATGGTAGTGACTTCAGTTTCCAAGATGGCCTTAGAATTACTGATCCATTAAAGAAAATTTTTCCATTTATTCCAGGAAGGCTAATGATAATTTTGAAACCCCAAACTCCCACTTCACATCCTTCAGTGTTCTGAGAATAAACTGTTGTTTATTGTGTCCTAGTAGGTATATGGATTTTTTTTTTCTGAATAGTTTTTTGGAAATGTCTTGACACAATAAAAACGGTAAAGTTTTAAGGAACTCTTTATCATTGAAGATGTAGCTCCTTTTGCCCAGATTTGCTGTTACAATAGATACATCAAGCTCAGAATTTCTCCAGTTTTCTACCAATGTGTGCTTTTTTTTTTTTTTTTTCCTGCTTCAGGAATCCAATACAGGATAACCAACTTGTTTATTTTCATGCCTTCACAGTTTCCTCTGGTTTGTAAATGTTTCTCAGGTTTTCTTATTTCACATGACTTGTGCAATCTTGCGGAGTTCTGGCCATGTATTTTGGAGAAGCTTTTTTCAAGTTAGGTTTGTCTGATGCTTTCTGTATGGGTAATTTCACAAAATGTCTTCAAGCTCACCATATGTTTATTTTATCTGTCCTGCGGAGACTATCAATGAGTCCATCAAAGGCAGCCTTTATTTCTGTTACATGGTTACTAATTTCTCTGTCATGTTTATTTTATTGGGGAGGAAGTTGGCTTTTTTTCTTACAGTTTCCATATCTTTCCTGAAATTATCTGTTTCTGTGGGTCCCATTAGAGTCTTTAACATATAAATCATAGCTATCTAAACCTCTGTGCCTGGTAGTTCCCATAACTGTGTCGTATCTGTGTTTGATGGTCAAAATGGATTCATCTATTCAGAGTGTTTTTTCTTGAGTTTGGTATGCTTGGTAATTGCTGGATGGAAGTTGGACATGTTGTATCAGATAATAGACACAGGGGACTTATTTTTAATGCTTAGAGAAGCACACTATTTCCTTCTCCTGGGCCTTTAGTATGAGGATTGAGTGAATCTATTCAGGAGTCAGATTTTCTATAAAGTTTGTCGTTACTCTGATTACCAGAGTTGGAATTTTTCTTGTTTTGTTCACTGAATACATCAAATTCCTATAGTAATAGAGTTTTTTTTTTTTTTTTTTTAATCTCCTTGATTGGGTTTTGGGCTTTCCTTTGTTCTGCTTCCCCAAAAGTGCCTCTTTGTTGCAGCTTTCCTAATTTTTCCACCGTATTAATAGCTTTTCCTTGGGACTTTGTTAGTATGGTGCTGAAGGGGAAGGGTCAGAGGGAGAATTCGATGATGTTCCGATCTTCTTGGAACATCTCAAGCTTCAGCTTATGGACCTGAGCTGACAAGATAGACTTCACAGGTTTTCTTTCCCTCCTCTAGGGATTGAGTTTCTTTTTTCTGGGATCTATCCAACTGCAGCTGAGGTCCTCTAGTACAGTTTACAGTTTAGGAGTTGTTCCCTCTGCAGATTGAATCCTTGGTTACCTGAGGGATATAAGAAAAATGAGTCCTGGCAGAATATGGCTTTCCTGGTCATCCAACAGCTGCTGTGGAAATTCTGCCCAGCAGAATAAATTATTTGTTCCATAGGGAACACAGATTTACACAAATTTCAAAAGTAGCTGTTTTTCCTCTCCACCAAGTAGCGCCATGTAGTGGAGGGAGGTTATCTCTAAATTCTCTTCAATCCTTCTTTTATGAGCCAGATGGATATCCTTCAAGTAAAAGTCTGCAAGCGGGTGGGAACTTCCCCATGTCTGTGGACAACGGGAGTTTCACAGCTATGTCACACTTAAACTTTAGCAATATCTAAAACATTCTTATAGGGACATTAAAATTTATGATTTTGTATATCATGTGGCATTTCCACAAGTACCTAAAAGCTCAGGTTTCCCCCTTGATTCACCATTCTCTGATTTAGGTTCTCTGACGTGTTCAACAAAAGCCATTAGTGTACGGTTCACCTTCTGTCTTATTGCGAATATGGGAGAGTGAAGTGTTTCTAGCTCTATATTTTTGAGATGAATCCTGGTATCATAATGCTGATAAATGTTTAATGTATCTGTGAAGTCATTAGATAGCTAACAAACAAATAAGAACTTGTGCAGTTAAGATCCTGAAAAGTAGGGAAAACCAAAATTGTGAGTCTTATGTGGTATTACTTTTCCCTTCTGGTGAATGATGAATGTGAAATGTTTAAGCTTTAGGGAAGAAAAAAATGGCGAAACATAAGCTGCATCTATAGAGAGTGGAAAGGAGGGTATAACTGACACTTTTTGGATGAAACCATGGTGGGCAAACATTAACAGCAAGCATACATCAGAAATAGACCACTCTTCACAGGAATCAAAGCCCAGTTATAATTAATTTAAATTATGTTGATCTATGATTGATTTTGCCTCTAGCCCAGCTGACAGCCTGAAGCAAAATTAAATCCTCAATGGGGAAACATAAGCCAGAGCTTTGAGTTATCTACATGATTTTTCATAAAGAAGAACCATCTTTCCATCTGAATGACAGAACTATAAAAACACAGGGCTATCTCCAAAAATATGAACACAAAGTTGAACAGCAGAAAAAGATCAAAGAAAGATAATATAATACAATTATTAAATACAAATTTCAATATTATTGTACATAATATGCTCAGGGAAATGGAACATAAGATGGAGAAAGCAAGCAGGGAATCAGCAACTATAAAAATAAAGCAAACAAATATCCCAGAATTTTTTTAATACAACAATTGAAATTAAGAATTCAGTGAATGAGTTTAAGAGGATTTGGGGGATCCTAAGAGAGAACTGGTGAACTAAAATACAGTTCAGAACAATATAAACATACTAAAGCACATAGGGATTAAAGGATGGGACCTAAAATAAGAGACTAACAGATGTACACAAACTGGGATAAAAGTGATGCTATTCATGCAGTAGAAAAATAATTCCTGCAGTTCTGACAAATGTGAGAGAAATAAATTTTTAAGCATTTGTCAGGGAAAGCATATTAGTGATAAATGCAAACAAATTTTTCCTATGTGAAATAACAGTATTCACCTGTTGATCTTAAATAGATGGGGAGTTAAAATATACGCTAATAGTACAATGGTTAACAGAGAGATTAAAAAAAAAAAGATTTGCGAGCTCTGATCAGCATCACTTGTCCCTTTATACATATTGCTAAATTCAAAGTGATGGCTAAAATGTCAATAAATTAAGTAAAACTTAATCTAGATTCATAGGGGCTGATGCCTCTTTATATAACATAAATGGATGATGTTATATTCATCTTTATAATAAAAATCATATTAAAACCTTTACAGATAACACTAAAAGTAAAGGAATGCTTAAGTAAATGCTAATGAAGGGGAAATATCTTCATAAAATTAAGGGATTATTAATATTGTGTTTATTCTTATAACATTATAGAAAACTTTAGTAAAGGTCTAGCTATTTTATCCAGAATCTCTCTAATCACAATTATTCTAATATGACAAAAGTGAACACTAGGGTGAAGATATATATTTTTCTCTTGTGAATAATAGCAATATCGACTGGCAATTTGTATTGAGCTGAAACAGTAAATCACATTTGATTTAGGAGGCATTAATCAAATGCAGTGTATCCACGTTTGACTTGTACTTATATATGAGCTCCATGAATATTCAGACATCATTATTTTTAAATATGTAAATAACTGCAGTCCAATTGAATATGAAGTATCCCTAGGTAACATTTACAACTTCAAATACATCATTAAATTTAAAAAGGGAAGTTTTGGAATTTAACTTACTAAGAAGATTGATTTATATAAAATATGATTGAGCCCTTGAATATTAAATATTTTTTCTAACCACTTTTCCCCATATTCTTGCCAAAATAGAACAGAAAATATATGTACAACAAAATGAAATACTGAGCATCACGATGAAGCATTTTAAATCATATCACCTTTACCATAGTCATATGTATTTTTAATATTCTTAAAAATGTTTACTTTCTTTTCTTTTTAGTGAAACTTACCTTTCTAAAAGGATATGGAAAATCTCATGGCTTTTCATGGGTCAAAACTTAATAACACCTTTCAAATATAGAATTAATAACTGGTCAGTAGGCAAATACCTATAAAAAAGCTTGTGGCAAATACTTCACAAATATTAGGGTGAAGGAAATATGGTGTAGTATATTTGTTTCCCTAAACTACATAAACTGCTGGAGAAAAAAGAGGAAGACATAAATTATAGTATTATTGAATAAGTACTCAATAAATGCGTTATGCTGAAAAGACTAAGGTCAAAAGAAAGAGGAATGGAAAACAGTAACAGAGGGTGAGAGAAAATGTTGTAGACAACAAAAACTATTTAAGGTGATGGTTAGAGAATTTTAGATTTCATATATCTGCTTCCAAATAATTAATTTACCTGCTGTTTTTCAAATACACTAAGCCTCACTAGAGAAGATTTAAATATTACTAAATTTTGATTAAATTCTCAATGATAAAGAACATCTGTCAAATGTCAAGACTAATAAGGATACTGTTTACAGTTCAGTGACAGAGAGTAAATGCAGGGCAATAAAAAAGGGCAACTGAATGATGGATTTTAGGATACAGAAAATATTCTAATGCCATCAATGCTTTGGATTATTAAATAAAAGTAGCCATATTAGAGAAAATATGTGTATAACTTTGAGATTCCATTTACCATTCACTTTATTAATTGCCAGATAAGATTTAGTTGAGCTGATTCTGAGACTAGTTTTGGGATTGATCATTTCTGAAGGTTCTTCTTCACTTGTTTGTTCAGTTGTGCTAATATAAGTAATTAAAGAGATTTGACAGTTGCATGCACAGCTCCTTATTTCTAACATATTTATCATTAAATGAAAAATAATAGCAATAGATCAAGAAACTCTGTAAGATTAAGATGAAAAGACATTATCATGAAACTAAGCATTTACATGAAATGGGTGAAAAAATGGTCTTTTAACTTTGAGATTACAATTTATCCTACCTTTTCTTTTATTGGAGGGATTAATAAATATTTCATTACATGTGAAAGATCACACCAAGATTATGTGCTGTGTATTTACAAGAATTATGTCTGATTACACATACATACATGCATAAATAAATAGAGTTTTCAAATAAACCCAAGAATAATAAAAAGAAAATATTTTTAGGATTGATTAATAAATTGTTCCTAGAAAAAATTAAAGGAAAAAAAGAACAGTGAGAAATGTGTTAATAATTTTACTTAAAATTAAATTATATTAATTATTTTAGAAGTTTTGAAAAATCATTTGTACTATGTTCAGTGGTCATATAGCTCAGCTGGTAAAAGAATCCACCTGCAAAGTAGGAGACCACAGTTTGATTCCTGGGTTAGGAAATACACTGGGGAAGGGATCAGCTACTCACTCCAGCATTCTCAGGCTTCCCTTGTGGCTCAGTTGGTAAAGAATCTGTCGGCAATGCAGGAGACCTGGGTTCAGTCCTTGGGTTAAGAAGATCCCCTGGAGAAGGGAAAGGCTACCCACTACAGTATTCAGGCCTGGAGAATTCCATGGACTGTAGAGTCCATGGGGTTTCAAAGAGTCGGACACGATTGAGTGACTTTCACATTCATTTTTCACTTTCTGTGGTCATAACATCCTTCTGCCAAAATAAAATTCTCATAGAATATCAAGACAGGAAGGAAAAGATACAAAGAATGTTAAAATATAGGATAGAAGCCTTTGGTCTGTTAAGAATATGTTGAATGTGTGTATGAGAACCAATGTTTAAACTATTAATATTTGCATTTTAATGTTTAAAATATTTGGAATTTGCCAGCTGAAAATAATTTAATTTTGAGGATATGATTAAACTATTTTATTATTCTTTGGCATGAATATCAGAGAAGTGAGGCAGGGTCCTCTAAATGATGATCTCCTCCAAGTTTACTTTATTTACCATTCCTCAACTTGTATGTCTTCAAGAGATGGGAATACCAGACCACCTTACCTGCCTCCTGAGAAAGCTGGATGCAGGTCAATAAGCAACAGTTAGAATCAGACCAAATTGGGAAAGGATGTATATTTTCAAGGATGTTATTGTTATCATACTTATTTAATGTATATGCAGAGTACATCATGCGAGCTGTGGGACTGGATGAAACTCAAGCCGGACTCAAGATTGCCAGGGAAATATCAATAACTCAGATATGCAGATGGCACCAAGCCAATGGAAGAAAGAGAACAGGAACAAAAAAGCCTCTTGACCAAAGTGAAAGAGGAGAGTGAAAAAGCTGATTTAAAATCCAGCATTCAAAACACCAAGATCATGACATCTGGACTCATCACTTCATGGCAAATAGATGGGGAAAAATGGAAACAGTGACAGACTTTATTTCCTTAGGCAAGAGAATCACTGTGGATGGTGACTGCGGTCATGAAATTAAAAGACACTTGCTCTTTGGAAGAAAAGCTGTGACAAACTTAGTGCATTAAAAAGCAAAGACATCACTATGCCAACAAAGGTTTGTCTACTCAAAGCTACTGTTCATAGGGTACTCAAGGCAAGAAATCTGAAGTGGTTTGCCATTCCACTGAAAGATGAACTCCCCAGGTTGATAGGTACGCAATATGCTATTGGAGATCAGTGGAGAAATAACTCCACAAAGAATGAAGAGACAGAGCCAAAACAAAAACAACACCCAGTTGTGGATGTGACTGGTGATGGAAGTAAGGTCTGATGCTGTAAAGAGCAATATTGCACAGGAACCTGGAATGTTAGGTCCATGAACCAAGGCAAACTGGAAGTGGTCAAACAGGAGATGGCAAGAATGAACATCGATATTTTAGGAATCAGAGAACTAAAATGGACTGGAATGAGTGAATTTAACTCAGACCACCAATATATCTACTACTGTGGGTAGGAATCCCTTAGAAGAAATCGAGTAGCCATCATGGTCAACAAAAGAGTCTGAAATGCAGTACTTGGATGCAGTCTCAAAAATGTCAGAATTATCTCTGTCTGTTTCCTAGGCAAACCATTCAATATCACAGTAACCCAAGTCTATGCCTCGACCAGTAATGCTGAAGAAGCTGAAGTTGAATGGATCTATGAAAACCTACAAAACCTTCTAAAACCAACAGCCAAAAAAGATTTCCTTTTCATTATAGGGGACTGGAATGCAAAAGTAGGCAGTTAGGGGCTACCTGGAGTAACAGGCAGATTTGGCCTTGTTGAACAAAATGAGGCAGAACAAGGATAATAGAGCTTTGCCAAGAGAATGTACCAGTCATAGCCAACACCCTCTTTCAACAACACAGGAGAAGACTCTATACATGGAAATAACCAGATGGTCAATACCAAAATCAGATTGTTTATATTCTTTGCAACCAAAGATGGAGAAGCTCTATATAGTCAGCAAAAACAAGACTGGGAGCTGACTGTGGCTCAGATTATGAACTTCTTATTGCCAGATTCAGAGTTAAACTGAAGAAAGTAGGGAAGACCACTAGACCATTCAGGTATGACCTAAATCAAATCCCTTACAATTATACAGTAGAAGTGAGAAATAGATTTAAAGGACTAGATCTGATAGACAGAGTGCCTGATGAACTATGGACGGAGGTTCATGACATTGTACAGGAGACAGGGAGCAAGATCAACCCCAAGAAAAAGCAATGCAAAAAAGCAAAATGGCTGTCTCAGAGGCCTTACAAAGCTATGAAAAGAAGAGAAGCAAAAAGCAAAGGACATAAAGGAAAGATATACCCTTGAATGCAGAGAGCCAAAGAATAACAAGGAGAGATAAGAAAGCCTTCCTCAGTGACCAGTGAAAGAAATAGAAGAATATAATAGAATGGGAAAGACTAGAGATCTCTTCAAGAAAATGAGAGGTACCAAGGGAACATTTCTTGCAAAGATGTGCTCAATAAAGGACAGAAATTATATGGACCTGACAGAAGTAGAAGATATTAAGAAGAGGTGGCAAGAATACACAGAAGAACTGTTCAAAAAAGATCCTCACAACTCAGATAATCATGATGGTGTAATCACTCACCTAGAGCCAGACATCTTGGAATACAAAGTCAAGTGGGCCTTAGGACGCATCACTATCAACAAAGCTAACGGAGGTATGGAATTTCAGTTGAGCTATTTCAAATCCTAAAAGATGGTGCTGAGAAAGTGCTGCACTCAATATGTCAGCAAATTTGGACAACTCAGCAGTGGCCACAGGACTGGAAAATGTCCGTTTTTCATTCCATTCTCAGAGAAATGCAATGTCAAAGAATGTTCAAAGTACCACACAACTACACTCATCTCACATGCTAATAAAGTAATGCTCAAAATTCTCCAAGCCAGGCTTCAGCAATATGTGAACTCTGAAATTCCAGGTGTTCAAGCAGGCTTTAGAAAAGGCAGAGTAACCAGAGATCAAATTGCCAACATCTGCTGGATCATCAAAAAAGCAAGAGAGTTCCAGAAAAATATCTATTTCTGCTTTATTGACTATGTCAAAGTTTTGACTCTGTAGATCACAATAAACTGTGGAAAATTCTGAAAGAGATGGGAATATCAGAACACCTCACCTGCCTCTTGAGAAATCTTTATGCAGGTCAGGAAGCAACAGTTAGAACTGGACATGGAACAGACTGGTTCCAAATAGGAAAAGGAGTACGTCAAGGCTGTATATTGTCACCTTGCTTATTTAGCTGATATGCAGAGTACATCATGAGAAACACTGGGCTGGATGAAGCACAAGCTGTAATCAAGATTGCCGGGAGAAATATAAATAACCTCAGATATGCAGATAACATCACTCTTATGACAGAAAGTGAAGAACTAAAGAGCCTTTTGATGAAAGTGAATGGAAGAGAGTGAAAAAGTTGGCTTAAAGCTCAACATCAGAAAACGAAGATCATGGCATCAGGTTCCATCACTTCATGGCAAATAGATGGAGAAACAGTGGAAACAGTGGCAGACTTTATTTTTGGAGGCTCCAAAATCACTGCAGATGGTGACTGCAGTCATTAAATTAAAAGACACTTGCTCCTTGGAAGAAAAGTTATGCCCAACACATACAGCATATTACAAAGCAGAGACATCACTTGGCCCACAAAGTCCATCTATCAATGCTATGATTTTTCCAGTAGCCATGTATGGATGTGAGAGTTGGACTATGAAGAAAGGTGAGTGCAGAAGAATTGATGCTTTTGAACTGTGGTGTTGGAAAAGAGTCCTATGAGTCCCTTGGACTGCAAGGAGATCCAACCAGTCCATCCTAAAAGAAATAGTACTGAATGTTCATTGGAAGGACTGATGCTGAAGCTGAAACTCCAATACTTTGACCACCTGATGTGAAGAGCTGACTCACTGGAAAAAACCCTGGGTATGATTGAAGGCAGGAGAAGGGTCAACAGATGATGAGATGGTTGGATGGCATCACCAGTTCAATGGGCATGAGTTTGAGTAAACTCCAGGAGTTGGTGATGGACAGGGAGGCCTGGTATGCTGCAGTCCATGGGGTCACGAAGAGTCAGACACAACTGAGCCACTGAACTGAACCTAACTGAACTCAAAGCTATGATTTTCTAGTAGTTTTGTTCGGTATGAGAGTTGTATCATAAGGAAGGCTGAGCACTTGATAATTTATGCTTTCCAACTGTGGTATTGGACGAGACTCTTGAGAGGCCCTTGGAAAGCAAGGGATCAAACCAGTCAATCCTAAAGGAAATCAAACTTGAATATTCATTGAAAGTACTGATGCTGAATTTGAAGCTCCAAAACTTTGGTCCTTGATAGGAAGAGCCTATTCATTGGAAAAGACGGTGGTGATAGTGAAGACAGGAGCAGAAGGGGACAACAGAGTAAGAGATGGTTGGGTGGCATCATTGAATCAATAGACATGAGTTTGAGCAAACTCTGGGAGATAGTGAAGAACAAGGAAGATTGGCATTCTGCAGTCCATGGGGTTGGAAAGAGTTGGATACGACTGAGTGACTAAACAACAACAACAAAGCCTATACACCTTCAATGAGCAACATCCCTAGGAAAGAACTTTGACCTGCCTAGGTTCTGACTCCTGTTCTTCCCATGCCTGGCCTTCACTCTCTGGCATAGAAGCACTCACCAATGTCTAGTGAGAAAACATGGCCACACCACAACAGTCTGCCTGCCTTATTTAACCCTATCTGGTAGCTTTAGATTGATTCTTTCATGAAGGGAAAAATAGGAGGACAAGTAAGGAAAAGGAGAATGGTAACACATTCTAAAATTGCTAATCAGGTTAATTAACACAAAATAAAATTCACTCATTTTAAGTGCACAGCTCAATGAATCCACACAATGTAGCTATACCTTATTTTTTTCATCTCCCTCAAATTTTCTTGTGTTCCCGGCAGTTGATCTTTTTGGCCCCTGTAACATGGAAAAACTGGCTTGCTTTTTGTTCCTATAGTTTTGCCTTTTCTAAAGTTGCTTGTAAATAGAATCATAAAGTGCATAATTGTTTTTTTCTGTCTAGCTTCTGAAAATGGTAGATTAATGTTGAGGTTAATCCATGTTGTACATACCAATGGCATTTTCCTTTCACTATAATTTGTTCATTCACCAGTTGATAGATATTCTGATTTGGGATATTAAGATGAACATTGCTATGAACACTTGCATCTAAATATTTGGGATAACATGTTAATTATTTGTCTTAGATTGAAAAGCAGAGACATTACTTTGCCAACAAAGGTCCGTCTAGTCAAGGTTATGGTTTTTCCAGTAGTCATGTATGGATGTGAGAGTTGGACTATAAAGAAAGCTGAGCGCCAAAGAATTGATGCTTTTGAACTGTGGTGTTGGAGAAGACTCTTGAGAGTCCCTTGGACTGCAAGGGGATCCAACCAGTCCATCCTAAGGAAATCAGTCCTGAATATTCATTGGAAGGACTGATGTTGAAACTGAAACTGCAATACTTTGGTCACCTGATGTGAAGAGCTGACTAATTTGAAAAGGCCCTGATGCTGGGAAAGACTGAAGGTGGGAGGAGAAAGTGGCAATAGAGGATGAGATGGTTGGATGGCATCACTGACTTAATGGACATGAGTTTGAGTAAACTCCAGGAGTTAGTGATGGACAGGGAGGTCTGGAATGCTGCGGTCCATGGGGTTGCAAAGAGTTGGACACGACTGAGCAACTGAACTGAACTGAACTTCTAGGTTTTTTGGTAAATACATTTAAAACTTTTATTATTGATTGATTGATTCATTTATTCACTCATGTTTGTTGTGCCCTTGATAAGAAATCCTTATCTAACTGAAAGTTGCAAAGGTTTGCCCTCATTTTTAAATTTCACACATTTTGTGTTTTATCTCACATATAGGAGTATGTTTCATTTCGAGTTAATTTTTGTAGGGTGTTAGCTAAGTTTTGTGCATCATTTTTTCCATAGTCATATACAACCGTTCCAGCACTATTTGTGAAAAGTACAAAGTGCCTTGGACTACACTGAAATTTTATCAAAAATCAATTGACTGGATTCTCTGGTTTGTTATGCTTTATAAGAAACAGTTGAACTGTTTCCCAAAACTGTCATACTATTTAAAATCTCCCCAACAACGAATGAATGCTCTAGGTATTCCCATACTTTCCAATAATTACTACTGTCATCCTGTTAAATTTTAGCTATGCTTTTGTGTGTAAACCTTTCTCATTGAGCTTTCAATTTACATTTCATGAAACCTACTTATATTGAGAAATTTTAATGGGCTTATTAGCCATTCTTTTTACATTAAATTGAATTCACATAAATGCAGTTTGGTGAGTTTAGCCACATCTTTTTTTGTTCAAAAAACTGTTCAAAAATTTTCCCTCTTTTTATTGAGATTTTTTTCTCATTGAATTGTAAGAGTTACTTAAATAATCTGAACAGATGACTTCCTAGATATTTTGTGAAGTTTGTACTTTAACTTTTCATTTTATCAACAGTGTCATGAAGGCAATTTTAATTTTAAAAATTTAACTATTGCTTGAATGATTAATTTATTCACTCATGCTTGTTGTGCCCTTGCTAAGAAATCCTTACATAACTAAATGTTCCAAAGATTTGCCCTCATTTTTAAATTTCACACATTTTGTGGTGAAAGTTTGATTGTGCCTATTTTAATAGCTCTCTGTTTTGAATATTTCAGTCTTTTTTTGGTAAAACAAGCTGAGATGATTTAAGGTTGACAGTCAAACTGCCAACTGTGAATTTCTTAACTTCATTACTCTTTCATACTCATGATGAGGACAATCTCAGTTCATATTTATATTATTCAACAGAACTTTGTTCAAGAAGGTACTTTTATATACCTTGAATATTATTTTTATTGGCCATAATATATACCTAATGGAAAGTTTGGGTTTAGGGTTGTTGGGGTGGTTAGGTGTAAATTCATGAAAAAACACTAAAATTAAGACAAGTATAATGATATAGTTATTTATTTTAGTTATTTATGATTTAGTTAGTGATACTCATAGCATATTTCTTCCAGAAATTAACCATAGATGCCATATATGTCAAATCTGCATATGCTCTAATTATGCTGTTGCTACTGAGCCAGTAAGAGATTTCCTTTAGGGGTAAGTGGCTCCACTGATTTGTGCTAGTGATTCTGCATATTTAGATCAGTATTTGGTGCTTTTGAACTTACATGAGCATATGACTGCATGTACTACTTTTTCTGAGGGGGGGATAAGAACACTATGCATTATTATCAGCTTGCTTAGAGAAATAGTCTGACTTACTTTATTTTCATTTTGTGTCTCTCAAGGTAAAGTGCATGCTCAAGTGTGAAAACAGGAATAGGGAACAGTTATTTCCCTGAATTGATAGACATGACATGTGTGCACATAGATAGGTAGAATGATTCACAGAAATGGGCTAAGAAGGAAGAAAGGTGAAATGTAAAAGCTGGAACTAATATTATCAACCCAATCTGGTATCTGAGCTCACAAGTTAAATATAGTATCTCTCAAGGTAAAGTGCATGCTCAAGTGTGAAAACAGAAACAGGGGACAGTTATTTCCCTGAATTGATAGACATGACATGTGTGCACATAGGTAGGTAGAATGATTCACAGAAATGGGCTAAGAAAGAATAAAGGTGAAATGTAAAAGCTGGAACTAATATTATCAGCCCAATCTGGTATCTGAGCTCACAAGTTAAATATAGTATTGCAATGTCAGCGTTTCTCCAGCAAAGTAGAACACTATAAATATCCACTGTGTGGAAGAAATATTTGACCTATACAGAAGCACCATCCCCACAGTACTTGCTGCAGAAATTGGATAATGTTTGTAAAGTGGCAGACTTTGGAGTCAGAGCTGAACAGAGATGCTCCATGTAAAGAGGCAATAAAATATGTTGTGGATTTTCAAGTTTGAATTGAAACATTTTACTCATTATACATTTTTAAGAACTACCAGATTTAGCCCAGCATCCTGAGCACAGTCTTAACAGAAACTGTAATATTTCAGTTCCAAACTGTACTAAAATTCTAGTTGGATAATGCAATTCTATAAAAATTATAATCCTAATTGATGAAAAGACACTACTATTTCTCATTTCAAAGCACGTGTTCATGCTTCAGCACTAATGACTTAGGAACACCATAGAATACAATTTATAGAATATTTGTAAATTGATAGACTTATCAATATTTGGGTTTTATTTAATTGTGTTTTGTGTTTTGGGTTGGTCAGAGACACATAAATAGCACAAGTTCATTTAATATTTCTCAGTTGCAGAGAAATCTCTGAATTTTTTTTTTTTTGTATAGAAACAGTTATTCACATTTTTCATAGGACATGATAACATTTGCATTAGGCAGAAGTCTAAGGCAACAGATTTATTAAAATATTATTTACCATATCAGAAACAATTTCTGCCAATTCTGTAAAGGTAGCACTGTGATTGGTACTCCTCTAACATTTGATTTTGTAATCTATTTTACTTCTGTTTAACCTGGAAAAAATGTGTATTTCAGCCATGTTCAGTTTAACAAATCTATTACATCTCAAATTTATTCTTCATGCAATAATCTCATAATTAATGAAAATATTCAAAATTATTAAAGATATGTCATAATCCTTCCACGTGCTAAGTCACTTCAGTCATGTCTGATTCTTTGTGTCCTCATGGATGGTGGCCCACCAGGCTCCTCTGTCCACGATGATTCTCCAGGCAAGAATATTGGAGTGGATTACCATACCCTACTCCAGGGAATCTTCCAGACCCAAGGATCAAACCCACGTCTCTTACTATCTCCTGCCTTGCCAGATGGGTTTGTTACCACTAATGCCATCTGGAAAGCCCAATTCTTCTATAGACGAGATAAATAGGTAAACGTTGTGCTTTTTAACCTATGAAAGTGTTCTCACAGCTACAGCAAAAGCAAGTGGTAAAATACAAATCGTCTTAATCCCAAAGTTCAGACAGAACAACAGTTCACACTTGCTGAATGCATTGTCATATACTTTTTAATAATAAAACATAAAATTATGTGTATTCTAGTCATAACATACTCAAACTTGAAATTCTTTAATTAAAAATATAGCAAGAACCACTAAAAGGATAATTTTAGTAGATATACTTTATTTTGTTATATAATATACAATATTATATAATATATAATGTTATATAACAGATGCTATATAAGAACATCTGTTATTATAATAGCTTAAATACTTTCTTGTGGAACTAGGATATTCCTAATTTTCAACCATATAATATTTCTACTAACAATTTTCTTGGATTATTTATTATTTAACTAAAATTCCTAGAACCTAAATAGTAAATATTAGGATTGATAACTTTTATATATTGGGCAAAATAGGAAAAAAGTACCTGCTATTTGTAATATTTTAAACTTTCACTAGCATTGGCTCAAAATGTTCATTTCTCCAAGTCCTTTTCAGTACTGGATACCATCATATTTTGCTATATAGAGGGAGAAAATTAATATTTTGAATTTCATTTTAATGACTTCAGAAATGACACCCAATTGTGGTTGTGTCTGGTGGTTAAGTTGTGGATGTGTCTGGTGGTTAAAGAAAAGTCAAATGCTGTAAGAACAATATTGCATAGGAAACATGAATGTTAGGGCCATGAATCAAGGTAAATTAAATGCAGAAAAATAGGAGATGCAAGACTGAACATCAACATTTTAGGAATCAATCAACTAAAATGGATGAGAATGGGCAAATTTAATTCAGATGACCATTATATCTAGCACGGTGGGCAAGAAACCCTTAGTAGAAATGGAGTACCCTTCATAGTCAAGAAATGAGTCCAAAATGCAGTACTTGGGTGCAATCTCAGAAAAGACAGCATGATCTCTGTTTCCAAGGGAAATCATTCAACATCACAGTAATCCAAGTCTGTATACCAATGACTAAAGCCAAAGGAGCTGAAGTAAAATGGTTCTGTGAAGACCTACAAGAACTTTTAGAACTAACACCAAAAGAAAAAAAAAAAAAAAAGATGTCTTTTTCTTCATAGGGGATTGGAATGCAAAAGTAGGAAGTGAGTAACAGGCACACCTAGCTTTAGATTAGAAAGTGAAGCAGGGCAAAGATAACAGAGTTTTGTCAAGAGAACAAACGAATCATAGCAAACACCGATTTCCAACAACACAAGATACAGCTTTACACATGGACATCACAAGATGATCAATACTGAAATCAGATTGATTATAGATTGATTCTATTCTTTGCACCCCAATATAGAGAAGCTCTCTACAGTCAATGAAAACAAACCTGGAACTGACTGTGGTTCAGATCATGAACTCCTTATTGCAAAATTTAGGCTTAAATTGAAAAAAGTATGGAAAATCATTAGGGCATTCAGGTATGATTTAAATCAAATCCCTTACGATTATGCAGTGGAAGTGACAAATAGAGTCACAAGATTAGATCTGACAGAGTGCCGAAAGAACTATGGATGGAGGTGCATAACATCGTACAGGACATGTGACCAAAACCATTTCAAAGAAAATAAAATGCAACAAGGCAAAATGGTTGTCTGAGGAGACCTTCCAAACAGCCAAGAAAAGAAGACGAGCAAAAGGCAAAAGAAAAAGAAAGGGTATATCTGTATTCAGATATACCCAACTGAATGCAGAGTTCCAAGGTATAGCAAGGAGAAATAAGAATGCCTTCTTAAGTGAAAAATGCAAAGAAATAGAGGAAAACAATATAATGGAAAACACTAGAGACCTCTTCAAGAAAATTAAAGATACCAAGGGAACAACTCATGCAAAGTTAGGCACAGTAAAGGGCAGAAACTGCAAGGATGTAACAGAAGGAGCAGTTATTAAGAACAGGTGGCAATAATACACAGAAGAACTATACTAGAAAGGTCTTAATGACCCAGAAAATCATGATGGTGTGATCCCTCACCTAGAGCCAGACATCCTGGAGTGTGAAGTCAAGTGGGCCTTAGGGGGCATTACTGCAAAGAAAGCTAGTAGAGGCGATGAAATTCTAGCTTAGCTATTCAGAATCATAAAAGAGGATGTTTTTAAAGTGCTACACCCAATATGTGGGCAAATCTGAAAAAGTCAGCAATGACCATAGGACTGAAAAGGGTTAGTTTTCATTCCATTCCCAAAGAAGGACAATCCCAAAGAATGTCCAAACTACCAGACAGTTGGGCTCATTTCACATGCTAGCAAGTTAATGCTCAAAATCCCTCAAGATAGGTGTCAATAGCCTGTAAGCTGAGAACTTCCAAATGTACAAGCTGGATTTAGAAAAGGCAGAGGGACCATAGATCAAAGTGCAAACATCCATTGGATCAAAGAGCTTCCCTGGTGGCTCAGATGGTGAAGAATCTGCTTGCAATGTGGGAAATCCAAGTTCAATTCCTGGGTCAGGAAGATTCCCTGGAGGAGAAAATGACAACCCTCCCCAGTATTCTTGCCTGGAGAATCCCATGGACAGAGGAGCCTGGCAGGCTACAGTCCATTGGGTTGTGAAGAATTGGACATGACTGACTGAGTAACACACTGGATCATAGAAAAAGTAAAAGAATCTCAGAAAACCTCTATTTGTGTTTCATTGACTATGCTAAAGCCTTTGACTGTGTGGATCACCACAAACTTTATAAAGTTCTTATAGAGATGGGGATACCAGACCACCTTGCTAGCCTCCCGAGAAACTTGAATGCAGATCAAGAAGCAATAGTTAGAATTGGACATGCAACAACTGACTGGTTCAAAATTTGGAAAGAAAAACTTCAAGCTGTCTAGTGTCACCCTGCTTATTTCACTTACATACAGAGTTCAGTTCAGTCGCTCAGTCGTGTCTGACTCCTTGTGACCCCATGAACCGCAGCACGCCAGGCCTCCCGGTCCATCACCAACCCTCGGAGTCCACCCAAACCCATGTCCATCGAGTCGGTGATGCCATCCAACCATCTCATCCTTTGTCGACCCCTTCTCCTCCTGCCCTCAATCTTTCCAGCATTAAGGTCTTTTCAAATGAGTCAGCTCTTTGCATCAGGTGACCAAAGTATTGGAGCTTCAGCTTCAACATCAGTCCTTCCAATGAACACCCAGAACTGATATCCTTTAGGATGGACTGGTTGGACCACAGTTCAAAAGTATCAATTCTTCAGTGCTCAGCTTTCTTCATAGTCCAACTCTCACATCCATACAGAGTATAACATGTGAAATTCTGGGCTGGATGAATCAAAAGTTGGAAAAAGATAAAAAGTCCTGGGGAAAAAAGCAACAACCTCAGATATGCAGATGATACCACCCTAATGGCAAAAAGCAAAGAGGAACCAAAGAGACTTTTGATGAAGATGAAAGAAGAGTGAAGAAGCTGGCTTAAACTCAGCATTCAAAAAATGAAGATCATGGCATGTGATCCTATCACTTCATGGCAAATAGATGGGGAATAAATGGAAACAGTAACAGACTTTATTTTCTTGGGCTCCAAAATAACTGTGAACAGTGACTGCAGCCATAAAATTAAAAGACACTTGTTCCTTGGAAGAAAATCTATGACAAACCTCAACAGCATATTAAAAAGCAGAGACATCACTTTGCCAACAAAGATCTGTATGGTCAAAGCTATGGTTTTTCCAGTAGTCATGTATGGCTGTGAGAGCTGCACAATAAAGAAGGCTGAGCACTGAAGAATTGATGCTTTTGAACTGTGGTGTTGGAGAAGACTCTTGAGAGTCCCTTGGACTGCAAGGCGATCCAACCAGTAAACGCTAAAGAAATCAACCCTGAATATCCATTGGAAGGACTGACACTGAAGCTGAAACTCCAACATTTTGACCTCCTGATAGAAAGAGCTGACTCTTTGGAAAACACCTTGATGCTGGGAAAGATTGAAGGCAGGAGGAGAAGACAGCAACAGAGGATGAGATGGTTGGATGGCATTGTTGCCTTAATGGACATGAATGAGTTTGAGCAAACTCTGAGATGTAGAAAAGGACAGGGAAGCATGGTGTGCTGCGGTTTATGGGGTCGTGAATGGCTCCGTGAGTGAAGAACAACAATGAAGATTTTAAAAATATAATAATCGGCTGCACTCATATTTTCTCAAATGAGCTAACTAACTCTGTTCCTCAGTACCACTTCACTTCTTAGAAAAGTTTTACTTCAGACTGCCCTACATTGAGTTAGTTTCTCCAGTTATCCTTTATTAATGCTTTGGTAATCTTCTTCCATACCTCTTTCATAGTTTAATTAAATACTTATTTACATAATTGCTAATTATCTCTCTTTACAATGGAGGGCAGAGACCATGCCTGTTTTGTCAACATTGTTCCAATGCCTGCAATACACTATAGTAAACAGCACTTGCTAAATACAGTTTTGTTTGGTTTTTTTTTTTTTATTTTCATTTCAGTGGGTTTTGTCATACATTGATATGAATCAGCCATAGATTTACACTTATTCCCCATCCCGATCCCCCCTCCCACCTCCCTCTCCACCCGATTCCTCTGAGTCTTCCCAGTGTACCAGGCCCGAGCACTTGTCTCATGCATCCCACCTGGGCTGGTGATCTGTTTCACCATAGATAGTATACATGCTGTTCTTTTGAAACATCCCACCCTCACCTTCTCCCCCAGAGTTCAAAAGTCTGTTCTGTATTTCTGTGTCTCTTTTTCTGTTTTGCATATAGGGTTATCGTTACCATCTTTCTAAATTCCATAAAATACAGTTTTGAATGTTTGAGGCAATTTTATACTCATTTTATAGAAATGAATAGTTTAGCAAGGTTATGCTTTCTGAAGTTTACATAGCTATTAAGATTGTGAGCAAGAAATATATACAAAATAGGAAATTACAGCAACTATGTTTTACCCAAAAATATAATTTATAAAAATGACAGCCCATATTTTCATTTTAAAATCGTCTAAGTATAATTTGATTCCAGGAAAACCTGGTAATTTTTATTTTTCTTCCAATCCTCATCAATACCAATAACATAGTCTCTCTTTAGTCACTCAAGAATTTCTTCCTAGTCCTCAAAATTTTCCTTTTCTCACTGGATTTATACTTCTAATATTATCTGAAACTTGTGATCTGCCTTCACTAGTCCCACAAAAACAAAATTATTACTTTTAAACTCTTCTTTTCTCATGTGTTTAATTCTTTAAAAAATAGGCATCTTCCAACCCAATTTGTTCAGAGAAAATTAAGTTTTTAATATGAGTGTTAAAAATATAACACTTTAAAGAAAGAAGTCTACAGATAAAATTTAATAGGAAAAATATGTAAAAATTAGAGATTATGATTTTCATTGCATGGATGAAAAACTATTATAAAAATGGGTCATAAAAACACAATGAGTAAAATATACTCTCAGGACTAATTGATTTTGACAAGTTATATTAGGGATTTTATGAAAATATTATTTGGCTCTGAAAATATTCTGGTTTTATCTATTTATCACTTTGTTAATATATCAATTATGAAATCACACAAGCAACCAAACTGTAATCATGCAAATATTTTTTCTATACCTGATTTTAAAATTATTTTCCATGTTCATTCCTACAAGATTCAAGTTTTCAATACCAAAATGTACATTACCATAATGATTGTTTTTTCTTTTTCTGTTTATAAATATGTATGAATCAGGGTGAAACCTACAAAGCAATTTTTAATTACTTGGATCTATTTTATGTTTCTGAAAGTTAATTTTATTTTTAATTCCTCCCATCATTCTTTTCTCAATATTTGCTGTAATTAGCACAGTGTCATTACTGCACTGTGTTCCGCATACTTCATTATTCACTGAAATATGTAATATCTGACCTAAATGTTGGGTCCCAGATCTATCCTTTAGAATAAGTCATCCATCTTCAATCATTAAAATCAGTTCTTTGCAAATGGTACAACCTAGAAGACACCAGTCATCTCTTTGGCCCATCCAGATCTTTCTCAACCAATTTAACTTTCTGGGGGAAAAAAACAATCTAAGAATAAGAATAGAGTTGATTGGTCTCACTTTGCATTGATGACCAAAGAGTTTAAACGGGTAGAATCACTGCATGGGAATCCATCTATATTTGCAACTGTCCCAATAATTCTTTCTTTCTTTCTTTTTTTTTTTTTTTACTTTCACCTGAAACTATCAACCAGCACTTCCATAACAATGGAAATGAAAGCAATTAAGAACTGCCGCATTTCATATCTACCAAACCAAGCTACATCTTCAAGGTCTTCCCAATTGATATAATGAAAACAGTAATACTAACTATCTGGTGGTCTTTCTCGTTTTCTCAAGGATGTTGTTCCTGTGATTGCTCTCTGTCTGTTTATCTTACCCATTAATATAGTTTTACTATATCCTTGTTTATGAGAAATATGCTCTCACCATCACCCTGTTCCCCTCAGACTACCTCAGTTTGCTCTCCTCTGCTTCACAGGAAAACCCTCCAGACTGTACACACTCAATGGCTTTACATTCATCATTTATTTTTTTGCTAACCTTCTCTGAGAAAGCACATGTCTCCTCCTTACAGAAATAATCACTGTCAAATCACCAAAGGTCATTATTGCACCAAATCTAATGTTTACCTATTATTGAATATAATATTATAGAAACCCCTCTTTCCTTACTTACTTTCCCCTGAAGGTCACAATTAGCTCCTAGAGGCTGCCAAAACTTTTCCTTGAAAACCAAACTTATGTATTTCCTCTTTAAAATCCCACTGGATGCCTAATAAGTGTCTCAAAATTTAGAAAACAGAACCCTTGGAATTTTCAGAAAAACTTTTCCTCCCTAAGATATTATTTGGATTTTAATATTGCAAAAACTAATAAACTCAAAATCTAAGTCTTCTTTCATTACTCTTATTTCTTTACCTCCTCGTCTATTTCTTCATTAGTATTTCTTGTTTTACCCTAAAAATACACCTCAAAGGTGACCAATTCTTCATAATCCCTAAAATCTGTTGGGGAAGGCTTCATTGTTTCTTGTACTAACATCAACAACAGCCTGAGAGGTTTCCTTGCCTCCATTCTTGCTCACATATAATCCACATAAGTCTGAAAGACTAACTATCTATCTAACTATCTAACTTATACTAACAGCCTACAGACTACAATGCAAAAAAAATTAAATGGAACAAAAATGACTATTTTTAATGATAAAAGGTACAATTCACAACGCAGACACTGTGAACCACTATACCCCTATCAAACAGACAAATATATATATATATAAAGCAGAAACCAGAGGAATATGAGAGAAATACATAAAATCATAGTGAGAATTACTGAATATTTCCCTGAGAATATTTTGAATGTTGAAAAAATAAGAATAGAAACATCTTGAATGATATTAATAATTTTAATATAAGGGATTTAGAACCCTACATTCTACACAAATACACTTAAAGCTTTGCATTGTATATATTGCTTATAAATGTATATAAGATATTTAGAAAAACTGGCTAAAAGACAGACAAATCTTACTAAATTTCAAAAAGTAGAATTCTCGTTAGATATACTCTTTGACTATAATATTTTAAAATATATTAAAACTAGAATAAAAAAACTCAACATTATGTATATATAAATAAATGATTCTAAATAATTCTTGCACCAACTATAAAAAAATACTCCTAGCAGAATACCAGAAGAATAATGTATCCTTTTGAGATATTTTATCTCAGGAAGGCTAAATTAGATGTACATTAGGACATGTATTAATAAAACTTTTACATTAAAGGAGGAGAACGATATTCTAGAAGTTAAGAAGGAATTTGAGAAAGCCATTCTAAATTAACAGTCTTGATAAATTAGAAATAGAATGAAACTTTAACAGGAAAATAAATATCCATATAAAAAAGAAACAACATCTATGCCATCAAATTGAAGAATAAGATAAGGATGCACACTGCTGTTAATAAACATGGCTTTATGGCATTTAATCAATGCAAAAAGACAAATTTACAATAAACAGAATTCATTATTTGCAGATGATATGATGTTTGCTCAGAAAATCCAAGAGAATTATCAAAGAAACTGTTAGGATCAACATGATTCAGTCAAGTCCCCTGATAAAAGTTAAATGTATAAAATAATAGCTTTTGATGGGTCAGTAATATTTTAAAACAAAGTAAGAAAATTGGATTCACAAAAGCAAGTGTGCTAATGTTAAAGAAAATCCAATTTACACTATCATTCTTCCCTATAGAATTCAAAAAAGTTTCCCATTACTTAGAATGAATCCAAACTCCTCCTTCCTAACTAAAAAACTCTGCCTGCTTCCTTAACTTAATTGCACATGATTCTTCTAGATCACTAGGATTGTATTGCCATTCTTCCTGTTGCATCTTCTTGCCAAATCTGTTCTCAAATCAAATTGTATACATTCAGAAAAGTCTTGTCTATTATTCTTAGTGAAGTATACCCACTATGGCAACCCACTCCAGTATTCTTGCCTGGAGAATCCCATGGATGGAGGAGCCTGGTAGGCTACAGTCCATTGGGCCGCAAAGAGTCGGACACGACTGACCGACTTCATGGTTCACAGTACATTACATTACTCAATTTTTCTTCAAGTTACATGCTAAAATATGACATGAATTTCTTTATTTATTTAAAATACCTCATGTTCACTTTGAAGATGGAAATGGCAACCCATTCCAGCATTCTTGCCTGGAGAATTTCATGGATAGTATAGTCCATGGGATCACAGAGAGTCAGACAAGACTGAGCAACTAACACTTTCATTTTCACACTTCATGTTCAGTGGGAGAGTATAAATTCCAGGAAGAATTGACTCATTGGAAAGACCCTGATGCTGGGAAAGATTGAAGGCAGGAGGAGAAGGGAACGACAGAGGATGAGATGGTTGGATGGCATCTTGGACTCGATGGACATGAGTTTGAGTAAGCTCCCGGAGTTGGTGATGGACAGGAAAGCCTGGCGTACTGCAGTCCATGGGGTTGCAAAGAGTCAGACATGACCTAACGACTGAACTGAATAAATTCCATGAGAGTTAATCATGAATCACTTGCTGATCATTTGAAAGAGGCAGAGAAAATGTTAGCAGCAGATATTAAAGGCAAAGGAGAGTAGACTTCAAAAGGTTTTCAAACAAAAAACTGAGGCTTCCCTGGTGGCTCAGATTATAAAGGATCTGCATGCAACTCAGGAGGCCGAGGTTTGATCCCTGGGGCAGGAAGATTCCCTGGAGAAGGGAATGACTACCTACTTCAGTATCTTTCCCTGGAGAATTCCATGGGCAGAGGAGCCTGGTGGGCTCAGTACATGGGATCGCAAAGAGTCAGGCATGACTGAGCAACTAACACTTTCACTTTCATTTTTAAAACATAAAACATGATTTAGGAGGAAAAATAAAGGAATTTTATTTGCTCTTTTCTCCCATGCTTGTATTTTTCTTGCTTTTTTTACTCCAAATGTAGTATCACCCTCGCCAATTTGTACAAGTCCAAACTGTCCTAAATTTTCATGGCTGAAATACCATTTCCTGAGTGATACTTTACAGAATTCTAAAGTACTTTCTTCTACATGTAACCATCTGTAACATTATGTCTACTTTATTTATACTTCATAGCAATTATTTATTATGCATATGAATATTAGTGCACAGGAATATTGCATCTATTATTTTATAAACACCACTGCAAAATATATCTCTGATTTATAATTTCATACCTCTGTTGTCACTAATATGACAATTTCAATATTACAAACTATTATTAGAAAAAAATGGACAGGAATCAAACATATATTTATTGGAGAAATAATTTGTTTCAGTCTTTCCAAATTAGATCCTGGATACATTAGCATCTAATTTTGTTTCCCAGCTCAGGTGATCAGAAACATTTTTGAAAGTTCAAAGTTGATTTGAAAAAGTAGAGATTATAAAAAAAAAAAAAGTAGAGATTATGATACATTTTACATATATACAGTCCATAATATACAATTAACAATGTATGTATTTTCTTCTATGACAACTTTGTTTTGTCATTTTGTTTGCCTTTAATTTCTAATCGTCTTATTTTTGAGTTAAGTGCAGCAATTCTTTGTGGCTGCTATATAAACTGTTTAAAAGAACAGTCATCAAGTGTGGCCATGATATCAGGAATTTTACATTTACTTAGTAAAATGAAAGCTCCAAGGATGTCAAAGAAGTTTAAATATTTCAATACTAGGATCAGTGTTGTTTTTGGTTTTGGATTTTTTTGTTTGTTCGTTGTTTATTTTTGGTGTTACTGAGTACCAGCCAAACGCGATGCCATGTTTAGTTGCTCAGTTGCTTAGCTGCTCTTTGCAACTCCATGGACTGTAGATGCCTAAGTTCCTCTGTTCATGAGGATTAGTTAGGCAAGAATACTGGAGTGGGTTGCCATGCCCCTCCTCCAAGGATCTTCCCAACCCTGGGATCGAACCCAGGTCTCCTGCATTGTGGGTGGATTCTTTACTGTCTGAGTCACCAGGGAAGCAGGTAACTTTAATATTGATATAAAATAGATAGATATAGATGTATAGCTATTTATATATTTATTTACATATGTACATATATGTGTGTGTGTGTATATATATATATATATATTTAGCTCTATTTTTGTTGTTCAGTCGCCAAGTTGTGCCCAATTCCATGTGACCCCATGGACTGCAGCCTAAAAGGCTCTCGCTCTCTCCCTCTCTCTCTCTCTCTCTCTCTCTCTCTCTCTCTCTATATATATATATATAGACATAGATAGGGATATATGTTTTTCTAATACACAACATGATAAGGACATGCAAGGTATTATTTTATTTCCCCTTTATATATAATCCTTGAAGACTTTAATATCTTTGGTTAAGATTACTAAGAGAATAAATGCAGAACCAATGTCAAACTCTGGTTTGTGTGACTCCACAAATCTTGCTTGTGACCTGCTGTCTTCTGGACATTCTTTTCCTTGCAGGAAGGTACACTATGTTGAGGACACCACCCATATTTTCTTCCTGTCTCATCAGTATCCATTCGTTTTCTTATTGTCATTTAATAAAGGTGTCAAATGACAGCAGGTATGTAAAAGGTATAGTAAATCATTTAGGAAACAGCAAATTTAGGTGTGTGCACACACACATGTTAATGGTGCCAGCCAGACAGGATTCATTTGCTACAGATGACCCACAGGATTAAAATGACAAGTTTTACAAATCTAAGGTTTAAGGCAGGATAATGATATCATATAGCAAAACATTAAAGAAATAACAACGATCATAATTGAAAGGCTGGCTCATAGCTAAGGTTCGAAGAATCTCCATACAAACTAAAACCATCCTTCCTCTGCAGGGGTACCATGATCTGTTTTTTTCTGGGGGTCAGGAATCACTATCTTGTGTACAGAGAACCATGGAATTTGCAGTCAAATGCTCTACCACTGAGCTATACCCGCTAAGAACCATGGAACTTGGTAGTCCACAAAGGGGTATAAGCCCAGACCTTACACTCTGCAGGTCACACAGGCTTAGTTGTACTATGTTACCTACTGCAACCGCAGCTCGTTCCTGTGGGTCTGCCAGAGACCACATGCAAATCATTTATCTCTATTATGAATAAACTATGCTGCTAAGCTTAAATTGTTTTTTGTACAAATGGTTGTAAGGCCAACAGTATTAATTCGTAAACACATGGCTTGACTAGGGATTAGCACTACACAAATACATGTTTTACTTCAGTAAAATGGCTCAAATAATTCCAGACCTGCTTGAACTGGCAATCATGGTATTATATATTTTTTATTAACAATAATCAAAATCATTTAATACACTTTTTAGTTGATACTGTGAATTGAACCTCAGTGTATAAAACTTACATTTCCTGACAGACCCTAAACTACTAGTCTGTTCTAGTATGTAAGACTGATGTGCCCAGAAATCATGAAATTTATATGTGATTTCTCATTTAAATTTTTGCACACACATTTTCATAGAAATTATCTAGTCTTCAACTTTTTGTCAGAAAGACATTTTCTTCCTTTAAAATTTTTATACGAAATGTTACTTGATAAATGATTCATGAAGTTATCTACTTAGGGAAAATATAAAGGGGGGATTTTTTTTTTTTACTCCTATTTCCTCCACATCCTTACCCCTTAATGGACCCTGAATACCATCACGTAAATCCTAAGACCCCACGAAGCACAGGTTGAAAATAGTTGCTCTAATCCAATCCTACTGTACAGAATGTGAAACAGACACATTTAGGTCAACATCTATTTGCAAAGAAGTATTACTCATTAGCGGAAATGATGCTAAGAACCAGACTTTCTATCTTGCCTCCCAGTATGCTTTTCAAACTGAAGCATCAACAGCTGTCCAACTGACATGCAGATAATATTTTCTTAGAAATAATAATCATTTATAGATCAAAATTAATAGCTGATTAGTTTTAAAGAATATTAAGCATATTAAATATGCTCCCATAAGTATATTTGATCTGTTAATTTGCATAGTTAATCTTCTTTTTATTCAGTCTAAAATAAATATATATTCAGCTTGTGGGAAAGTACCATAAGCTGAAATAATATTGAATACTAATTACTAATTAGCTGAATAATTAATATCTTAACACCATCATCTTTTATTGATTTTAATATCTATATCTAGTCTCCTTTTACTAGCTCTGAAAAATGTTTCATAACATTGTATCTATTTCACTGGCTATTTTTTTCTTTCATAGGTATACATAAAATAATGTTGTCTTAGAATGGTTGATTACTTAGTGTCATGAAATACATATATTTAGAAAGAGTGTGCAGTGTTACTTAGGTCAGTATGTTACTTGTGCTTGAGAGCTGAGTCACAGGTTGATAACTTCACCTAAAATTCACTCAGCTTCACTCAGAAAATAATGTTCCCTATGGCTTTTTGCTGCAGCTAATTTTATCAAGTCTTATACTATAACAAATTAAATTATTGTTCATAATTATCTGATTTTCCTCCCTATAAGACACAGAACAGTGTGTATAATTTATTCTAGCATAATCCATTTTAATCAACCTATACCTATAACATGCTGCCTGACCTGTACAACTCTGACCATTGTCATGTGAATTGCAATGATTCCCACTGAAATCAGACTTGGTCAAGTCACTTCGTAAGACAACAGAATGTGCACAGAAGAGATACACTTTAAGTGTCACTGAATTCTTTTCACATTCCCTATCTTCCTTCTGTAACAACAATCTCATGACCCAGCTGAAGGTGCCTCCTTCATTCGGGGACCTAGAATAGACACTTTTGAAGCATTCTGGCGGTTAACTGGCAGCAAACATAAAACACAAGCAAGAAATAGCCTTATGAGATTATGGGGGATGGGTACTTGTTTCTACAGAAAAATTTAATAAAAATTGACTAATACACATTTAGTGAATGTCTATTTTTGCCTACTACGTGCCAAGCATTACTAGGATGTTAGCACAACAGGCAACCCCCTTTCTCCCCTTCATGAAGTTTACATTTTTGATGAAGAAGAAAACCAACAAACATGTAAACAAATAAAAGAAAAAGAGTGGTAGGTACTGTTGATAATATATAACAGTGGGTCTTTGGTCTTGGGTAGTTCTAGGACCTGAATGGGATTATCAGGAAGGCATGTCTAAGGAGGGTGAAATTTGAGCTAAAACATGAAAAACAAGAAGAAAATAACAGTATCAAGACCTGAAGGCACAAGTTTCTAGCACAGTTTACAGAAGATACAAAGTCTGGGAAACAGGAATAGAGCATATAAGTAGAAAAGAAAAAGAAACCTGTAGGTATGGCATGTAGTGAACTAGGAAGGCAAAGGTTGAAGATATATTTGGAGAGGTGACGGAGACTTAAGTTATATCAAGACTGGATAAGCTCAGGAAGGAGTGTGCGGTCTATCCTTGGTTGAGTTTATAATAATCAACCAGAACCTATTACATGTTTTCAATATATAATATATCAATTATATAACTGATACAATATATTCTTATATAATTAAATTTATTCCACTGAATTCTTGTTTCCTGACCTGCCTGTTATCTCTTATCTTCAATGGCATCCTTTGCCTAGGCCAATGACATTGACCTGGGATTCATCCTATATTGGAGTGCATATTTTACATCGCTGGAGTCCGTATTTACACCTCTGATAGGAACCCTTTCTGTCACTTAACACTCCAGTTTAATCTAACTCCACCTATAGGTACCTTCTGTAGTGCCAACCCCCAAGGTTAGTTACCATGTCTGATGAGTCTGCTCTCATCTTCTGAGATGTAAACGCAAAAAATATATTTTTTCTTTAAATGTTTTCAGTCAATTATGATTTTATTCAGTAACACATTCTTTTTCTAGAAGGTGGAGAATGAAAATCTAACTTAGTTTAGGATTGGTTATTAAAAAAAAAAAACAGTCTTCTGCATATGGTTATTTTAAACTTGAAATATTTTGTCTCTAGTGTTTTTGTTTTTGTTTTTTTTAAACAAGAAAAGAATTTTCAGTTATTTTGGTAGCTAAAACTAAGATAACAGTTTTGGATTGTGGTGTTGGAAAAGACTCTTGAGAGTCACTTGGACTGCAAGGAGATCCAACCAGTCCATCCCAAAGGGAATCAGTCCTGAATATTCATCTGAATGACTGATGCTGAAGCTGAAACTCCAATACTTTGGCCACCTGATGTGAAGAACTGACTTATTGGAAAAGACCCTGATGCTGGGAAAGATTGAAGGCAGGAGGAGAAGGGGACAACAGAGGATGAGATGGTTGGATGGCATCACCAACTCGATGGACATGAGTTTGAATAAGCTCTGGGAGTTGGTGATGGACAGGGAAGCCTGGCGTGCTGCAGTCCATGGGGTCGCAAACAGTCAGACAGGACTGAGTGACTGAACTGAACTGAACTGAAGTTAACAGCTATCTATCTTGAAGTGCTGCTAGTTGAGCTAATTTCTTCAGGAACACCTCGAAGAAAGACACCCAAGTCACTGACATATGCTGCTTAATCTAATGAACTATAAACCCAATCAAAAAATGGGCCAGAGAACTAAACAGACATTTCTCCAAAGAAGACATACAAATGGCTAACAAACACATGAAAAGATGCTCAACATCACTCATTATTAGAGAAATGCAAATCAAAACCACAATGAGGTACCATTACACGCCAGTCAGGATGGCTGCTATCCAAAAATCTACAAGCAATAAATGCTGGAGAGGGTGTGGAGAAAAAGGAACCCTCTTACACTGTTGGTGGGAATGCAAACTAGTACAGCCGCTATGGAAAACAGTGTGGAGATTTCTTAAAAAACTGGAAATAGAACTGCCATATGACCCAGCAATCCCACTTCTGGGCATACACACTGAGGAAACCAGATCTGAAAGAGACACGTGCACCCCAATGTTCATCGCAGCACTGTTTATAATAGCCAGGACATGGAAGCAACCTAGATGCCCATCAGCAGATGAATGGATAAGGAAGCTGTGGTACATATACACCATGGAATATTACTCAGCCATTAAAAAGAATTCATTTGAATAGTTCTAATGAGATGGATGAAACTGGAGCCCATTATACAGAGTGAAGTAAGCCAGAAAGATAAAGAACATTACAGCATACTAACACATATATATGGAATTTAGAAAGATGGTAACAATAACCCTATATGCAAAACAGAAAAAGAGACACAGAAATACAGAACAGACTTTTGAACTCTGGGGGAGAAGGTGAGGGTGGGATGTTTCAAAAGAACAGCATGTATACTATCTATGGTGAAACAGATCACCAGCCCAGGTGGGATGCATGAGACAAGTGCTCGGGCCTGGTGCACTGGGAAGACCCAGAGGAATCGGGTGGAGAGGGAGGTGGGAGGGGGTATCGGGATGGGGAATACGTGTAAATCTATGGCTGATTCATATCAATGTATGACAAAACCCACTGAAATGTTGTGAAGTAATTAGCCTCCAACTAATAAAAAAATTAAAAAAAACAAAAAAACAAACAAAAAAAAACCCTAATGTGTTATATTATTATGTCTTCATGATACTCCTTAGAAAGTATGGGATCAATAAACTACAAAAATATCATTGAAAAATACAAGCAATGATATCTCACATCCTTATTCCACTTTAATCATGTTAAATAAAATATTTATACATAGCAAAACAATAACAACAAAAAGTACCTGATTTGGAGTTAAAAAAAAAATGTGTCTTCATGCGTTTCCTTTGGCAATTTGTTGAATGACTTCAAATACCCTTTCTGCCGTGTATGTAATTTTGTTACTCCAATTATTTGTGTCATTCAGGAATACATGTTGTTGCTGTTGAGCTGCTAACTTGTATCCAATTCTTTGTGACCCCAAGGATTACAGCATGCCAGGCTTCCCTGTCCTTCACTATCTGCTGGAGTTTCCGCAGATTCATGTCCATTGAGTTGGAAATGCATCTAAACATGTCATCTTCTGCCACCCTCTTCTCCTTTTGCCTTCAATATTTTCCAGCATCAGGGCTTTCTCCAATGAGTCAGCTCTTCAAATCAGGTGGCCAAAGTACTAGAGCTTAAGCTTCAGCATTAGCCCTTCCAATGAATATTCAGGGTTGATTTCCTTTAGGATTGACTGGTTTGATCTCCTTCTTGTCCAAGGGATTCTCAAGAGTCTTCTCCGACACCACAGTTTGAAGGCATCAATTCTTCTTCTTTATGGTCCAACAATCACCTCCATACATGACTACTAGAAAAAACCATAGCTTTCACTATATGGACCTTTGTTGGTAAAGGTTGTCTTTGCTTTTTAATATGTCTAGGTTTGTCATAGCTTTCTTTCCAAGGAACAAGTATCTTTTAATTTCATGGCTATAGTCAACATCCCAGTGATTTTGGAGCCCAAGAAAATAAAGTCTGTCACCGTTTCCATTTTTTCCCCATTTATTTGACATGAAGTGATGGGACTGGATGCCAACATCATAGTTTTTTGATTGTTGAATTAAAAGCTAGCTTCTTCATTCTCCTCTTTCACCTTTATCAAAAGGTTCATTATTTCATCTTCACTTTCTGCCTTTAGGGTGGTGTCATCTTCATATCTGAGATTATTGATATTAATCCTGGATATTTCAGTTTGAGCTGCATCTAGCTAGTAATTCCCCATGATGTACTCTGCATATACGCTAAATAAGCAGGATGACAATATACAGCCTTGATGTACTCCTTTCCCAATTTTGAAGCAGTCTGTTGTTCCATGTAAGGATCTAACTGCTGCTTCTTGACCTACATACAGGTTTCTCAGGGGACAGGTAAGGTGGTCTGGTATTCCCATCTCTTTCAGAATTTTCCACAGTTTGCTGTGACCACAGTGTCAAAGGCTTTAGTGTAGTCAATGAAGCAGAAGTAGATGTTGTTCTGAAATTCCTTTGCTTTTTCTATGATCCAGTGGATATTGGCAATTTGATCTCTGGCTCCTCTACCTTTTCTAAACCCAGCTTCTACAATTGGAGGTTCTTGGTTCACACACTGCTGGAACGTAGCTTGAAGGATTTTGAGCATAATCTTGCTAGCATGTGAAATGAAAAATTGTACAGTAGTTTGTACATTCTTTGGCACTGCTCTTCTTTGGGACTGAAATGAAAACTGACCATTTTTAGTCCTGTGGCCACTGCTGAGTTTCCCAAATTTGCTGGTATACCAAGGGCAGCAGTTTAACAGCATCATCTCATATGATTTGAAATAGCTCAGCTGAAATTCCATAAGCTCTATGAGCCTTGTTCATAGTAATGCTTCTTAAGGGCCTCTAGACTTCAGATTCCAAGATGTCAGGCTCCAGGTGAGTGACCACATTATTGTGGTTCTCTGGGTCACTAACACTTTCTTTGTATAGTTCTCATGTGTATCCTTGCCACCTCTTTTTAATCTCTTCTGCTTTCTTTCAATCCTTATAGTTTCTGTCCTTATCATATCCATTCTTGTATGAAATGTTCCCTGATATCTCCAATTTTCTTGAAGGGACCTCTAGTCTTTCTCATTCTATCATTTTCTCTACTTTTTGCACTGTTCATTTAAGAAGGCCTTCTTATCTCTCCTTGCTATTCTCTGGAACTCTGCACTCAGTTAGGTATATCTTTGCCTTTCTCCCTTGCTTTTTGCTTCTCTTCTTTCCTCAGCTTTGTATAAAGTCTACTTAGACAACCACGTTGCCTTCTTGCATTTCTTTTTCTTTGGATGGTTTTTGTCACTGAATCTTGTACACTGTTATGAACCTCTGTCCATAGTTCTTCAGGCACTCTGTCTACCATGTCTAATCCCTTGAATCTATTCATCACTTCACTGTATAATCATAAGGGGTTTAATTTAGGTCATATCTCTATGGACTAGTTGTTTTCCCTACTTTGTGCAATTTGAGCCTGAATTTTGCATAAAGGAGTTCATGATCTGAGCCACAGTCAGCTCCATGTATTGTTTTTGCTGACTGTATAGAGCATCTCCATTTTCGGCTGCAAATAATATAATCGATCTATAATCAATCTGATTTCAGTATTGACCATTTGGTGATGGCCTGGTGTAGAGCTGTCTCTTGTGTTGCTGGAAAATGGTGTTTGCTATGACCAGTGCATTCTCTTGACACAACTCTGTTAGCCTTTGCCAAGCTTCATTTTGCAATCCAAGACCAAACTTGCCTGTTACTCCAGGTATATCTTTACTTCATACTTTTGCTTTCCTTCCCCTATAATGAAAAAAAAAAATCTTTTTTTTTTTGCTGTTAGTTCTAGAAGGTCTTGTAGGTCTTCATAGAACTATTCAACTGCAGCTTCTTCAGCATCAGCAGTTGGGGCATAGACTTGGATGATTGTGATGCTGAATGGTTTGCCTTGGAAATGAACCGAGATAATGCTGTTGTTCTTGAGGTTGTACCCAAGTACTGCATTTCAGACACTTTTGTTGATTATGAGAGCTACTCCATTTCTTCTACAGGATTTTTGCCCACATTAGTAGATATAATGGTCTTCTGAATTAAATTTACCCATTCCCATCCGTTTCAATTCACTGATTCCTAAGATGTCAAGATTCACTCTTGCCATCTCCTGCTTGACCACATCTAATTGTCCTTGATTCATGGAGCTAACATTTCAGGTTATTATGCAATATTGCTCTTTACAGCATTGGACTTTACTTTCACTACCAGATACATCCACAGCTAAGCATCGTTTCCACTTTGGCCCACCAGTTACATTCTTTCTGGAGCTATAGGTATTTGTCTTCTGCTTTTTCCCAGGAGCATATCGGACACTTTCTGACTTAGGTGGCTCAACTTCTGGTGTCATATCTTTTTGCCTTATCATACTGTTCATGTAGTTTTCACAGCAAAATACTGGAGTGATTTGCCATCCCCTCCTCCAGTGGACCATATTTTGTCAGAACTCTCCACTATGATCCGTCAGTCATGGCTCATAGCTTCTTTGAGTTACACAAGCCCCTTCTCCATGACAAGGTTATGATCCATGAAGGGGAATAATCCATATACTAAAAAGTAAAAATTCAAGTCCAGAGAACATTCACGTGGAGAAGCAGGATTAAACTAGAGGAATATTTTAAAGAACATAGTTTATTGAAATTCACACGTATTTGATTCTGAGTTTCCTAGAAATATCAAACTTTCAGAAATATTGTATGTATAAGATAACAAAAGCAGGTAAGAAGTTCAACACAACACCTGACTTTTTGTTATTAAATAGCAACATTGCATCTATCTCTGTCTACATGTGAATATTTTTATAGCTTTGAATATTTCAAGGAGAATTCATCATATTATAGTTGATGCTTCATGTGATGATGAAATACTACATTTGATGTTTCAAGTGATGATGTAAATGCAAATTAAACTGATACTGAATTTAAAAAATATATTTGACTGTGAAAATCTATATTAACAAATCTAGTGTGTTTTACTAAATATTATTAAATATGTTTTCCAAAGTTTTCAGGGATCAGGTATAAAAATGGATAGACATTTACCTCTAACTCCTGGTCCTAATGAGAATGTGCCATTCACATTATGGCCTGTTCATCTTAATACTTCCCTCCTGTTGGCAAGAAGTATAGAACACCTGTAGAGACATTCCCAAATTATAATTTCCAAAAAGAAATGTTCAGTGTCCAGCTATTGAAGATATGAGTCTACCCCTTTATCATTTAATTTGCAATATATCAAGTGATTATATGTCTTTTATGTATATATTTCTATTTACCTTAAACAGTTTACCTGAAATAAATGAAATAAATCTTATATACACAATGATAAGATTTGGAGACACAGATATAATTCCTGCTGCTTATAATACAAAATTATACTCTGGACATGGAAGAAATAGTGTAAAATCTAAGCATATTAGCATGCTATGTCAGACTTAGGACAGAAAATTCATGGAAGAGGAGTTTGATTCAATTTGGATAAAGGGAAATTGTTATTATCTATAAAAACATGTTTAGTAGATACTGCCTCCTTATGGAAATGAGGATAATAATTTTTTTTTTAGAAAAAGGATTTCATAAGCAAATATGAAATACAAAGCTGTTTTAGAGCTTATAGGAAAAGTAAGGCTTTCTTAGATTTCCTGGGGAATGTGGTTGCATTCCAGTTATTCTAATATTCTACATATGTACCACTGTGTAAATATCTGGATGCTTTTAAATTCCATGGATTACAGAGAAATAAAGAACAGTTTAAAACAATATGCTTCTTTATTCTGTGTGACTTTGATGACTAATTCAAAAACATATACATCTAAATGCAGTCTACTAAAATATTGCATGGCCATAAAGTTTGTTCAAGGTTTCCTGTAACATCATACAGAAAAACCCAAATGAACTTTCTGGCCAATCCAAAATACAGTGGATCTGAGTTCAAAACTTGACTTTATAATTAAAATTTTTCTAAATATAGGCTAATCATCATATTTTAATTCATAATACCTGTATCATTAGCAGCTATGAAATATATTAGGGCATGCAGAGCATACAATAAGCATTCAATTTTGACTACTGTAAGTAACCACTATAATCAAACTAGCTCTAAACAAAATAATTTAAGAACAAATGCTAGCTAAGGTAAAAATCCCTATAGCTCTTCACCATGAAAGATAATTCCTATGATAGATCTCAAACGTGTTTTCACTGTGGCTTCCAGAAATATTTTATCAACAAATTTATAGTCCTACTTTTAATTTCTCCCTAAATGAAGGTTATTAAGGATTGCTTTAAAAAACTTTCCATTTTTAGTTTAATAATTTTATATGTATTAGTATGTAGAAACAAAAGCAGTATTAATTCAAGAAATAGTCATCAAATACAAATTTGAGTATTTGATCAAGGAGTAATACAAATGTTCAATAATGTTTTCTGTGATTGTATTGTAATTAGAATGAAAGAAAACAAGAAACAGTGTGAGGATGAATTACATTAAATTACATATTGAGATAACTTTTGAATGGGAAATAGTCAGGGTACTCAAAAACATGTCCTTAGTTCTCCCAGATAATCAAGTTATGTAATCATGTCTATTCAAGATGAGGTTGAGGTTGTGCTTTATGCTGTTATCTCTTTCATTTCATGATATTTTCATTACTCATGACTGACTTTTCATTAATCATGGAGACAACTCCATCTGAAGGAAGAATTTCAAGTTGCAACTTTCAGTGAATTTAGTTGAGACTTTTACTTTTCTATTTAACATTCAAAAATGCTGTATGAGAAATTATACATCATCAAAGAACCTGATAAACTCCCAAAGTTAGAAAAATAGGATCTGAAAATATTATACAGACATTTTAATGCCTGACAAGCATAACGATGATAATATGCATTTAGGAGTATTGCCAAGACATCTATTAAATATTTTAGAATAATCTTAATCAAAAGTCATTTTACACATGTTAGTTATTTAGATAACCACAAAAAAGAGGCCACATTACTTATAAATCTAACCAAATAACCTTCTGAGTTCACTCCTGCTTACTAATTTAGGTAAGTTCAGTTTCTAAGACATGTTTTTTTTAAATTGATGTTTTATATTGTCAATATAAATCTTTATATTATCAAAAAATGTTGATTTCAAGACCAATATTCAAATTATTCCTCTTTTTCCCCAATCTTGAATTTAGATAATCACAGAAATAAAATTCAAGACATATATTTAAATCTACTGTACCTTGAACATAGTGCTTCTTTCATGTAACTGTAGAAACAAGGTCTGTTATAAGCAAAATCAGATAAATTACTTCAACAAGCAAAAGGTATATTCTTTAAACTATCCTGCAACCATTTTGTTGCAGTTTCTCATTTATATTACTTTATAAAGAATGCAGGAGTGGTTTGGCTAAAGTTCTCAAGCAAGTGTTTAGGGAGATATTTCAATTATACATAGCTAAGTGTTTTGCAGTGTTATCTTTTATTTTGTTTGTTCTTAAGTAATGTAATCTTCTTATTTTTGTCCATGCATTGTTTTCAAAGCCTGCTCTTTGGAACACCTGTAGTACAATGATCTGTGGCAATGTTTAAAATGCAGCTTCATGAATCATTCCTCATCTACTAAACCACAATTTCTATGGAGAGGTCTGAGGAATCTTAACAACTTCCTGTAAATTATACTGAAAATGAAGTTTGAGAATCAAGAACATGTAGAGGATATTCTAATCAGAGTGCATTGTAATGATAATTGATAGCACGCTTCTCATTCTTTTTTCCTTTGATTATATTATCATTTATGTAAGTAATAATTGTTAGCCCCTTAGTCCTGTCAACTCTTTGTGAAACCATGAATTGCAGCCTGCCAGGCTCCTCTGTCCATGGAATTTCAGGCAAGAATACTGGAGTGGGTAGCCATTCCCTTCTCCGGGAGATCTTCCCAATCCAGGGATTGAACCCGTCTCTTGCATTGCAGGCAGATTCTTTACTGCTGAGCCACCTCAGAATGTATTTCCTACATGAAGCTTTGCCACTTCCACTGTTTGCATTGATCAACTTTGTTTTCTCATTATCAATTTTATTTTCTCACTGTCTCAATCAGGGCCCAATGGGAGACAGATGGCAGAAACAAATTTGAATACCCAAAAGTTTAATCACAAAAAATAATTTCAAAAGCTTGGCTTGTATATGGGGGAACCATAATGAATAGTGTTTGAATTTGAGGTTAGCATCAATACAACTATCACCGCCTCTAGGTCCAAATAATAGAGATAAGGAAGGAGCTTACAATTCCAAAAGAAAGGAGAATTCTCTAGAACAGGTCTTTTTAGGAGAAGCAGCACCCTTCTGTGAAGGGAACTGTATACTATGATCCCTTTCTCCTCAAACCCTTCAATCTTCCTCCATGGTTCCCCACTGGTTAAACACAACAGGAAGGCAAGGGACACGCAAACTCTTAGATGTGAATCATATGGCTCAGGTAACCAGACAGAGAACAGGATAAGGTAGAGTGGCTCTGGAAAGATGCAAAATATATCTAACACCCTAAGTCTCAAAATATGCATATGTTAGTGCTATATGTTTCCAAGTTGTTCAGTGATGATAATATATCTGAAATAGTGTTTTGTTAAGTGAAATGATTTGTAGATAATACAGTGCTCCTGTAATTTGCATGTATTTGTGTTTAAATGAACATTTATGTCAATACATTTTGTGTATATGGGAAAAAGGCAAGACTAAAATGAGAAAAAAAAATTGCCTCTCCCCGTTGACAGTGCTTTTCCATTGTAGTATCCCTGGTTTGCCCTGCTTTATTCTCATAATCTCTGTTTTAAATTCTCTTAATGTGTTTACCTCCTCTGGTGAATTCCAAACCTCACATCCCATCTAATTATTTTTTTCTTCTCCATATTTATGCATATAGGTAATCAAAATATATGGTGTATACATTACACATCGCTTTGTTTCTGATTTACACAAACACACATACATATGTGTCCATGTTGCTGCTTTGGCATTCTAATTTGTTTCTAATGTAAATCACAAATTGCTAATTATTTCCAACGACATTTAACATTTGCTGAATATTTTACAGTTGAATATAAATGCATTTCAATTTTGTTTGCTTTTTAGATAAATTGAAAGACTATACAATTAATTTTTAACAGATGTTTATTTCAACAATTATTCCTTTCTTCTCTTTGTACTGCTTGTTCACAGGATGTTTAATATTCAAATCCGCATCCTTATTTTACTCAAAATATTATGACTCTTGGCTCCTCATCAGCTGGAACAGGAACCTAGGGGATGTTGGCTTTAACACTAGTAAGTCTAAGAAATTTTTCAATTTCTCCAAACAGAGAACCAGTGTTTTGCCTTAGATCATATCTACTTGCTTCTGGCTTATGATTAGATCATCACTGCCACTTTTCTGACAACTAATTCACCTCACTGTAAGATGTATCTTTACCAAGGAATCAATGATGTCATTTTAAACTCTAAGCCTGTTGTAAATTGAGCTATTTTTTACCTTTACTAATCCCAAAAGTCTAAGTGCTTAAGTTGTCAGGGAAACAAAAGAAATAGTAAGAAAGAAGTCTGAAATATCCCTCCCAGGAGATGTTTAAACATAGCACAGAAGCAAAACTCTCTCTGGTGTAGGTATATTCATGCTTGGATATATAGCTACTTATTTTCACTCTCTTGAGTTTTTTTGGTCAGTTATTTAGAATAGTTTTTAAAGGCATGATAATTTAAGACAGAGGTATATATATAGCGAGAGAACTGGTACTTAAATCATAAATATTGAAAATCTTATTAAGTTACAGTATATGTGCTTGATCAGTCTTGACATGGTAGTGATAAATTCAAATGTATTTTTAGAATTTAGAGAGTACTCAGAGGTAAACAAATCATAGCCATTTGAATGATTTCTATTATTTTTACTTGCTAGGTATTGATTTTTCTGTTGTGTGCCTTGGTGAGTTCAACTTGGGTTATGTTCAAATTTCTCAGAAGAAAAGTTTTAAAATAATTTTGAAACTCAGTATTGCCAGATAGTACTTAAAATGCACTGTGAGATCCATTTTCAAACTTCTTTTTCCATTCCCAAAACAATAATAAATAATGGGAGAGGCTATGCATGTGTAAGGGCAGGGCGTATGTGTGATATCTATCTTCCCTTCAACTTTGCTGTGAAGTCAAAACTGTTCTAAAAAAAAATAGGTCTTTAAAATTAAGAAAAGTCAATTTTTAATTAAAATATATTGTTACAATAAAATTATAGTTTTTTATTTTTCTTTCCTCACTGGACTACAGAGGAACTGGAACACATATCTGCAACTTAGGCACATTGGATCTGCTGTGCTCTGGGTATAAAATCAGGGAAGTATGGGAGTCTGACACTTGCATTAATGATAATTAAGACTGACATAGCACTGAAAACATAATACTATGCAATGAATTAAGTGTCATCCCAGTTAAAATGACGACAGATTTGCTCTTGAAACTTACAAAGCAAGAGGAAAAATAAACATATTTGGCCAATATTCCAGATAGTAAAACAAGCCATGAATCTCTGGTAATTATGATTATGACCACAGAATTATGAATTCTGGAGAAGTAATAACATAAAATATAAATTAAATGCATGAAATTCTAAAATAGGCATACATGCAAGACTTTGCTTTATGATAGTGAGTAAAGGAGGGCTTATACAGTGCAGTTTATGCTGCTAAGACAAACTGCACAACTTATTACCACCATTCCCCAAATATATATAAAGAGAAATTTAACTCTCTCTCCTTGTATATTCTTTATACTAAAATCAATTCTATATGAATCAAATATTTGAGTAAAAGAAAAGTCATAAAACTTCACAAATTATGAATAAATGTTTGCAGAATGAAAAATTGTCTCTAGTTAGACATAATTCAGAGGCAATAAGGAAAATTTATGATAAATTTGACTATATAAATATTTAACATTTTGAACATGAATAAAAAACAAAATACAAGTTAAAAAGCAAACTGCCATATTGAGTAAAAATATTTGCAATATATACAATAGAAAGGGATTTGATTTCTTTAATATTACATGTAAAGAGTTTAAACGAAGCAATAAAAAATATAAATTACACAGTAAAAACTGGACATATTAATTGAAAGTGCAATTTCTATAAAAAATAGTCAATCATACATGAAATCATATATGAAAAGTTGTGAATCATATGTAAGGAGTAATTTTTAAAAACATGTAGCCATGAATACTCAGCATATGAAATAGGAGAGAAATACTTATTAAGCATTCTATTCGCTTTTGATTATTTTGTTTTATATTTCTCCCTACATTTTTTGCATTGAGCCAAAAATAATCTACAAGTAAGTTACTAGAACTAATAAGAATTTTGCAGGATAAGGAGGATATACATTCAATACATAAAAATAAAAATATTTATAAATGCATATACATATATACACAATTAATGAATAGCTGGATAATATTATAAAAAATACTGCCTTATTGTACAAGTTAGTGATATGATGTATCATAATATAATACTTTACATTATAATACTTTATAATGTGTACTTATATTACCAGTATATAAGTATACTTTATATTATATGTTATTATCAGTATAATAAAGTATTTTATAAGATATACAATAAGGCTAACACTGTAGCATCAAAACAATATATCCTCATAATTCTAACTAAATATATAGTTTCTAGGGTGGAATTACATGTATATGTAAAATTTATTTATATATATATATACACATCATGTTTTAAAGACCTATAAAACTGAAAAAAATCTTACAACTTAATAACACAAAGACAAGGAAGATTTAAAATGGATTATATGTTTAAGCCAGCATCTTTAAAAAAATAATAATACATATGATAAGCAGGGCTTCCCTGGTGGCTCAGTTGATAAAGAATCTGCCTGCAATATAGGAGACCTGGTTTCGATCCCAGGGTTGGGAAGATCCCCTGGTGGTGGGCATGGCAACCCACTCTAGTATCCTTGCCTGGAGAATCCCCATAGGCAGAGGAGCCTGGGGGGCTACAGTCCATGGGGTTGCAAAGAGTCAGATACGACTGAGCGACTTTCACTTATAATAAGCAAATGAAAAGATCTGTCAATAAGAATTTAAATACTCACCATAATACCATTATACATCTATTAGAATGGCTAAAATTAAAATAGTATACATACCATGTACTAAAATTCTTTACTTTTTTGGTACAACTTTCCACACAATGTTTTATCTATCCATTCTATTTAGCCAGCGACATAGGTCACCTTCGAAATATCATCTAAAATTTGCACCACTGATATAATTCAAATTTAGAGTGGTTTGTCGCAACTGATAGTGTATATAAAATACCAGTATCTAAAATATAACATCTAAAAGACTCCTACTCTTTAACCATCTCTTTCTATTTCATATATTCACCAATTTATTTAATAAATATCTGTTGAACCCACTATGTTCCAGACAACGTTCCAGGACTATGAATATATCAATGAACACAGCAGTCAAAATGACTCAGATCATAGAGTTTCTTGTTTAGTTAGGTGAAAGAGGTAATAAAGAAAAAAGAGAGATTATAGGGCATATTGTCATATAGTGACAAGTGATGAGGGAAAAGTAAAACATGAACAGGTCAAAGAAAGTGAAAGAACGCTCCAATCTTGAATAGGGTTTAGAGAAAGCCTCACTGAGAAGATGGACTACGAAGGACAACCAGGAGTAGAGGTGCTGATCAATGCAGGTATGTAAAGTTCCAGGCAGGTCTCCCTGTTGCTGAAAAATTTCAATGACAAAGAGAGCTGATGTATGATAAAATGTATGATTGTTAACATATGGAAATATAGACTGAATGTTAGATTTAAACAACATTAATGCAATTCATTATGGTCATGTGGTATGTTCACACTGCAGATAGGGTACTCTCTCTTCAACTACCACCTCATTTCCTCCGATCCATTTAGACTGTTAATTATTTAGTAGATTTGCCTATTAACATGGTAATTATTAACATGGTAATCATGATAATCATTATTAATATGCATTTATTCTGAGGGCAATTGGAGCAAAATCCCTTGCGGGATGTTTGAATTTTCTCATTTGTAAGTTCAAGGAGATGGTAAAAATGACCAACTAGACCATTAAACTTCTATAACCTATGGCAAGCTCTTCTCAGAAGATCACTGAGAAAGAGTTAACCATCAAAATAAAGGTGAAGACCTCTTGGTTACATTTCATTGGATACACATGAATACATCTTTAGAATAAAGACTAACTTCTGTAATTGCTGAAAGGGCTATAGAACTGCATGATATTCCATTATTAATCTCAGAAGCAATACATTTATGAGTGTGTTACCTTGTTATGTTTGTTGTGTAATGCCTGCATTATAAAATACTATGCATTGTTTAGAAGTTGGCACTGTTGTAAATTTCTGAGAATTGAATTAAAAATATATTAGGACTATGAACATTGTTTATAATATTTCTCAGAATTATACTCTCAGTTATATATATACACATATGTGTGTGTGTGTATATATATATATATATATATATTTATATATATATATGTTTTTAAATTAACATATTTTAAATAGTGTACTCGGGAGAAATTCAGTTTTTTACATTTTATTGTTTTATATTGGATGCAGTGCAAAAGTGACAGAATGATCTCTGTTCATTTTCAAGGCAAACCATTCAATATCACGGTAATCCAAGCCTATGCCCCAACCAGTAACGCTGAAGAAGCTGAAGTTGAACGGTTCTATGAAGACCTACAAGGCCTTTTAGAGCTAACACCCAAACGAGATGTCCTTTTCATTATAGGGGACTGGAATGCAAAAATAGGAAGTCAAGAAACACCTGGAGTAACAGGCAAATTTGGCCTTGGAGTACGGAATGAAGCAGGGCAAATGCTAATAGAGTTTTGCCAAGAGAACGCACTGATCATAGCAAACACCCTCTTCGAACTACACAAGAGAAGACTCTACACATGGACATCACCAGATGGCCAACACCGAAATCAGATTGATTATATTCTTTGCAGTAAAAGATGGAGAAGCTCTGCACAGTCAGCAAAAAGAAGACTGGGAGCTGACTGTGGCTCAGATCATGAACTCCTTATTGCCAAATTCAGACTGAAATTGAAGAAAGTAGGGAAAATCACTAGACCATTCAGGTATGACCTAAATCAAATCCCTTTTGATTATACAGTGGAAGTGAGAAATAAATTTAAGGGACTAGATCTGATAGACAGAGTGCCTGATGAACTGTGGATGGAGGTTCTTGACATTGTACAGGAGACAGGGATCAAGACCATCCCCACGGAAAAGAAATGCAAAAAAGGCAAAATGGTTGTCTGAGGAAGCCTTACAAATAGCTGAGAAAAGAAGTGAAAAGCAAAGGAGAAAAGGAAAGATACCCATTTGAATGCAGAGTTCCAAAGAATAGCAAGGAGAGATAAGAAAGCCTTCCTCAGTGATCAATGCAAAGAAATAGAGGAAAACAACAGAATGGGAAAGACTAGAGGTCTCTTCAAGAAAATCAGAGATACCAAGGGAACATTTCTTGCAAAGATGAGATCGATAAAGGACAGAAATGGTATGAACCTAACAGAAGCAGAAGATATTAAGAAGAGGTGGCAAGAATACACAGAAGAACTGTACAAAACAGATCTTCATGACCCAGATAATCACAATGGTGTGATCACTCACCTAGAGCCAGACATCCTGGAATGTGAAGTCAAGAGGGCCTTAGAAATCATCACTATGAACAAAGCTAGTGGAGGTGACAGAATTCCAGTTGAGCTATTTGAAATCCTGAAAGATGATTTGAAACTGTGAAACTGCTGCACTCAATATGCCAGCAAATTTGGAAAACTCTGCAGTGGCCACTGGACTGGAAAAGGTCAGTTTTCATTCCAATCCCAAAGAATGCTCAAATTACCACACAATTGCACTTATCTCACATGCTAGTAAAGTAATGCTCAAACTTTTCCAAGCCAGGTTTCAGCAATACATCTACCATGAACTTCCAGATGTTCAAGCTGGCTTTAGAAAAGGCAGAGGAACCAGAGATCAAATTGCCAACATCCACTGGATCATTGAAAAAGTAAGAGAGTTCCAGAAAAACATCAATTCTGCTTTATTGACTACACCAAAGCCTTTGACTGTGTGGATCACAATAAAGTGTGGAAAATTCTGAAAGAGATGGGAATACCAGACCACCTGACCTGCCTCTTGAGAAACCTATATTCAGGTCAGGAGGCAACAGTTAGAAGTGGACATGGAAAAATAGACTGGTTCCAAATAAGAAAAGGAGTATGTCAAGGCTGTATATTGTCACCCTGCTTATTTAACTTATATGCAGAGTACATCATGAGAAATGCTGAGCTGGAAGAAGCACAAGCTGGAATCAAGATTGCTGGGAGAAATATCAATAGCCTCAGGTATGCAGATGAAACCACCCTTATGGCTGAAAGTGAAGAGGAACTAAACACCCTCTTGATGAAAGTGAAAGAGGGAGTGAAAAATTGGCTTAAAGCTCAACATTCAGAAAACTAAGATCATGGCATCTGGTCCCATCACCTCAAGGTAAATAGATGGGGAAACAGTGGAAACAGTGACTGACTTTATTTTGGGGGGCTCCAAAATCTCTGCAGATGGTGACTGCAGCCATGATATTAAAACACGCTTACTCCTCGGAAGGAAAGTTATGACCAACCTAGACAGCATATTAAGAAGCAGAGACATTACTTTGTCAACAAAGGTCCATCTAGACAAGGCTATGGTTTTTCCAGTGGTCATGAATGGATGTGAGGGTTGGACTGTGAAAAAAGCTGAGCACCGAAAAATTGATGCTTTTGAACTGTGGTGTTGGAGAAGACTCTTGAGAGTCCCTTGGACTGCAAGGAGATCTAACCAGTCCATCCTAAAGGAGATCAGTCCTGGGTGTTCATTGGAAGGACCGATGCTGAAGCTGAAACTCCAATACTTTGGCCACCTCATGGAAGATTTGACTCATTGTAAAAGACCCGGATGTTGGGAGGGATTGAGGGCAGGAGCAGAAGGGGACATCAGAGGATGAGATGACTGGATGGCATCACTGACTCGATGGACATGAGTTTGAGTAAACTCTGAGAGTTGGCGATGGACATGGAGGCCTGGTGTGCTGTGATTCACTGGGTTGCAAAGAGTCAGACATGACTGAGTGACTGAACTGAACTGATTGTTTTATAAGAGGAAAATGAAACTGAAGAATCAACTTAGTTAAATTTATCTAAATGAAATGTTATATACTAACCTTTATATTCTGAGTTAAGTATTTAAAAGTACTAAGGTAAAGACATAGCCACCCTATGTATGAGACTCTGACTATGGTTCAATATAACTTATTCTATGCTATCTTGTTATTTCTAGGGCTTTTCTTTGGGTTACTATAATCATTGTTGTTATTGTTATTAGTACTGATAGTAGTTGTATATTGGTTCAGCTTCAGTTCAAATCAGTTGCTCAGTCACGTCCAACTCTTTGCAACCCCATGAACCACAGCACGCCAGGCCTCCCTGTCCATCACCAACTCCCAGAGTTTACTCAAACTCATGTCCATTGAGTTGGTAATGCCATACAACCATCTCATCCTCTGTCGTCCCCTTCTCCTCCTCCCCTCAATCCTTCCCAGCACCAGGGTCCTTGCAAATAAGTCAGCTCTTCACATCAGGTGGCCAAAGTATTGGAGTTTCAGCTTCAGCATCAGTCCTTCCAATGAACACCCAGGACTGATCTCCTTTAGGATGGACTGGTTAGATCTCCTTGCAGTCCAAGGGACTCTCAAGAGTCTTCTCCAACACCACAGTTCAAAAGCATCAATTCTTCTGAGCTCAGCTTTCTTCATAGTCCAACTCTCACATCCATACATGACCACTGGAAAAACCGTAGCCTTGACTAGATGGACCGTTGTAGGCAAAGTAATGTCTCTGCTTTTTAATATGCTGTCTAGGTTGGTCATAACTTTCCTTCCGAGGAGTAAGCATCTTTTAATTTCATGGCTGCAATCACCATCTACAGTGATTTTGGAGCCCAGAAAAGTAAAGTCAGTCACTGTTTCCACTGTTTCCCCATCTATTTGCCATGAAGTGATGGTTCAGCTTAGGCTCTTATTAGAAAGCAGAAAATTGCAGCTAGGTTAGTCTAACTTGTCTCAATACTGGAGAAAAACAAAAACAGAAACAAAAACCTAGCATGGAATGAAACCTGGAAAAGTTGGTAATATTTAACTTGAATTTAAAAGATACTTGTTTCAATATTACATGTGATTTTATTCATTTTGTTTAGGTCCAGATTCCTTTTCTTTAACTCTCATGCATATATGTATAATAAAAGACAGGCTGAAAAATTCAAATTTTTTTTATTTCTTTCTTTTAAAGAGAACAGAAAAACTGAGGAGGAGTAAGAATAAGCATTGCATAAAAAAGGAACACAGTGGGAAACCCTCTTACAGGCAGGTCTGTGGGGAGTTTTGGAATCTCAAATGGCAACATAACTGGAAAAAAAAGAAAAGAAGAGAAAAACCCACAGAATACATGCCTAACCAAAACTCAAAAGGCTCTAACGTAACAACCTAACACACAGCCTGCCCAGCTCACAAAATGAAGGATTGAGAGAATACCAAAGGAGGGCTAGCCTGCTGCATAACGACCCCTCCCCACCTGGAGATAGAGAGGCAGGCTTGCAACAGCCAGAGCCTGTTACAGAGGCTGCTGCAATCTCAGCCCCAGAGATGGCATCTTCCGTCAAACAGTGAGCAGGCTCCCAGCTGCTAACCATGTCTTCCTGAGATCCTGGATGGCTGACAGCCACCACGCGAGTCACAGT